>NC_081339.1:6138366-6738366 GCF_022539665.2 Daphnia carinata | reverse complement strand
TATTTGAAAAATGTACAACATAGCTCGTATTTTTTGTACTTTGTTTCCAATAGGAATGCTGGTGTTGGCTTGGTCAACTTGCTCCACAGCTGCTGCCCTAAGTTTGGAGGATCGATTTCAACAGCTTCAAGAAAATAACGTAAGAAATTGTTTGTTCCATTTTGATGTCCTATGTGCACTTTAAGACAGATTCATTTGCAACAGTCCAACTTCGCAACTTCACGCAATATCAAATCTCATTTCTTTTAGAATGAAATCATGGAATCACTGATAAATAAAATAAACGTATTGAATGAAAAAGTCACAGGCTTGGAAGCCCAACTACAACAGGTAAGCCTTTCACAACGAAACCATTCCAAATTATCTAAGGACGGCCCCCCTTACCATCGGCCTGTAGAATCCACACATCCCTGATGCAACCAGGTCCTTCGATACTAGTCCCACTGGCTTCGACGACTCTAAACACCAACTGCGATCCATCAACGGAATGCCATCATCATGTGGAGACCTACAGATGCTAGGCCACACTTTAAATGGACTTTATTCAATTAGAGGACTTCGGGAAGTTGAAACGGTCTACTGTGACTTCAACAAGCCACTAAATGATCCAGGTAATTATTTCATTTCGCTAATTTAAACAGAGGGAGAAAAATTATTTCAAATTTTACTACACAAATTTCAGGTTTCCAGACGAGGATTGGCTATCAAAATATTAAGACAAGACCAGTATACTTTAACGTAAGGAAAACCAAAAAATTTTCGACAGAGAACACCCCAATTCCGTTTGATCGCGCAATCCTTAACGATGGAGGAGCCATGAATTTAGAAACTGGGATATTCACAGCACCAGTTGCAGGAATTTACTTTTTTTCTTTTACGGGACTCGTGCAATTTGAGGTGACTTCAGCTGGAAGTCTAAGTGCACTATGGATAATGCTTTACAGAAATAATCAGCTAGTAGCACGCAGCCAGATAAACGAAGTCAACCCCGTTACAAACCCTAATTATCTAAGTCCAATAACCTTTCAATCAACTCTGAAGTTGAACGCCACAGATGAAGTCTGGGTGGAGATTAAAAGGGATATTGTATTTGGCGTTTTATTCGACGACGGTGATACCTATTGCACGAACTTTAACGGGTGGCTTTTAGAGGAAGAAATTTAAAACAACAGTAACTTTATCCACACCCAATTCGGCAGCAAATAATAAGCACTTAAAATAAAGGCTACTAACGAACACAGTACTTCCTTTAGTCCACCATCCCCCCCATCCAGTTAGACATTTCGCTTCGGGCAAAGGTGTAGGTTAGACGAAAAGAGGTGGAAGTAAATAGCCTTCAAGTTTTTTTTTCTTCCAAACACAAAAGAAATGCCGATCATATATCTATTCACAATAAGTTTTTAAAACACTGTCACGAAAATTGGAAGAAAGGGGAAAACAAATATCCTAGTTTGAAAAATACAAGAGCGTAACCTGAGGTTTGATAACCATCTGAGTGATGACTAACAATGTGTGAAATTAGATTTCATGAGACTTCAAAATAAAGATTGTCATTACGTACTACAGAACTGAAAGGAAAAGGTTTCTAGTATATACGAACTGGATTTGAAGAAAAAACCTGTTCTCGTCGGTGCAAGCATATGCAATGAACCCCCTTGGTTCAAATATTTTGGTGCAATACGTGATTTGACCACTTAAAACATTTATCGCAAAAATTTAGGGTCGAATTGTAATAAAGAATTCCTCGCAATAAAATAAGAAAAATTTTAAAAAATCTAGTACTGAGTAGGGGAAGCAAATGCCATTGCCAAATGCAATTAAGGTATTGTTCGTGCAATTATAATTACTTTCAAAAACACTTGCCACAATGAAAGAAAAATATGACTAAAAAAACCAACTGCAACTAAGTCTGAGTGCAGTGAAACACAGTACTTTCATGATTACCACTATACAAGTGCAAGCAGTTAGGTTTGGCAATGACGGCCGAACCTTACCACCACTTAGGCAGTACGGCAACTTATGTGCAATCCCCAAATGTACGATTTATCTGCAGAAAACCACGATCGTTTTTGCCCGAAGAAAAAAATAAGAGAGAAGTCTGGTATGTTAATAAGCGAGCTATAAGCTCTACACGTGTAAACCTGTCCATGAACGGGAAAACCGTCTATTACGAAATGGACAAGTTTATCGGGAAATAACAAATATTTGCTAACCTAATCTAAACAAGAGGCAATGAAATCCAAGCCTTCGTACTTGCTGAACCATAATCACGCTTAAAACCACACTAAAAAAGGCAAAATTAATTTGACGCAGTACCATTTCACACAGAATCTCGATTAACACATCGCCTTTTGAAGCACTTAAATAGAAACTTTTTTTTTGGAAGGGTTTAAACAAGCAGACTAGAATTATTACTTGGACTAACCTGGTTGCCAAAACGAAGATCTTTTCATATGCTGGGTCGTTGCCTGGACGATAAAGAAGCTGAGTTACCAAACTAACACAAAAAGCAGTTCAGTTCCTCCACTATCGTCAAGTGTAAAAACGGCTTCCTAAATACAAAAAATGATGAAACTAGAAGGAATCCTCAGATATTATCTGCTTACTAGAACAATTTGATGGATGTCAAACAAAGCAGTAGATGCATGCTGTGGTGCAGTCTTTGCGAACAGCATCATGACATTGGATATTAGCTATTAAAAAAAAATTATCAAGCAGCGAGTGTTCATAGGGACTTTGAAGCACATGACTCACCCTAGACGTGCACTTCGACTTGCTGTGAGGTGGACAAAGCAACTGTGGAATCGGTACCAAACCTGTTCTGACCACCAGGACGAAGCGAATCCGCGTTTGCTGGGTCTTCTCGGTACACTTCTGAAAGTTCCATTCCATATAGATTCAGTCACCAACTAGATACTCTACAAAAACATGTAAATAGATTATGTCAAGAAAAGAGGCACTTAATAAAATAAAACAATAAAACAATGTCGGCTAAACTTACTACCTGGCCCGACCAAGGCCCAGTGGTAAATTTCGGGGTTCACGAAGGCTGGTGGTGGTGTTCGGCTGGATCGCCATCTTCCGGCAAAGATACATAGGTATAGAAGACCGAAGAGGAGCTACTGGCCGCTTTGATACATTTTGGAGCATTTGCCATGAATTAGTCCAGCGCTGCTTGACGTGTCCGCCACCGCAGCTAGCCCAGCCATTCTGCTCCAACTGCAGGAGCTTGAGGCGGGCGCGAAGTTCATTGACCGACTTTTCAACAGGACCTCACTGACCATCATACGTTTACGGGAGAATACACTCTATAGTGGCGCACTTCTTCAGAGCCTCTTCGTCACTGTTCCACGGTTGAGGACGCCTTCTGAGCGTCGCACATTGTCCCTGGTGGCATATTGCAAGTGTGAAATTAAATATGATAAGAAAAGTCAAACATACTTGGCTTTTGTTTCGTTGGCTGCTATGTTGTTCGACCGTTTGGAGAGATCATGGCCAGTACCACAACTTTTGGCTGCAAAGTTCTTTTTCGACGGACGGCCATGTTTCGTTTCTTTTGTATAACGTTCAAGTCGCAATTCCAGTTCGAAGGCGACGCGGGGTGTCCATACTTCATTAGCAACATACAAAAAGAAAAGAATAAATGGTTGTTGCGATTAAAAAACAATAATAATAAATAAAATAATTTTTACAATTGTTTATCATCGTCATCTCCAAGCAACTCAGATACTTGGATGAAGTTCAAGTACTCGGTAAATCATAGGGCAAACCTGGGATGTTCTAATTGTAGTAACATAAAAACATGAACTACTGAACCACTGAAGTCTATGGGAAAAAAAAACCTTTACTGAAACATTGACGCGTAGAACCACAGAAAAAGCAGATTGCTTTGTCACAGTTCTCTTTCACACAAAACATCAATGTCCACATAGTGTTTTTGAAGCATCAAACGTAGAAACTTTTCTTTAGTTCTTAACAAGAAACTAGAATTATTACTAAGACTTACTTGGTACCAAAATAGACATGTTTCATCCCCAGCTTGTTTCCTTACTTGACGGCACAGGTTGATAAAGGAGCCAGAAAAGATATTTTTGTTCCTACGTAATCTATTGGATGTAAAAAAAAGTTTCCAAAAAAAAATTAACTGAAGGTAACATCAGCAATATTCTGGCTGCTTATGCAGCAAAAGAGTTGAGTGTGTATCAAATAGCAAAAGCATACCATTGTAGTCTTTCCAAAGAGCATCATGGCAACAGGGATTAGCTAAAATGAAACAAGTAACTTTTAAGTCATGGGTGGTCAAGATGTTGTGCTTAATAGTTAAAACAGTAATATCTTCTGCTGATCACCTGACCTCAAATCCATTTACAGATTACATTAATTAGTTTAATTTTGCACGGCACGGGGAGAAACACACCTAGAAAAATGGATCTGCTGAGGACGTTAAATAATTCTCAATTTTGGATTCACTAACACATTCCTATCCGCACAAAACCTTGGCGGTAAATGACAAATGACGCCACCTCGCGACGAAAAAGAAGCTCGTCTGCTAGCATTGTTGCCATGCATTTTATTTCCGTCCTCTTTTTGGTGGGACTAGGCGCCAATTGTATTGAATCTAGTTGTAGCTGGCATGACGCCATCTTATCAAAATTTTAAAAAATAATAATAAAAAAAAAAACAAGTCGATTTAGTTTGATGATTTTTTTTTTTCACGTTGACCCAAACTACAAACAAAAATAGATTTGGGGAGGGGAAGTTTATTGTGAAATCATCCTCTCAGTAATTTTGTAAATATTTTTGGGGGAGTTTCTCTCTATCATCTAAAGAGATACACCTTATTTTTTTCCCTCCTTCCCTCTTACAATAGATGACATTTGGCTACTTCACTCAACATTTGCATTTCGACGAAATACGAATAAAGGGGGAGCAGTAGAGGGAAAGGAAGGACAGTTCATTAGCGACGAAACGAACTAACACGAACTCGATGACGCCACAAGAACGCAAAAGAAAAATAAATCAATCAAGACGAGAACACGTGCGGGAAAGACGGTGACAGGCGGGCTTTTTCTTCCTTTTTTTTGAAAAACTCGTTAAAAAAATTTCAACAATAAAAAAAAAGATGGCAGCAAATTTTTCAAATTTTTGTAAGAGATTAATTTTGAATTGAAAATTGAAAGCACCGCGAGATGTACGCCATTCCGGCGCTTCAGAAAAAAACTGGGGAGACCAACGGACAGATAGAAACAGAAAGGAAACTAAATCGCCGGAAGAATAGGAAACAGAAATGAAGGAAAAAATAGAAAAAAAAAGGGGGGGGGGGGGGCAGCCTCGGAACGACGTCACAATCACACAAAAAAAATTATTTTGGGAGACACGGATGAAGAAACGAGGCAACGTTGTAAAAATTTTGTTTGAAAACCAACAGAGGTTGGGAGATTGGTGAATTTAAAAGAAACTGATGAAATTAACGAGAAATTAACTTTTAAGGAGAAAAGGGTTACATTTTTTGCTTTCTTCTTTTCATGAATGAGAGCCAAGCACATTGTAGGTGGTAAAAATGGCGGGCTGGGCGAGACTTAAGGTGGTTAAAACGTGTTTGGTAGAGATTGGCTGAAGCTAAATATAAATCTTTCTTATCATTAAATTTTTTTTCTTTCTTTCTTTCTTGGAAAGGGGGGGGGGGTAGTAACTAAAAAAACACGTACACAACTCGTACAATAGGACCACCGGTTGGAGTAGGGGGGGTACAGGATTCACATAGTTTTGTTGTCTAGTTGTAAAGTGTATGTCCTTAACCTTCTTTGTAACTGGAAGAGAGACGCAGACGCGACCCTATTCCCCCGTGAACGACAATCACGCTGCCATTGTCGTGCTCCGATTTAGTGCGTCGCCGCTCCGATTGCGTCACGACGCCGATGGCCTCGACATTCCTCTTACTGACCTTCTCTTGGCGTTTATATCCAGCCGTGGTTGTGCACAGAGTCACTTTGGCCACTTTGCGGGATCGTTTCCCGGCCGGCACAACGTTGATAGAAACTGTTTCACCAGGAGAAGATTCAGTCGAAGTTCCTACCTGTAAAATAAAATGTTTATTACATGAAACATTTGATTAAAAAAAAAATCAATTCATACAAAGTTGAAAGCGCTGACGCGTTGGCATGGGAAGCGTTTGCGACGCCGTTTCAATCCACTGTTGGCCGGCATTTCACCCGCTCCATTCTCCAAGGAGGATCCGGCAGTGGTCGAAGTGTGGTCGGCAGCGGCAAAGCCTTGCGTGATGGCGATGGGACGAGACTGGCTGATCAACGGACCGGGCCCGGAACGTGATGGTTTCGGGTCACCCGTTTGGTTGTTGATTTTAGCCTGCGAAAGCGATGGGAAGTCGGCTTCCAAATCGAACTGGAACTTCTTACGGCCGTGACTGGATTTACCAGCACGGCCAAACTTATGCGGAAATTCCACAGCATCCTCGGAGCCACAGCTTTCCGACAATTCGGCATCTGAGCAGCTGCGGTTCCGATCGCGCGAATTATCGGCAACTGGTAGACCATGTAGAAACGGACATTCTTCACCTGCGAATGAAACGAACATAAACGTTTGAAATTGAATGAACTTTTCGGGAACATCAACAACACGACATCAATTACCTTTAAAACAAGAGGACTCGATCCAGAATCTGCACGTTATCGTACCAAGATCGTGTGAAAACTTGCAATCGGGCCGGCGACATTCACCTTCGACAAAGAAACTGCAAGGGCGTTTGGGACGCCGGGCCGTCTGCTGCTTTTGGCTGCTGCGACGCCTTCGACGGCGACTGTTCTTTCCAGCGCCGCCAGTCGTCTCCGAAGTTTTCATCGAATCCAAAGAGCCGTAAATTTCTTCGAAAAACTCGTCGTCCAGGTACTCGACGGGGATGTTGGGCGGCGGCCACGATCCCGCCAAGGCATCCGGATCAGCCCACTGTTCGCAACCGTCATCCGCCAAGCCGTAGGACTGTGGTATCCATTCGCAAACGTCGACTTGGTCAACACGTCCACTTTCATCCTCGAATGGATCCCACAGTTCGTCCAGAGTGTATTCGCTAACATCCTCTTCAACAGGTGCCGTTTCCGCTGGCACCAGCACAACCTTCACATCGGGAACTGGGTCAATGTCAGCAGTGGTCTCTAACACATCAACGGATGGCGAGTTAATGCCACCATCGACAAGTTCTTCGTCATCGCCATCGTGATTGAGAGTCGTGGCAACGTTCCAAACTTCGTTCAACAGACCGTCCATCTCTTCCTCTTTGCCAACGATCACCTCCTTTTCCTCGTTCTCATCTTTTTTATCTCCGATTTCAACGTCTCCTTTCAGATCTTCTTTCAGCTCTTTGTTAACAGCTTCCGCATCGAACTTCCACACATCTCCTACATCCAGCAAACTATGGCTAGTAGTCAAAGACGCTGAAAACGGATACGAGATGGCCCGAGGTGTTACAGAGGACATTTTATCTGCAAGTAAAAACAAAAACAGATTAATAATGAATCACATTTTTATAAAACGTAGGATAAGAAATAGCAAATACCAGGATTGATGGATAGCCTCGAATCTGTTTGACAGCACTTTTCCGTTTGAACGACACGAAATTTCAATGTAAACGGAGTGGCCGAGCGGCTGGTCTGTTGCTCCTGTTCTGTCTGATCTGAAGGCAACGGCAACGGACTTGGGGAAGGCGGTAACTTGTAGACCATGTACTTGGCCCAGCCCTTCCATCCGTCACCGTTCTCCTCACAATCTGGTAGGTAAAGAGCGCCACTAGGGCTGCGCAGAAAGTGAACTTCTTCCGGCTGAGCGTCCACATCAAACGTTGCTCCGTCGCTCACCTTTAATTTGTGTAACAACGCAAAAGATTAGGCTGTTAAAGTTCAGAATTATATTATTTCAGTTACCTGGACTTCCACATCCCCTTCTTGTTGAATGGGACAGAAGTGGGTCTTTGGCGACGTGAGGAGATTCTCTTCTTCCTCGTCTTCGGCCCGCTCAGTCTCCTTCAAAATGTGTTCCACTTCTTGCTCGTCAGGGTCACCTTTTCCAACTTCTCCGGAAGTAGCGAGATTGGCCAACCATTCCAACAACTTGCTGCTCTTGGGCAGAGCCTTTTGCAGCGATCTGGCCAACACGGGGCTGAATCCGCTCTTCTCCGGATGATGATTCAGCAGAGCCAAGCTCAGCTGGACAGCTGTATCTGCGGACGATTTCGCCACCAAATCGGAAAGCCATGGCGTCGTTGGCTCGGGCCCCATTAAAGCCCAATCCGACTCGACCGGAGCCCAAATATTGCTAGCATCTCCAACCGGATGACTCCAATCAGATTCGCTTTTCCAATCATTCAGAGTACCCACATTTTGAGTGACAGGCGATTCCGAGCAGAGGACGGGATATTCGTCTTCGTGAAGCTGACAGAACGACTTGAAGGCATTGTTCAGCACGTCGCTCAAAAGTGCAGCCCCATCTTCCCCATCGAATCCGCTGCCTCGTTCGTAAAGACGCCCTTTGGTGTTGCTGTTGGCGGTGCAACTATTGACGGGCGGGGTCGGGGCTCGCTCAAGGGAACTATCTCTAGAACAATCCCCAAAGTAAGCCTCCGAAGCGCAAGACTCGCCATAGACCTCGACTTGTTGAGAAGAGGACGAATCAACTATGGCTAACGGGGGATTGGGAGGCGGTGACAAACGTGTTCCGGGCATCCGGACAAAACGGACACGCGTCTGCTGGGTCTTGTCGGCAGATTTGCGAACGTTCCATATCGGTTCAGTCACCAACTGGGTGCTCTGTAATTGTATGAAAAAAAATGGGTTATGAAAGGAAAGAGATGCAGCTTCGACTTGATGAAACTACCTGATCAGAGTCAGAGAGGTACTCGAGCGGGGGGAAAGCCTGGCGGTAGTGTTCGGCCGGATCGCCGCCTTCTGGCGACGAGACGCTGGTAAACGAGTCCGAGTCGGAGGAGCTGGCCGCTTCAAAACATTCGGGAGCGCTGCCGTGGTTGGTCCAGCGCTGCTTGACGTCACCGGCGCCGCCGCTCTGCTCCAGCTGGAGCAGTTTGAGACGGGCGCAGAGTTCATCAACCAACTTCTCAACAGGGCCCCACTGGCCGTCGTCCGTGGCCGAGAGCAGGCACTCAATGGCGGCGCACTTCTTCAGCGCCTCCTCATCGCCGTTCCACGAATGTGGACGCCTCCTCAGCGTCGCATATTGTCCCTGGTTACGTCCACTGGAAAAAAAAAACCAAGTCCAAAGTTTGGCTTATTGCAACTGTGACATTAAAATTGTGATAAGGGAAAGTCAAACGTACTTGTTGGTGGCCATATTGCTCGACCGTTTAGAGAGATGATGGCCAGTGCCGCAACTTTTGGCTGCAAAATTCTTCTTCGACGGCCGTCCGCGTCTCGTTTCCTTCGTATGGCGCTCCAACCGCAATTCCAGTTCGAATGCGGCGCGCGGGTTCCAGGCGCGCTGTGTATCGGGATCGAGCTCGAGCTCGGCTTCGGCCTCAGCCACTTCCGAGTGGAGCAAGATGGACAAGACAGCGCGGGCGTAGAGTGATGCGGCTTCAACGCCTCTGGCTTCCAGTTCGGCGCCAAGCCACTCACCTAAGCCGGCAGGCATGGCAACGGGAGCTGCGTAACGCATGGCACTACGACTGCCCCCAAAAACCCTCTGCCCCTCCACCTCCTCGTCCGGCCGTATCCACCAACAGGACTTTCACCTCCTCTTCCCTTTTTTTTTTAAACCTGGTTGATAAGACACATGGAAAGGCAGATTAGTTTTAGCACTTGATGAACAATATTGGTTGTTTTAATTACCTTTATAATAGAAAATATGCATAGTAGCAGTAACGACTGCAACGAATTATCCTAACGTCCAACAGACAACGATCTGTTTCGATTTACAACTGACTTTTAGTGGGATATCTTGTGTTTCGTGAATGAAAAACTCAATTATAGTGGGTAAGAATCAAAACTAATAGACGTTGGATGACGCTGAAAACGAGTTTGAGGGCTTAATTAAATCAATAAATAATTTTTTCTGTTTCCTTTTTTCTTGCTTGTTTTTTTTTTTTGTTTAAATGAAGATTTCTTTTTGCTTTGTGTTTTCTTGTTTTGTTTTGTTTTTTTCGTTTTTTTATATGAAAAAATACAGAGTGAAGTTCTGGGCTGTGTCTTCACTTTGGCTTTCAAATCTTGTTCTTTTCTTTCCAATTCCTATTTTTGTCCCCGTCTCTTAAGAAGATGGTGTTTGGTGAGGTTGGCTTGTTTGTGCCCTGTTGACTAGACCGGGTGGTTTTTTTTTGTTTTCTCTTCAAGGTTGGAAGGCACGAAACAACTTGAAGATTTGGAAAGTGAAGCCTACTACCAGAACAGTGTGAAAAACAGAGGGATGCAAGAGTTACGCACACACACATACACTTTAAAAGTGTTTTTGAAGATTCATATAAAACCTGCAGATGTAAAGCCAAATGAATTTTGATGTAAAAACAGCATAAAATGTAGGACTTTGGTACTCACAAGAAGCATGGGATGTCCCCTAGTGCCAGAACACACAGCCTTCCCAAGAAGGTTCAAGATTGAACCTTCCAAGTGTAAGTTACAAAATAAAGCAGTAGTGTATGATGGGATTTTCAAGGGTATATAACATAGGTTGGATTTTGGTGAAGCGCTCAGAAAACTCAGAAGAAGCGTGGAGGGCAAACAGGGGCGTAGTCAGTCAGCAGTTCGTGGGCCGAGTGGTGGCCGGCACAGCTCTGAAGGCTCAGAAGGCTGGCACAAGGGCTTACCACATAGATCACCACTTCAAAAGGCATGGCACATAATCTAAAATCAGAAACAAATTAAAAGAAAAAAAATGTAGTTAAGTAATTAAATCTGCAACGTCAGAAACGCGTTAAGAAATATTTGTCAAAACACTGATAAAACGTGATGTGGGTCACCTAATGTTGATAAATCATTTCTGGGAAGCCAAAATTCTATGTGAAATACGATTTGATCGAGGTACGTTATCACGAAGTTCAAAGAAAGGCAAAAATCCCACGACGCAGTCACTAAACGAGTCTCAAAAAACACCACTTTAGTTGCCCCTTTCCACTAGAATTGAATGGTGTAATGACGCAAGAGGGAGCGCGCGCGATGTAGTATCAGGGGGTAGAAAAAGAAATGAAAAAAATCGAAAGCTGACGTCACTTCGTAAAATTTGGAAATTTCCCACCTAACCCCATTGTTCGTTGGATTTCAGCATTCTTTGTTTTCACAGATGAGGGAGGCGAATGTTATCGTCCCCTACCTTAAACCAAATCGAATTCAATTGCAATTCGACGGATATTCAGGTAGTAGTAGGGAATTAAGAGATCAAAACAAAGCACGATAGAAGGTGGGCGGGAGCCAGAGAGAGCCACCCAACAACAACCACCAGAAATGGACGACTGTTTAATCACTAGCGTTCACAATACGTTACGATTCATCTACATAAGAAAATAGACACAAACAAGTGGCCGTCAAGGTGAGAACTTTACCTTGGAACGAAGCATTTTTGCGACGAAGAGAAAAAGAAACTGCGTCCAACGATGGGGCACAGAACGGCTTGGTTTTCCTAACGAAACCAAAGTCACAAGACTTCTCTCGTTGTCCCTCCCGGCCTTGACGCAGAGAGGACAGGAAAATGGCGGCTCGAAAGAGGAGAGGAGAGAGCCAGATTGAAAACGTCGGTGAATCGTTATTCGAAAAACACTCGCAAGATGCCGCGCAATGCTGACGTAAAACGTCGAATTCAAAACTCCTTCATGGGAACGAGTAAGGCCGAGTGGGTCCCTCTTGGAAGGTAGCCTCGGTCGTTGTACTTGACCACAACCTTAAATGATAAGATTTCATGGTCGATATGTTTACGCAAAATAATTATGTAGATGAGGCATTTTTACCATAGCCGATATTTCTCCGGTAAGATTTCTATTGAAAGAGAATATTTTTAGCATTGACGTCATCCATGTCAGCGTTTCTTAGTTCATTTCAATGCCAATTGACGGTTTTGCCAAGTGTCCATCTTGTGAATTTCAGGGCCTTTTTTTAATAAGTAAAAGAAACACGGTTCTTAGTAGTTCAATTCAAAACACGTACTATATTTATACAATTATTGGACACAATCTGCATTGGGAACTATTTGACTGATTTTAACGTGGAATATAATGGCGTAACTCTACGATTTCAACTGGACGAGCACGTACGCACAAACAACACAGATTCACGACATTTTCGTCTGCTAGATTTTTTGTTTTGTTCATCTGTGAAACACGATGCAGTGTGATGTTTTTGTATCATTGCTGCTGGGATTTCCTGTTTCTAGACATGTAAAAATACTGTTAATTATACATCATGATCAGCATTTATTTGATGGCCAAACACAACAAAGATTAGTGTGTGCATTTACTCTCTGTATCGCTGTGTGTTTCAATAAATAGAATCGAATACAATAATAATAATAATAACTACGGGTCATCAGAACGTGTTTGGTCTTTCTCCTTGGGATGTATACGAGAGGTGGTCATTCAAAAATTTTTGCAGCCTGGCAGATGCTTTTCATACATGAAGGCTACCTATCATAGCTACTACTACCACTAGTCTTTACATTAGCTGTCAGAACAGGGTGTATCATACCATTGCATGTTTAAAGTAGAGATGTTTGCATTTCAGGGAAACCATCCATCTCAAAAATAGGAAAACATTGGAACGGAATCAAAGAACGGTGGTGAGTGAAACTTTGGGGGCCTTGGTATACACACGAACGAGTCAGATTTGAATAATATCACAGTCAGAGTTTCACCAACATACTAACTACAACACAGAGGTACACACAATAACGAAAATCAAAAGGGAGGACTTGATGTGGGAGCTGTAGGATTAACTACTTGTGGAAATCAATTGGCCACAAAACATTCGATGGGTTACACAGACAAAACTTTTATACGTTAATCATGTGTGTGCAATATAATACTCAAATATTTTGTTCCTATGTCAATAAATAGTGGGTGGGGGGAACATTCAATTAGTTGAAGGTAGTAGTCATGTAGTTCTATAACAATTTGTTGAGATAATAACCGACGAATATGAATTCCATTCCAGAGAAGTTCTTTTGACAATCTTTTCTAAGCTTTCTTTTGTTTTTTTAGTTCAGCTACTCGATCCAGACGGCCCATTTTGAAAGTGTTGCAAAACTTGATGAGTGTATTCCAGCAGGTTGATGTAGTCTCGAATGATAACAAAATCTCGGAGATTGCGACCCGAGGCGCTCCGCATATCGCGGTATTTGTTGTCCATCAACTGACGAACAGCGTCAGCATCTGGCTCAACGTGTTTCTCGATCATGGCCATCTGCAGCGAACACAGGACCTACATTCACGTTGAATCAATTGGGTTAACGGGTAATGATCGTTCGTGAATGATTCAAATCAATTACCATTGCGAGTTTATTCTCCGTTGTGGCAAATTGTTCCAGGAAATCGCCACCGTAAACCGCTCTGTCTAGAATGACCTGTTCCAGACCGACGGCTATCGTCTGAGCAGCCAGGTATAACTTTTTCAACGTTGCTCCCAACTAGATGAATTCAGCAGAAAATAGTACTTATTTAATACGATGTACTAAACTGAAATGAAATGATAATTTACCTCGAGGGATTCGAGTTGATGAGGGACGAGCTGGGCTCCGATGACCTTAGGCACAGCCTCGTAGGCCGGCAGCCAATCGTAATGGAAGTGTGCCCAGGTTTTGACCATCTCGTCAAAGTCCATCCGGAAGAGCGATCGCACCTGGTGGATCAAATGAAATACAAAAACAAAAACAAACATGATTAGACACGTAGGACATGTTGAATGACACTTGTCACTTTCTACTCCACCCACTATCCGCCCCTTTGTCCTCCCCCGAAAATTGTTTGACCTCGTCAACGTAAAACAAACAATGAAAAACACTAAACGATTTCCATTGAATTTTAAATACTTTCTCCTACAGAATCATCTAAATATGAAAACTGCTAACCAGAGTCAAGTTGCGGTTTACATTCAGATTGGGCAATCGGAACTACTGCGAATTCCGGATCGACAAAAGGTCGTCGGATATCCGGCTTTTGCGGTGTGTCTTCAAGACGACAGTAGCAAGAAAGAGGAAAAAAAATTGCGTGCAAGCGGAAGAGCGGATCGTGGGAAAATAGAACTCTCTTCGTGAGTCGTGTGTAGGTGTGTGCATAAACATACCGGAGATGGTATTTTATTTCTGCGGTCGCAAAAATTGAAAAGTTCTTTTTTTTTTTTTTTATTTCTAAAACGGTATTTGATGATTATTTGTACAAGTGACAATACGAAGAAGAAGGGAGAATTAAAAAATTCCAAGTTGTTTTTCAAGTAGTTCTTCAATTTGCAAGACGTCCGTTTCGGAGAAAAAACACTAAGCGCTTATTCAAAATAAAAGGGGGGGGGGGGGAAGATAAAAAAAAAGCTATTTTCGTATAGGTCTCATACTTTCTCTAGTATGACTAGTCTACCCTGAATTTAAAGAAAAAAAAATTGAGAGGGGGTTTTTCCCCCTTTCTAATTGTTCCCTATTCAATTTTGCATTTTCGCACATTTGCTGAAGGAATTGAAATAATTCAATTGTAATCGATTAAAATGAGATTGCGGTTATGTACATATATAGCTACTTCCGGCGGGATCGACCCTTTTTTTTTGTATATCGGCAGACCAAAAAACGTGTCTCCGGTTCTATACCGCAAGTGACGTCACACCTTTGCTACCGTGGGAAAAAAGATATTTTCTGCTATAAATTGTTTCTATTTCTAAGGCATTCCCTTGTGCGGGACAATTTTCGCGTAAATTGATGCGTGGGCGGTCATTTTGTGTTGTTCTTGTACAAAAAGAAACGGGAGCGCTCATCATAAAAACAGAAAAAGTGGAGTTTCCGGTACTCATTAGCGTGTCTTAGGGGTCACCACAACCTGTTGAATAACGCCCGTTCGACAATCACGCCAAGAACAAAATCTTAACACGCGAGATTTTCTTATTTTTCGCGAAGAGATAAGAATCCGATTTTTTTTTAAACATGACTTTAACTCGCAAAATAATTCAATTCTAAAAATAAAACCTTTCGAGATGAAAAGGGAAGGTTCTGGTTCAAGTGCACTTGCACCTTTTTAAAAGAAGATGATAAACATTCCTCAACAATTAAATTTGTTTAGGCAGAATGCTCGAGAGAGAATGAAATGAAAGGAGAGCGACAGAAAGAGTGAAAGGATTTTTTGCACCGACTTGTAGGATTTTTGTTTTGAATGACGGATCATAAAGTCGGACCTTTTCGACTCTCCAGAGATCAAGGATTTTGTTCTTCTTTTAAATAGAAAAAACTGTGTTCCAGTGACACATTCCGCCGTGCCAAAACACCGCATAACCCTTGTAGTCTCTAAGTATCAAACATGTAAGGACAGGCCCATACAAGATCTTTCTTTTTGAGCGACACCTTCTTTGTCAAAGATGCGAAAAAGTCGAGCGCACAAAATTCTTAAAATCTCTCCGGAGGGATAGAAATGAATTTCGTTGGCCCAGAGGCTGTGAAGGTATGTTAACGACATCCGGTGAATGTCTTTTTTTTTTCGGTTGCCCCACACATTCAAGAAAGAAAGAGAAAAAAAAATGAAATAAGAGACTTACAAAGTCGTTTTTGAAGGATTCAATCTGGTTGAGAGCAATGTCAACGTCCAGGATGGCATTGGCGGCAATTTCGGAATCTTCGAGTGGCGGGGCATCCGGGTCTATGCCGGAATCGTCAAGAATGCCACCGCACGGATTGACCCACTTTGGCCGGACGTCGCGGAATCGATCACCTGTTCCACCTCCTATTTATTTATTTTAATTAAAATTCATTTAGTTTTTAATCAATAAAAAAAATTCAATTCAATTACCTTCAAGGTGAACGTGTTCATTATCAACATTGGCCTCTGTAGGCGTTTCATCTTCGAACATGATCGGACTATTGTTGCTCTTGTGACGTCGGACTGGTGCGGCCATGACGTTTCTCGTTGCACAGCAGATGATGAAAACGATCCAACTGACAGTTCGTGCTTCTGCAAACAAAAAAAAACATGATCAATTAAAATAAAAACAAATTGTTGATCAATTTTTTTCTCTGGGACATCTGCAAGAGTGACACGAGCGGCCGTTTGTAACCCGTATCTCTTAGGAGTATAACACGACGTCGCGTGTGACTAACCAACCGCAAACCCCCCCACCGCCACCCCGTTTCACCACGCGATCGCACCGGACAATTTCCTCTCCTTTTTTTGTTGTTTTGGGTGACTCAAAAAAGAGAGAAACACATGAAAATAAACAAAAAATTGGAAAATGGAGTTGTTGAGGAGAACTAGCCTAAATGACGTCACTTTTTTTTTTTTTTTTCGAAATCCGGGTTGCGCACAGGAACCAATTGAAGACGCAAAAACAAAAGCTAATCATCATTAAAGATGGTTGCGATGAATCATGGACGTCTAGACTTGACGGCACGTGAGGCCCAGCTTTTCATTTTTGCTCCGAAATGATTTTCTAATAAAAAACAAAAATACTAAAGGGACACACACACAAAATTAAAATCTCAGGTAGTGACCACGAGGTGAGAAGGCCAGAGGGGATTAACTAAATGTTTGCCAATCAAAAAATTTCAGGTAACGACCTTGGTTCGACCTTATCTCCAAAATTGTCGTCCTTTTTTCCCTCATCCAACGACATGTCTATGCCGGCACAAAATTGTGTTGACGTGATTGCTCTCATTACTACCTGGAATCGAATCAAAGACGATAGATCGCCTTCCCTCATTTCAGTCATCACACAAAAAAAATATGTTGATGAACAATGATGAGACACAAATATTTTTCTGTTTTCCAAGGAATTGTAGACAATCTCCCCAGCGTTTTGTTTTTATCTCAGCCCAAAGATAAAAAGAAAACAAAATCAAAAGAGATGAGTAATCACAACAAAATCGGGGGATTAAAAACCTTAATTTTCACTTACGTTGACCAATGTGTTTGAAACTAAACAGAGGTAGACGTCGTTTAGCGATCACGATCCGTCTGACTGTAATCGGTTGGGCGACAATCACAAATTCACTTGATGACATCATTTCAAAAAGTTTGGCAATTAGGCAAAATGATCAGGCCCCACGTTAGAAACACACAACTTCAAGAAAACAATTTTTCTGCACTACGTAATGAAAAACTCAATTGTGCACACGATGTAGAGTTTAAGAAGAAAAAAAAAACGTGGTGATGCACACGATGATGTGTAGGACGACAAATAAAAAACTCCTTGTCAAGAGATATGGTGGGGGAATACAACCGGCCTACTCGGAAGGAGCTTTGGATGTCAACTGATTGCAACTAACGTCGGACACGTTGTATTTTTGTGATCCGTTGCATCGACGTTTTCCGTGGGCAGCCTTTCATTTCTTTTTTCTACCCCCGATGTGTGTGTATTTCCCCCCACTGGTTATAATTGTGCGTACCATCTCTAGTGATGAGTGGGGGGGGGACAACCCACCCATGGCCACCCTATAGGTGCACACCGTATCTACAGGTGAGCTACACACATCAAAGTGGGGAAAGAAATCGCAACCTTTGGATTCTTGGGAGGGAGGTTTTTGATAGCTCCGCCCCTCCCCGTGAGTTCAAACCCGTCCTTCTTTTTTCAGCCACACTTCTTGTGAGACTTGCGATGCTGAGTTAGCCGTTAACGAACTAAGAGGAATCTTTTCTTGTGTTTGTCCTGCGAGGAGTTGATCTACCGCTATTGGTGGGCTGCCAGAAGCAAATGGGCGGGACCCATTGTGAGGGGTGAGAAGGAAGGGAAATCCGTGACGCAGGCGATGACGTCACGGAACCTGGTCGGCCAAGAGGATATCGTGAAAGCCACAAGTAGCATTTGTTTTTTTCATTGGAATTTTGATTTTCGAGAGAAGAAGAAATACAAACAGCATCTCGTATTTTACTTCCGGACGTTTTCTCAGAAAAAAAGCAAAACATTTGAATCGTAAACCAAAAATGGAGTTGTTTTGGGTGTGGAATAAGAAAAAACCAAAAGCGTAAAACAGGAATTTTCGTTGAAATTGAATACTACGGGTGGATAACAAGAAAAATAGTAAAAAACCTCAAGACCTGATTTTTTTTTTTTTCATTATGAAATTTCGATACGACAAATTAAGTTCTATGGGCTATCTGCGGTTGACTCTAGAGGGCTGCACTCGAGCCAAAAATTTTTTCAATTTCAGGTAAATGCAAGAGTAGTGGATTTAGCCACGTGAACGCGCAATTAAAATTGAATTTTTTAGAGGCAGAAAACGGTATTTCAAAACAATTCGAACAAGATGTGCAATCGAGTAGATATCAGTTCGCTAGTCATATCTAAAACTCAAAATGATTTGACGTTACAAAATTCACGCTCGTTCATTGTCTTTTTACGGGGCATATGCAACGTAAAAATTCCAAAACAAGAATGCCTGGGAAGTGTAATACAGTACGATAAAATTATCTTTCCGAAAAAAAATATAATGCAAACGGAAATAGCCTAAACGGCGAACGGATAAAATGACGTGTGAACATTCCAGACTATTGCATGATCATAGCTACACAAATTCAACGACCATTACGTCAAATTTTGTGTAAGAATATGTTTTCGACATCGCAGCCGAAAATTGTTTTCGAGGAGTTTGTTTTCTACGCTAATCTTGGGACAAGTGATGAGCGACACGAATGGAAACGTGTACCGTTGGTGCAATGACGTCACGTGATTAGTCCATTTTTATCTTGGCTCCCCGAAATGCAATATCTAAGGTGAAAATGGAGAGTTGCAACGACGCTACCGGTGAAAGTTCAGAACCATATATAGACTCATCTGACGAAGTTTCCTTTCCTTTCTTTTTTTTACTTCCGCAATGCTTCCGGTTTTTGTCAAATTTCGTATAGAGGCAAGATTAACCAACGGGCTTTCCCACTAGAAAGAAAAAGTGACCGACTGCACTATTGTCACGGTCCTGTGCAGGTTTTTAAATGTGTATCTCTCCCCTAGAAATTTAAACAAAGACTATTATGGTTCTTCTTTTCGGGATTTTAGCCTATTTTAATTGATCTGGCGTAATTTGCAAACGTGAAGTGAAAATAGTGCGAAAACGAAAAATCGGCTAGATATCCCCTCAAATCGATCACTCGCTATAGACAAGTCTCCACTTACTGTCAAAACGACGCCTGGAACCGCCGGAAAACTAAAGTTGAGGTTTTTACCCATTCTGTGAGAAGAAAAAGGAAGAATCACACAGATGGTCATGTGCTAGGTGCAATTATTTCCCAATGGCGGAACTGAATCAACGGGCATAAGTTGAAAGAGGAGGAAGAGTGCAATCAATAAAGTCAAAAGGCAGAGACGAAAAACGAATGAAAAAAGCTATCAAAAAGCTTGGTGTAAAACGTTTCGTGTCCACAGCGATGACGTTATGTCATTGCTGCTTCGCGTAACCCGTCAGACACAACAGAAGTGACCTGTTTGGTTGACAATGGGGAAATTTGGGGATTTCTATATCTCCTAAACATAGTGTGTGATTACAAGACTGATATCTCAAATTACATATTATGTGTGTACGAGTACACACAATCACATGTGTGAACTTAAAGAGGACAAGGATAATATATGATAATAGTCTATAGCACACGAATAGGTGACATTGTCTGATATAGTACAGCATATAATACCACCCTGCAATAAGGATACTAATAAATAAACCAAGATAAACCTGCAGCTTCAAGAGACCTCAAAATTCACAGTGGTGATGCCCTGATATAACATATCTCAAAAAGTTCATTAAATGGAACTAGTAAGCCCATATTAAACACGTTTTATCAACGTCGAGAAGCCCAACCAGATAACCAAATGTAATACACTGTTGAAAGAGAAAAAAATTTGAAGACTTACCCTTATAAAAGCGGTTTCTCTCACTTCAAGAATCAGGAGGTAATCTAAAATTCAGAAAAAAATGAACAAATATAAAATATAGCTTTCGAAAAGGCGCCAACCTAAGTAAACACGAACACTAGTGGCGCATGTGTGCAAAATTTTTAGCAGACGAAAAATTTAAAATATTTTGAAAGCCAAATTTTAACAATATGACAACGCTGAACCGCCAGGCGTTTACAAGGAAACCGATAAGGGAAAAAAAGCACGTAAAATTTTGTGAACCATGGGTCGTTTGAAAGGCATTTCCCCACTTTTGTCTCCCGATTTATTGCACACCCTCTGCTCGATGGGACACGGTGATGAATTAGGTAACTTTTTTAAATATATAGTATGCTATTTGTCTCATTATTTTGCCTTAAAAATCGCTTTGGGGATCGACAAGAAAGAGAAGCACACTCACCTGTAGCTTATTCTAGTCTGCTCAGACACTGTCAGCTGTTGCCTGTTGGAAAAAGCCTGTAGGGCCCTACGTGACCCGTTTCTTTTTTTCTTTCCTATTTTCGTGCTCACGTTCCGTCTAATTATAATAACCGCGGCGCCTGTTTTGAAAACGAAAATCTTTGGCGTCTTTCCCGGAAGATCAAGAATGGGTGAACGCCATCTGCTAAACCGACAGAAGCTCCCATTATTGTCCCATTATCTTGTTTATTTTTCTAATGATCTAACAGAGATGTCGAGTTCATCTACATCGAATGCCGGGTCTTGATGACCGGCTGTTATTTCATTTGAAGAAATAGTGGCTTTCTGATGATCTTTGCGAAGCCCAAAAGACTTCACACACAACCTTGAGTCAATTGGGTGGCAATCTGACATTTCGAAACAACAAAACTCCAGACATCAGAAGCCCCCTTCTGCCCCTGAAATTTAGCCTCAATGCTTCCTGACCTTGCAAGATATCCAGTTCTCTTTGGTATAGCATTGTTCCTGCTTTGCGAAACAAGGTCCATCTAAGCATTGTCAACCCTCGACAGCAATCATTGGCCCAATAACACTGCCCTGTGTGGGTGGATTGTTGAATGGCAGACGATCAATTCTTGAGGCATGAAAAGGCAATTGTTCAAACGTAACAATTTTCAAAATAGATTCAACACCTAAAGATGTGGTCAGTGAAAGCCAAAAGAAAAATGTGTCACAATGGAAGTAGTGACGGTCGGACTGGCGGGAGGAAGCCGTTGCGTACCCGTCGTCATTGGCGACAATTCGTACCGCGGAGGCGGCCCTGATTTCCCGTCTCCGGACGTGTCTCTCACACAGAACCCACAATAGGCCCGCACAGTTTTTGATAGTCGTCATCTATCGCCTTGTAAGACTTCCATTTTACATTTCTTATTTTCTATTATTCATCTTTTTTTTTTCATTTGGTCAGCATCACAATAGCCAGTCCCTTGTAGCAATCAAAAACATATTTCTGTTCTCATTCTTAGATCAGTATTCATTCACTCGCGTCTCTCGTGATTATAGTTTGCCAACACCCCAACCAAAATGGCGTAACCATTTAGTGAATTTTGACAAGGGTCTCAGCTTGTTATAGGCAAGTTGTCCCGTTTTTTTTCTTTACGCTTTGATTAAACAACACAGAGAAGAAAAAGAGGATTCCTTTTCTTTTCCCCCGCCTTTCTCATGGACGGACTCAAACGGGCGAAGGTGTTGATGGTAGAAAGAATCTGTTAGCATCTTCGTGTGTGCGTGTGTTAAAAATTTCTTATTTCCATCTCATCACGCTCCCCTTTAAATAAGAAAACAGCGTGACTGCGATAAAGGAGCCTCAGCGGTTCTGCGAATCCTTACCGAGCAATAAAACGGTCCGGGAACGGGACGACTAGCTTCCCCCTTTTTAAATAAAATAAAGAAAATATCTAATGTTAATCCAATGGAATTAACAATAGCAACGAGATAAGGACGGACACTCATCTCCTTTTTTCTTTTTTAAGGGAAAAAAAAATTGAAAAATAATTGCCCGCCCCTTGAAAAATAAGAAAAAAAAGATCCAAAGGGAATTTCTAAAATTCGATCGAATAACGTTGCCAGTTTTTTTCAAAAATAAAATTCTAGGAAATGAGAAAGAGTTTTGTCGGCGTATATGTGCGTTAGGCCCTGGCAGTAAAGAGTGGATTCAACACCTGTACCCCTCCTCCCCCCCCACACACAGAGGCGATCAGGTAGAAACCGCGGGGGGTTTCTCTTAAAATAAATTTTGGAAATGTTTTATTGTTGACGGCGTAAAGGTGCGGTAAAGAGATGAACCCCCCTCCTTTTTTTTTTTTTTTATTCTCTAAGTGAATAAAACAATGGACATTGTATTTTTTTTATTATTACAAGAAGAAGAAACACTTGGAGAAAAACATCTTAAGCCATAATCACAGGTGGACGGGAAGTAGTTCATTGTTTTAATCAATCAATTGGGGGCGGCATGTTTGTTTTTCTCTCTTGTTTTGTCTGTTTGTTCTATGCCCAGGTGTGTGACATGTTTGTTTAAGCGACGGATGGCCCAGGTAGGGACATTTTATTTGTCTCGTGCAATCCGATTTGTTTTCACCTTCAGTAATGGGCTTTTTGTCTTTTTTTTTCTTACCACTGTGTCGGGATCATCACCTGACAGGTGTTGATCGAGTAACTCTTTCCATTCCCGAATTCACTTTTTTTTTCCTCCTAAAATCTTGGCGTAACAGTTTTTTTTTTATTTTCTAAAGAGAAAAGGAATTGAGTGAAAAATGTTGAAAATCATCGTTTTCCCCCTCTTTTTATTTTTCTTTGATCATTTTTCGTAGGAGACGGGAGGATAAAAAAATGAAACGTTCTATTCCTTGCGCGGTGTCACTATTCCCGGAAACTCGCATAGGCCTACCACGTACTCGTGTTCCGTGCTCCCGCCACGGGAGGAACACCATGTTTAATGGCTAGGGAAGGCGCGAGCCCTCACATACATTCAGTTCTTTTTAAACATTTTTAAATATTCGTCTTATTGATTTAAAAATGGACGATTTCAACATTTTTCACGTCACGTTTGAAAAATCAAAGCGTTTGCGGATCTATGTCTTTTTTCACGAATGGAAAGAAGAATTAAAAGCGTGACTGCAGTGATTGGTTAGCTCAGTTTTTTTTGGTGAGATCTCATTGGTCCTCCTGGAGACTTTGTTGTTGTATCTCTTTATTTTCTTAGTGATGCTGGTATCGTGTCGGATCCGTCCATTCACGAAGCAGGCCAGCACATTCAAAGGGGTAAGGGATTGAATTACACAGCGACCGGCAAAATATTGTTGTATTTGATGATAGTTCTTTTCATTTTTTTTTCTTACATTTTTCAAAAGTCAGTTTCGGTAACAAGGTGCGCTTCATTGTTATTCATTTTCTCTTCTTCCCTTTTTTCTATTTTCTCTCTGGTGATGAGAGATCGTGTGAAGAGTGTCGACCGACGATACACATTTTTTTTCTTTTTCCTTGTTGAACGAGCAACGTGTTGTGTCCCAACATTCTCGCCGATCACCTTTCCGAGAAAACGCTGGCGCTTGTTGTGTGTGCGGGAGGCGAACGAAGGGGGCGCGAGAATTGAATGTTTTATTATTCTTCTATTTCTCCCGTTTCATGATTTTTTTTTTATAGGAAAATGATTTTTGTTTAATAGTTTTTTTTTTATTGATTTTCTGTTTTCAAAGTTTTGGCGGATGCCAATTTCCCGACGGCTTCCATGTGTAACGAAGGAGCCAAACAAATCAGAGCCGACGGACATTCGATTCCTGCCTTGTTGGAAGCTATCCTCGCGTTAATGCCGTTAGATACTTATTGTTGGTCGCCGGTAAGATTTATTCACAATTATTTATAAATAAATCATATGCAAATTTGATTTTGATGTAGGCCAGCGTGATGGATATGACCGATACGGACCGGTGCAAAGGCCTACCGGAACCGCCTCTGTGGCCGGAATACAAGCGGCTAATGAAGGAAGCCGAAAAACGCGACATTCCACTGTAAGTTTGAATTTCAAAAAACAAAACAATAGAAATCCACTAGCTCATCGTCTTAAAATGGATCACTAGGCAAACGATGGAACGGTTCGATTTCTACGGTCGGGCACGCAAAGCTTTTGCCATCGTTCAAACGGGGTTAGTTTATTTTTAGATTATTTGGGATGATGGATAATTTCATGTCGTGTCATCACGTTTACCTTTTTCTCTCTCTCTCTCTCTCACTGCAGGGAGACGGCCCTCTACGGCAACATCATTCTGAAAATGGGCGTCATCGCCGAACCTACTACGGTGCAAACGGTGCCACCACGAGCAGCCACAACCGAGAACAGTTGAGGAGAAATGCTTCAACTTTCTTTCCAATTCGATAACATTCCCAATACAAACCTGTCTCTCCTTATATGGAGATTGAATAAAATCAAATGAATTCGCGTCCTTCTGCACCTGGCCATTCATTTTATCTTGTTCCTCAGTACATGTGGATTATGTCGTAACAGATTGAAAAAAGAATGCGATCATCTTATCTGGGCACGCGTTAGTCATCTTTTTTTGTTTAGAATGTCTTCAAATAATCTTCTATCATCGCTTATAATAACACCCTCGCATCATTATTGGACGAGTAATAGCAAACATGGAAAGAGTTGCTCAAAACGCCGTTTGTTTATGAGAAAAGATTATATTATTACTCATCTGCGATTTATCGGTTTTGTGATTGTTTATTGTGAATTGTGTCCTAACTACTTTGTACTAGAGAAACTCACCGATGAACTGACTCATTGATGATCTGTTTTTTATTTCAGAGGCAAGTTGCAATGAATCAAGTAGGGGAAACCCCCTTTTTCTTTTGTTTTATCTTAAAATAAAGGGTATTTTGGTAGCGACCGGTCGTTAGGGAGGATGTGGTGCAATTCATGCTACCTGTGGACGGAAGCTCATGTTGCCAATGATTGCAATGCAATTGCGACATCTGAACTGATTGACGCGTGCGAGGGGATCGAGAATAGATTAAGTGATGAGACGGATTCAGACTTGTCCGCTGTTGACTTGAACCTGAGATTCATATTGAGATTACACGTTTCTCTTAATTGAAAGCACTGCCTAAATCCCTCAGCATCAGTGCGTGTTGAATGGCATTCCTGTTTAACACGCCGACATCCAAACAACAACGCAATTGCTTAAATGTCTTCTTCAAACGTGAAACTGATCTTATGTTATTACTAGATGATTCTGTGAGGGTACAAAGATTAACGTAACGCATCGTGCCATCATTGTCACCATGTGTCAAGCATAACGATTTTTTTTTCATTTGTTTTATTTTTTTTTTTAATCACCTCCCTACTTTATTTTCAGACTTCTAGAAAAAACATGACAATAGTTGCATACTTCCGTGATTTTTGTATCGCCTGCCTAAGATAATAATTTGATAAGAATCGTATAAATGGAGAGTGGGGGTGTACACTCGAATCATAACCTCTTCAGTCCGAACAACGTTACACTACTGTCACAGTAGCCAATTACCAGTGAAATTAAAAACAATATTTCAGTGCCTTATTAGCGAATCACCGCAGTCACTAGCCAACTTTCAATAAAATTCACGAGGATGTTTGCCCTTTTTACAGGTTAGTTTGTCGCATTTTAGAACTGAAGAAATGGTGCAAGAATTCGCGAATGTTGCAACATCCGGTTTTCAATGTTTGAATTTGGGCGCCACAAAAAAAAAAAGAGATGGATAACGAGACGGTAGCGACTTATCATCATCTCAATATCCGGCCGCCTTATCAGGACACCTTCTGCTAGACTATAGTTCTGGTTTTCAGCCGTTGTTTTCCATAGTTCTGTCATCCATTTTGTTGTGAGATGTGGTCAATTACTTTGTTAAACTTTGCCAGAAAGAACCGCGGTGTTCTTTTCTCGACACCTGTTAAATCATTCAACAGTTAAAATCATATTCTATTTGTGATTGCAAATCAGCAGTTATTACCTCAATCCAAGATGAATCTAACCCATTCTCTCCTTTCTTTTCCTACCTAGTTCTAATGTCGCTCTCCCGCGTCATGTCACTACCGGTTAAGGACGATTTGACTAGGGCCACACCAGTGGGCCCTGAAGGCCCCGAATTCTGGATTCAACCGTGCGGATTCACCGTGACCGGAAGTGATCCACCAGAATCTGATTCAGTATTGGCCGAAAACTATGCCCTTCAACTGGGGGTGGATCTTTCCTACATTAACAATTGGAAAGAAAATTTCGTAAGATTTCCCTGACTAAACTAACTATTCAAGAAAAGAGTATTTAATTAAAATCTATTTCATTTTTACAGTCTCAAGACAAATTCAGAATGAGTTTTGACGCCAAAGTAGCAGAAGATGCTCCTTTCGTTACGAATGGCTTCAAGTGAGCACCACCATCCCGAAAAACCCCGGCCAAAGTTTGAGTGCAACTTACTATTCCCAAAAGGAGGTATGTTAAACTAAATTTATTGTTAGTAGAAAAAATGTAAGTAATAAATATTCTTTTACTTGGTTTCAAAATTGTGAGTAGTTTTCGGCTATGCTGACAGAGTCATCCAACATTTTTCAACGGCTAGCTGTCGCATGGGAACAGGTGGATTATGAACGAACTGACACTTCGTACAAAGAACTCTTCACCAGCACCAGAAACAGAATGAAAAATGTTAGTCTTTTTGCAATCTTAAATGCCTGAATAATATTAATATCTTTTTTTGGGGGGGTTTTATAGACGTTGTGCCAATTGGATTATTACTTAGCTGAAAAACGAATGTCTCCAGCACCCAATCCGACCAGAGCCATCATGCCAACTGAACTACGCACTATTTCGACTGCCTCTCAACGTGACGAGCGTAATTTCCGTATTCTGAAAGAATATGTCAACGCTCTCGAGTATTTTGCCGATGCTTTTAACTATTATAAAACGTCTTTGTCTTCCAGAGTTGGGTCTTCTCTATAATTATTCTCATAATTTATTTTTACGTTTAATGACGTTTAAGCCTCTCGTTCAAAGGTGACAACCAAAGAAATCTTTTGAGAAATCTGACTAAATAATAGTAACTTATGAGTTAGAATGAAGACCAACTCCGTTTCCTTCGATATTTAAATTCTAATATTTGTTTAATGTTACCTGTTTGTATTTCGTTGCTTCTCAGTGTTGGATGTGACAGTTGTGTACCGGTTTTTGTAGTCAGCGTATACATCTTACAGAATATCACAAAATGAATGCAAAATACAAACAGTGTGTTTCTTGTGGCTGAAAAACGTGGTTTAAAATCATTTTCTACAGACGTCAGCCCATTCTAGCGTCAGAAAAATTGGGTAAACAGGAAGTGTAATTTGACAAATATCAAAATCTGAGAAAAACATATCGAGCCCATTGAAAATACTCAAAGAAAATAGTCGTTTTATTTAGATTTCGAGAGTTTTTGTTAAATTTTTAAGTTTTCATCTAGCAAAGGGCTAAAAACATCAACATTGCTTTTTTCGTATTCAATTTGTTGCATTATTTTTTTTCGCCGTTAGATGGCATCTGACTATTGCTTTACTATTTACCTCGCGTTGATTCGTCTGCAAAGCCATTGTTAAATCAATCACTCTAAGTGAAAGTGCAATTTCTTGTATTTAATTGGAATTTTTAGTTGTCCCTGTTACATCCTCATTTAACTAAGATGAATAGTTGTATAAAGCCGACGCGAACGGTTTTATTAGCAGTAGGATCGTTCAATCCGCCGACTAACATGCATATGAGAATTTTTGGTAACTTGACCCATTCATATCTGGACTTATCCAAACAATCGATGTTTTTCCTCTTGAAATAAGAGCTAGCTAAGGATTTCCTACAGAAAAACGACCATGAGGTACTCGGAGGCATCATTTCACCTGTTCATGATCAGTATGCCAAAAAGGTACAGAATAGATTTCCCACCCGACTATTGTTTGAGTTGTATGTACCAAGGTGTTTGTAACACTAGGGGTTGGTGTCTGCTAGCCACAGATGTTCCATGGTAAAGTTAGCCGTTGAAACATCAAATTGGATCAACATTTCCGAATGGGAGACTCAACAAGAAGGGTGGAGTAGAACCGCAGAAACACTTTGTTTTCACAAGGTAAAGCGAATCAAAAATAAAACAGTCATTGTAAAATTTAATTGCTTGTACCCCAGACAGCATTAAATGACATTCATTCTGAATATGAATGGGCAAAAAAAATACATGCAAAAATGCCACATGAAGAATCCCCTTTGAGCATCAATCTCAAGCTATTGTGTGGTGCTGATCTACTTGAATCCTTTGCTGTACCTGGCCTCTGGAAAGATGAAGATGTTGGTTTCCATTTATTTGAATTCATTTCATTGATTGATTGAATTTAACATAGCTACCATTCAGATTCAAGATATCGTGTGCAATTACGGCTTAGTAGTCATTTCACGCTCAGGTTCAAATCCTCAGCTATTCATTTACGAATCCGATTTGCTTACTCGGCTGCAGGTTAATTCACTTGCCAGTATAATTATGTATCGTTTAATTAAAGCGTTCTCGTTTCTATGAATCATTTTGCAGAGAAACATCAGCATAGTTCCGGAATGGATCACCAATGAAATCAGTTCAACCAAGATTCGGAGAGCATTAAGACGGGAAGAGAGTGTTCGATACCTGATCAGTGATTCAGTGCTAAATTACATTCAGAGTAACCACCTCTATACCAGTTTAGCCGGTTGATCTAACCGTGCCATCATTCACTACTAGTCTTATCATTGCAACCGCATATTTATTATAACAATGGTGCATCGTGTTTGGTATATAAATTGAAAATCATGTGGAATAATCGTCTCCCTTAAGTTGCCCAGGTGCGCCATTATAATGGCAACTTGGAGGAACATTAAAGGCCTACATTTTGATAAATTAACTAATATGTTTAAATAAGCACTTTCGTAGGCATCGTTTACAGCTTTTACGAGAAATCTTCCTCTAAAAGAAAGCCACTAAAATGAGTCAGATGTCGACTATCGTCATATAGTTCAACCCCACTGGATACGGTTTCAATCTGCAACCAGACTTGATCTCCAGCCTGCAAGTTCTGAGAAGACTGGAGGGTTAACGGACATAACTGATTGTTGGCCGAATGAAACTCGCCAACTTCGGCCGTTCCAACTTTATTGCCATTCCTGTAAAAATCTATGCTAAGGATTTCTACTTGAGTAAACGAAGAAGGAAAACTAGCATGTCCCGCAAAGGTGAAGAAGTACGTCCCCTTAACGGGTGCAGTAAATTTCCCTGATGCCAAATCCATGGCTCCTCCGTTATTTACGGTTTCTACCTCAAACGGAATCGGAGTATTTCTTCTCGAAAATTTCGTGTGTTTCTGAACGTAGAAGTTCGTTGCCACTGATTTAACGCCAACGGAACCAATCAGTACCTGAAAATCTATTTTAATTCATTATTTGCTTATGTATTTTGCTTGGAGATGATAGGTCGTACCTGCTGCGCCAAATGGCTTTGTGAAGTCGCAGTAAACAGTCTCGACTTGTTTGCTTCCCATCACGGAATAAAGTCCGTTCTTCGTGTGACCCATCTGTTGCAAGTCTCCACAGGAAGTTGGTATCTTAGAGACGGATGCCATGGTGATTGTAGGGATGGTACAGGTACATGCTGAGAATCCAGGGGACTGAACGTAAGTGTATTATGTTGAGTTTTCCTAAAATTTCTAATACCTTTCAATTTTTGAATTTCAATTTCGAGGTTTTCAATTCTTGAATCTTGATTTTTGAGAATGAATCGATTGACGAGAGTGCCAAACATGCGGTTGGATTTATGTGGAGCACGGGCTTCAATCATTTCGGACATTCCCTGCGTTGAAGTCAGGTAAGCATAAGGATCGTAGCCCCAGCGAGTCAAATATTGGGCGGAAACGACACAACTCAGCACGAAAAACAAGGCCACAACCTGATGGACAAGTACGTGAAAACTAAACAAAGTATGAACTTAACAATGAATTATTACACAACTTACCAAGTTCTTCATTTTCCCTTGAGATTGCAACCGTCCACGAAATTTGGCTGTTGAAATGAACGAAATGTCAATCAGACAGCCAGCCTTTATATACTTTTAGTCGATTGCTGGTTCGAAGTTCACATTATGCAAATCGAAAAGACGGCCATGAATTTCTTTAGGGGTTTCACACCTTCTTGATTTGATACGGCCTATGTAACACATAAAGTACGTATAGGCAAGGTAAAATGACATTTAGATGGATTGTTGTGTTGGCGTGATTCCCGACGACAAGATTGAATCTTTGTAATGGCTAATATTTCCGCAGATATCGAAATATTTCATGTGGCAAACGGAACTGTCAAAGAATAACGGCGACTGAGATTGGAACCCTACGGTTTCTATGATGAATAACACCTACCAGAACAAATTTCACGTTCAGTATTTTTTTAGCATATTGTGATTGGCTTTTGATTTGTTGGTTGCGTGACAGACGTTCATTTTGGTCAGCGTCTTCCGATTTCGAGGAATGGCTCTGATAGTTCCTTAAAAATTTTATTCGCTTTTAATAGGAAAGTGGCAAATGTTTAAGAGAAAATATCCATAGGATTTTCATCTAGCAATTTCGTTCTATGAATGGCCGTAAGTAAAATATGTAGTTCTAGTTATACGTATTTTATGTTTTCATGTTAGTCATCCAAAAACAACTTAACAAAATGGTGAACCTTTTTACTTCGGATTCTGTTGATTTAGAGCACCCTTGAAATGTGTTGACGTGAGCCTTATTCATAGAAGGCATGGAAACCAACGAAGAGAACAATCGGTAACAAACTTACATAATTTTTTAGCTAACCTGCCCTAGACAAATATCTTTTCTTTTGATAATGACCAGAGATTAATCTGCATCTGCAAGGTGACTTTGGGAATAGAATTGGCCCAAAACAGGTTTTGTATGCTGGAAACCGCTTGGATAATTTACACATTTTCTTTTTCATAAACCTATTCTTAGGTTTACTCTTATATAGAAAAACAAAATGGCGCAGGCATTCGGTTAGTGACTAACGAAAATGATGGAGTGGGTTTCTCCACTGGTTCATCATATAGCCTACATCGGTTCGTATCCTTCTATTTTAATTATCTAAATTACGTGGGTGGTAGAAAACTGAGGGAACGAAAGGATGTTGTTTAATTGAATATTTTCATAGGGGGCTGGGCATGGAAACCGGGAACAGGGGCTAGGTAGACAAAGCGACGTCATTATTGTCAAACCTACCCTTACCTACACCGAAAGATCTAAATCGCAGTGGGCGGATTCTATGACAATTTTTCACCTTACCTTAGTGCCTGTTGTTGGTAGTGTCAAGTTGGGTGAGAATCAGGTGCTGGTGTTCCGAATGAAGTGATGGCATTTCGAGTGGCTAACGATGGTTTTGCTTCTGCCGAAGTTGCTATCGCATCGGAAACTGGTGGAATTACGTGGCTATTCTTGTTGTAAGTTGCAAAACTTTACTTGTTAATTTGTTGGATGAGTCAATCGTTTTTGCATTGGCCGAAAAACAATCGTCAAACGAGTTCTGCTGATTTGGTTGTGGCTGGCACGATATGGATACTGAAGAGTGATTGAATAAGGTTTGTAAGAGTTGTATTACTCGTGGGTCTACAAAGATTTTTCATTTTTTTTTAATGGAAACCCTCAAGCTCTACATGAATTCCAGCCGCTCTACAAGGAAATGGCGATCTCTTCTTCTATAAGCCAGCCGTTGAAATTCGTGCACTGGGTGTCGCTGAAGTCGATTAGAATCCCTCCGATGATTATATCACTTTGCACCCATACTTTGTCTCCGACTTGCAACGTTAGAGTCGTTTGAAGAACTAATGGATTTAGATTACCGTCATTAGCAAAACCGTCAACTTCGAACACCTGACAACGTGCAACTGATTGACTATTTCGATAAAGCAGTACGTTAAATGCGCTAAGATCAGTTGACGACGCAAATCGCGCAAGTCCAGTAAATGAAAAAAAGTAAGTTCCTTCAACGGGTGCTGTGAATATTCCGCTTGCTGCATCCATGGCTTCTCCGCTGTTGATTATGGTGAGTTCATATGGAATTGGAACAGAAACTTCTGAGTATGATTGAGTTTTCTGTACGTAGAAGTATACTGGCTTTGATTTGATGTCTTGATAACCAATCGCCTTCTGGTAATCTGAAATGTTATACATATCAATAGACTAATTTTTTCTTCTTGCCACAAATGTTAAATAGTTTAACCGGATGGATTTTTGGTGAAATCGCAGTAAACGGTTTGAATTTGTTTGCCGTTCAGTACAGAGTAGAGACCACTTTTTGTGTAACCAATGTCGACTAGATCTGAACAGGAACCGGGGATTCTGTTTACCGTCGTCAAATCGTCAGCTTTACAGGTGCAGGTTATTGCTATTACACATGAATAGTACCGGTGCTTTAAGCTTAGAAACTTAGCTATTATTCATCAATATTACCATCAATTTGTCCTTGCAAATTCGTTATTTGCATCTCAGTGTTTGCGTTCACACCTGTAAATGACAAAACACTCTTTAACTTCTCTAAGTTGAACCGTTTCATTTCTTAATTTCAATACCGGACTGCTCCTCTTTAAAAGTATCTAATGCGCTTGACGTGTCTGATGCCAATTTTGAAGTGTCTGCAAGTTCGAAATGGATTCAATATTAGTCATGCGGACGTTTCACTGTCACTCGATTGACTCGGATTACCTTTTAATTTCGTGTCTAAGTCGGCAACTTTCGTGTTTGTGGTTGCCAAATCGGCTGTAGTTACTTTCAAAGCTTCCGTCGTACCTGTTAACAACGATAGGTAGTTTTTCAGTTGTATTGCACTCAGAAAAAAGGTTAGTATGTAAGTAAATCTTATTTGCTAATCTGCAAATTAAATCCGTAATTTTTTTATCATTTCTCAAATCAATACCGGCCTGATCCTGTTGTAAAGTTTTTAGTGCAGTTGACGTGTCTGATGCCAATGTTGAAGTGTCTGCAAGTTGGAAATGGATTCAATATTAGCGAAACGTACGTTTCACCGTCATTCATTTGATTAGAGTTACCTTTTAAATTCGTGTCTAACTCGGCAACTTTCGCGTTGGAGATGGCCAGCTCGGCTGTTTTATCCAAAGCTTCCGTCGTACCTGTTCACAGTGAAGAGAAGCTTTCAATGGTTTTGCACCCATTAAAAACGTTCGCGTTCTAAGTAAATCTTACTTGCTAATTTGTTGATTAGATCCGTAATTTTCTTATCGGCATTCGATAAGTCTATGGTAAGCAAAGTTATTATTTTATGCGTATGCTAAAACAATAAAACTGTGTAAATACTTGTTCGAAATTCTTCTGCTAAATTTCTGTAATTTTGTTCCAGGCGTGCTATTCTAGCATGGACAAATAGACCGCGTGCTTCAGGCTGTTTGACGGTGTCGCGTTGTGCGTCAATGGAAAATCGAGCTGAATTGCTCAGTGTGGAAGGTGAATACGCAACGTTAGGACGAAAGCCATAAAGATTGTGATTCCAAATTCCAGGTAATTGACCGTAAACGATGCACGTGAGAATGGAGAAAAGAGTGACAAACTGATGGGAATCCAAATGAATTCAAACACCTTTGAATTTAAGTGGAAATAAAAAAAAAAAAACTGTCTACTTACGGAGTGCCTCATCTTTGGCTGTTGCCGAACACAACTCGATGTAGTCGGCTGTAGAAATGTAATAGTGGTGTTCAGAATTGTCACTCTTATACGGCGGCTCGCGTTGGGTGTTGCCTTTGGACTAAAGGTAACGTAAATAATCTAACGGTCATTTAACTTGCTACGAATTTCGCCGATGTAGCCAAATAGTTGTTGACCCGACATCCATGTATGCGGATGTTTGTAGATGTTGCCCTCGACTCTTTAAGCATGCAAATGCTCGTGGACACAGGCATATGTAAGCAAACGCATACCTACACGCAAGGCTATTACTGTAGCGGTCATTAGTTCTCTTCTAGGTTTTCGTGGTGTGTAGCATACGTACTGAAGGCCTTGCCCATGACAACTGGAGAACATGGATCGGCGTTAAACTGATAGCTTTGGAATACTACAGGAATGTTTGGCTGGCCTTTCTTTGGCATGGCATTTCGTTTAGCAAGTACTTGTTTTTTTTTTTATGAACATTTTTTGTACGTTTTATGTTCTATAGGGTTTTTCCCGCTTTAGAATGAAAAATTTGGTGGTTACAGTTTTGACTTTTTCGTGTTCAATGTTCGGAATTTTAAGGTACATTCAGAAAACATTTGCTGTCTCGGCGTTTTAACCATCGCCCTGACATTTAACATGATTTCACATTACTATGCGGTATATTTTTACTCACATAATTTATCCAATCAATAAATAAGTCACGTTGTTAGTTAGATAATGAGGAAATATCTTCTTGCAACAGGAAACCAGTGAAATGAGTTTGGTTATCAGCATCATCAAACAATGCCACATCTTTGGAAAGGTATTTAATCTAAACCCCCATTTTATCTCCTGCTTTTAATTGAAGTGTTAATTATACCATTCAAGTTTGTATTAAGACCTTCAAGTTTAGACTTTGTTTCTCACTCTCGTTTCGCAACTTCTTAAAAATCAGAGGATTTGCTTGAATTTCATTTGATTTTGTTTTTAAACAGAAAAATAATTGTTGCACCTTCTAGCTTTTCTTTGATGTGTATGAGAACCTTTGCTTCGAAATCCGTGCCATTATTTCTAGATCTTTCAAATCCTTGGTTTGCGTCTAAACAGTTAACGAACCGTTTAATTAGAAAATGTAGATAAGATTTCATCGATTGATTTATGGAACGTTTTTACTTTTGAGGTCCATATCAATAGCCTATATTTTATTTTTGGTCTCCGTTAAATCCTATTTAAATTTCTGATTCAATTTATTTAAAGTTCTTCATCGACCTATTGTCTTTGGCTATTATATTTTGGTCAACCTGGTCTTCATGATCTTTGATGGTAAGAAACAAGCTTTTTTTTCATTCTTTTTATGTTCGAAGAAAATGTGCGTTTATTTTCCTGCGAAAGGAAGAGATCAAACAGACAGTTTCAAACAACAGTGTCAATGCTAACGTAGTGAACTCAGGTCTCTCTCTCTCTTACAGCGAAAGGGTAATTGTTTCTTCTAAAAGCCAGCCATTAAATGACGTTGCACCGTCCCCATATAGTTTCCCGTCGGTCATTTCTGGCATCTCCATCCAGACTTGATCACAGGGAAGCAAATCTAGAGTAGACTGAAGAGTTATCGGACTTGCGTAGGTAGGACCTGTGGGTATGATGATGACTTCGTACACCTCAGTGACCGCTACCGATTGACCATTTTTGTAAAGGACAATTGTCGTCCTTGGGTTAAATGCAAATAACCAAGATCATGATTAATCGAAATAACTGCGCGAATTGAACGTGAACTTAAATCGAGCGCCGTGTTTCCGTGTGGCACAACTACTTGTTGACTATGCTGTTTAAACTTTGAAATTATGTCTCGATAAAAGCTCGAAAATGGTGGGAATTACAAAACTTAACTGGTAAGTGTTTGGAAGAGAAATGTTGCCTTGGCATTATTTTTCTATGATTTTGGACAGATGTGATTATTATTTGTTTCTTTTGTTAGTTTTTTTTTTCCCATAGGAAAATGAGCATGGGAACCGGCGAAACGGACATGGGTAAGCAAAGTAATATCGTTATTATCTGGCCTACATCTTGTCTACACCAAAGGGTCTCACTTTACGGGAAGTTGGGGTTTCAATTCTGTTGTTAAAGCCCTTGTTTAAACGATGGCAGTACTACCAATCTGGGCGTGGATCGAGTGCTCTATCTCTTTGCGATGGAAATGGGGGATTTGGTTTTCCATAAAAGACGGAGTCTGTTTATGGTCGAAATTGTTTACAAGTTAATCCACACCCAAGGTTTCTCCCTTCAAAAACATAGAGGCCAAAAACTAGCTGCCAACAACCAAGTAGCTGCCCTTGTCAACAGCTCTGAACATGCAATCCAAACTTTATTCATTTATTTGCATTTCATATCTTAGATGACCTCACGGTAGGCATTGGCTGTTCATTAAAATTATAACAGAAAATCATTGAGTGGCTAGTGCAGTATAAGAGTACATAGTTCAAAATCACATTTTTGTCGTAGGGAACTGGAAATGGAAAGTCTGGATGGAAACTCTGTACCAACATAAAGGCTTGGAGACTATGTAACGATGTGGCGAAAAAAAACATTCAAATAATGCTACCTGCAGCAGTTATGTGTAGCAATCTGTGATAGAGATTCCCCTTTTTAAATGAAAAACGCCCCACGCTCTTTTTTTTTACATACGAATTGACGCCCCCCCCCCCCCCTACAGTAGGGGGTAATGTCTCCTAGTTGCTAAACTATATTAATTATTGTGTGGCGTTGCGGAAGATAAACTTCCAATCATATAATACGTCCCAAAATTAATAGTTGGCTTGTCCGTGTTGAGGACATTTACTTAGACCTTTTTTAATGGGAGGTCGGGTAGGGTAAAACAAATAGACAGACATGGGGAACCAATCGCTTGCCTACACCCGGGGCTCTTACGTTGGCGAGGGGTAGGGTACGGATTATTTAGGACATTCTTTTTCAGTTGTCAGTTGTCGGTTCCCCTTTGATTTCCGTAGCAGTCGCTTTTAAACTGTGCGAGGCTCACGTGTTTACGAATGACACCTGTAGAACATCATTGAAACATTGGGTGTCAGGCTGGTGCCTTTGAAAGGATGTTAGACTCACAACTTGATATGGATTTTTGGTAAGTGCTTAAACTCAGATTGTTAACAAACCTGTTTTGCGCGTTGATATACTTTGAGAGTCTCTCCCTTTTTTGGAATGTTAAAATTTGTGCCCTCCTCCAATTCATGAAATAGCCTACCACACACCGTTTTAAAACTTCGATTATGTGGACATTAGATTATGTTGAACTACATACTATACATTCAATTTGTTCATTTATTGCCTTGTCTTGAAATGAGTTCAATATTCTGATGGACGACTAGTAAGTTAACAATTCATGGGCGGTTTAAATCCCTGTTTTATGCCTTTGTTCGATTAACGCGAGGAAATTGAAACTGAAGGATTTTTTTAAATTGAAGATTATTTATTTTTATTTATTTTGTATTGTGTTCTTCATAGGGGTTTGGCCATGGGTAGTTAGAGCGATGTCATTATTGTCTAGCCTACCCTTACCTACGTCCAAAGATCTTAATTAAAGGGGGTGGATTCAAGGTTTAATCTTTCCTTAGTGCCTGTTGTTGAGACAGATCTTAGTATAGTGTCTATTGTCAAGCTGCGTGAGAATCCGGTGCTGGTGTTGCGAGTGTAGTTATGGTAGTCACAGTTGCTAACGATGATTTTACTTCTGCCGAAGTTGCTATTGCTCCGGTAAGAGGTGGTATTACATGGCCGTTCTTGTTGTAAGTGGCAAAACTTAACTTTTTATTTTGTTGGACGAATCCAAGTCATTTTTGAATTGGTCGAAAAAGTATTGCCAACTCGTTCTCCGGATTTGGGTGTGACTGAGGAGATACGGATACTGAAGAGTGCTTGAAGAAGGTTTGTAAGAGTTCTATTACACATGGATCTACAATAGGGTTTTCGTTCTAAAATATAAACGCTGAAGCTCTACATGAAATCTAGCCACTCTACAAGGAAATGGCGATCTCTTCTTCTAAAAGCAAGCCGTTAAAATGCGTGCATTGGGCTTCACTGCTGTCGTATAGAATCCCTCTGTTGATTATGTCGCTCTGCACCCATACTTTGTCTCCGGCTTGCAACGTTAGAACCGTTTGAAGAACTAATGGGCTTACATAATTGGGGTTAGCAATACCGTTCACTTCGTTCACCTGACTACGTGCAACTGCTTGACCATTTTGATAAAGCATCACGTTAAACTCTACGAGTTTTTCGTTTGACACGGAAAATAGCACAAGTCCAGTAAATGAAAAGAAATAGGTTCCTGTAACGGGTGCTGTGAATTTTCCGCTTACTGGATCCATTGCATTTCCACTGTTGATTATGATCCGTTCATATGGAATTGGAACTGACTTTGACGAGTATGATTGAATTTTCTGTACGTAGAAGTATACTGGCTTTGATTTGATGTCTTGATAGCCAATTGCCTTCTGGTAATCTGAAATGTTATAAATATAAATAGATTAATCATTTTTTTTTCTCGCGAAAAATGTTAAGTGGTTTAACTGGGAGGATTTTTCGTGAAATCGCAGTAAACGGTTTTGATTTGTTTGCTGTCCAGTACGGAGTAGAGTCCACTTTTTGTGTAACCAATATCGTTTAGATCTGAACAGGAACCGGGGATTTTGTTTATCGTCGTTGGTGTTAGCAAATTTGTTATTCGTGTTTCAGTGTTTCTATTCACACCTGTAAATGATAAACATTTTTTGGACGTGGTTTAAGTTGAACAGTTTCATTTCTAAAATCAATACCGGCCTGCTCCTGTTTAAAAGTATCCAGTGCACTTGACGTGGCGTATGCCATTTTTGAAGTATCTGCAATTTGAAAATGGATTCAGTATTAGCCAAGCCTATGTTTCACCGTCATTCACATGAATCGGATAACCTGTTAATTTCGAGTCTAGCTGGGCAACGTTCGTGTTGGTGTTGGTCAAATCGGATGTAGTTTTAGCCAAATTTGTCGTCGTAACTGTTACAATGACAGGTAGTTTTTCAGTGGTTTTGCACATTTAAAAAATGATTACTTTGTAAAGAAATCTTACTTGCCAAGTTGGCGGTCAAATCCGTAATTTTCTTATCATCTTGTGAATTAGTAGCGACCTGCTGCTGTTTAAAAGTACCTAGTTCACTTGACGTGTCTGATGCCAATGCTGAAGTTTCTGCAATTCGGAAATGGATTCAATTAGGGCTTTGCACACATAAAAAGAGGTTACTTTGTTAGGATATCTTACTTGCCAAGTTGTTGGTTAAATCCGTAATTTTGTTAACATTTTGTAAATTAGTAGCGGCCTGCTCCTGTTTAAAAGTACCTAGTTCACTTGACGTGTCTGATGCCAATGCTGAAGTTTCTGCAATACGGAAATGGATTCAATTAGGGCTTTGCACACATAAAAAGAGGTTACTTTGTTAGGATATCTTACTTGCCAAGTTGTTGGTTAAATCCGTAATTTTGTTATCATTTTGTAAATTAGTGGTGGCCTGCTCCTGTTTAAAAGTACCTAGTTCACTTGACGTGTCTGATGCCAATGCTGAAGTTTCTGCAATACGGAAATGGATTCAATTAGGGCTTTGCACACATAAAAAGAGGTTACTTTGTTAGGATATCTTACTTGCCAAGTTGTTGGTTAAATCCGTAATTTTGTTATCATTTTGTAAATTAGTAGCGGCCTGCTCCTGTTTAAAAGTACCTAGTTCACTTGACGTGTCTGATGCCAATGCTGAAGTTTCTGCAATACGGAAATGGATTCAATATTAGCCATGGCTTTTTTTCACTGCATTCACATGACTCGGATAACCTTTCAATTTCGATTCTAACTGGGCAACGTTCGCGTTGGTGTTGGCCAAATTTGATGTAGTTTGCTCCAATTCTTTCGCCGTACCTGTTAACAATGACAGGTAGTTTTTCAGTGGTTTTGCACACATAAAAAGAGGTTACTTTGTTAGGATATCTTACTTGCCAAGTTGGCGGTCAAATCCGTAATTTTCTTATCATCTTGTGAATTAGTAGCGACCTGCTGCTGTTTAAAAGTACCTAGTTCACTTGACGTGTCTGATGCCAATGCTGAAGTTTCTGCAATTCGGAAATGGATTCAATTAGGGCTTTGCACACATAAAAAGAGGTTACTTTGTTAGGATATCTTACTTGCCAAGTTGTTGGTTAAATCCGTAATTTTGTTATCATTTTGTAAATTAGTGGTGGCCTGCTCCTGTTTAAAAGTACCTAGTTCACTTGACGTGTCTGATGCCAATGCTGAAGTTTCTGCAATACGGAAATGGATTCAATTAGGGCTTTGCACACATAAAAAGAGGTTACTTTGTTAGGATATCTTACTTGCCAAGTTGTTGGTTAAATCCGTAATTTTGTTAACATTTTGTAAATTAGTAGCGGCCTGCTCCTGTTTAAAAGTACCTAGTTCACTTGACGTGTCTGATGCCAATGCTGAAGTTTCTGCAATACGGAAATGGATTCAATATTAGCCATGGCTTTTTTTCACTGCATTCATCATGACGTGTCTGATGCCAATGCTGAAGTTTCTGCAATACGGAAATGGATTAATTAGGGAGTTTTCGGATCCGTAATTTTGTTATCATTTTGTAAATCGTAACCTGATTCTGGGCAACGTTCGCGTTGGTGTTGTTTCTGCAATACGGAAATGGATTCAATATTGATGTAGTTTGCTCGATTCTAACTGGGCAACGTTCGCGTTGGTGTTGGCCAAATTTGATGTATTCTTTCGCCGTACCTGTTAACAATGACAGGTAGTTTTTCAGTGGTTTTGCACACATAAAAAGAGGTTACTTTGTTAGGATATCTTACTTGCCAAGTTGGCGGTCAAATCCGTAATTTTCTTATCATCTTGTGAATTAGTAGCGACCTGCTGCTGTTTAAAAGTACCTAGTTCACTTGACGTGTCTGATGCCAATGCTGAAGTTTCTGCAATTCGGAAATGGATTCAATTAGGGCTTTGCACACATAAAAAGAGGTTACTTTGTTAGGATATCTTACTTGCCAAGTTGTTGGTTAAATCCGTAATTTTGTTATCATTTTGTAAATTAGTAGCGGCCTGCTCCTGTTTAAAAGTACCTAGTTCACTTGACGTGTCTGATGCCAATGCTGAAGTTTCTGCAATACGGAAATGGATTCAATATTAGCCATGGCTTTTTTTCAATGCATTCACATGACTCGGATAACCTTTCAATTTCGATTCTAACTGGGCAACGTTCGCGTTGGTGTTGGCCAAATTTGATGTAGTTTGCTCCAAATCGGCTGTTGTTTTCTCCAAATCGGCTGTTGTTTTCTCCAAATCGGCTGTAGTTTGCTCCAAATCTTTCGTCGTACCTGTTAACAATGACAGGTAGTTTTCTTAGGGGCTTTGCACATTTAAAAAAAGGTTCCTTTGTAAGGAAATCTTACTTGCCAAGTTGTTGGTTAAATCCGTAATTTTCTTATCGGCATCTGATAACTCTACGGTAAAAAAAGTAACTAATTTATTGGTATGCTTAAACAGTAAAACTATGTGAATACTTGTTCGTAATTCTGCTGCTAAATTTCTGTAATTTTGTTCGAGGCGTGCTATTCTAACAAGAACATAAAGATTGCGTGGTTCAGGCTGTTCAACGGTGCCGTGTGGTGCGTCAATGGCTAATCCAGCTGAATTTCTCGGTGCATTAGGTGAATACGCAACGTTATGGCGAAAGCCATAATGATTGTGATTCCAAATTCCAGGCAATTGACCGTAAACGATGCACGTGAGAACGGAGAAAAGAGTGACAAGCTGATGAAAATGCAAACGAATTCAAACACCCTTGAGTTTAAGTAGAAAAAAAGAAACAATAATTGTTGACTTACGGAATAGCTCATCTTTGGCTGATGCCGAACACAACTCGATGTAGTTGGGTGTAGAAATGTAATAGTGGAGTTCAGAATTGTCACTCTTATATATGGAAGCTCGCGTTGGGTGTTTCCTTTGGACCCAAGTTAACGTGAATAATCTACCGGTCATTTAACTTGCTACGAATTTTTGCCGATGTAGCCGAATGGTTGTTGATCCAACATCTCTGTTAGCAATGTTTGTAGATGTTGCCCTCGTCTCTTCAAGTATGCAAATGCTCGTGGGCACCAGACATGGGTAAGCAAAGGTTTGCCTACACCCAAGGCTCTTACTTTAGCGGGGCTTTTTTCAGCCATTAGTTCTCTTCTGGTTTTTGGTAGTGCGTGTCAAACGCGCTGAAGGTCTTGCCAGTGACAACTGGAGAACATGGATCGGCGTCAACCTGATGGCTTTGGAATTCTACAAGGACGTTTCGCCGAGCTTTTTTTGGCACGGTAAGACGTTTGGTGAGTGCTTGAATTTATTTATTTTCGTATCAAACCTGTTTTATACTTTCATTTTCTATAAGGTTTTCCCAGTTTTAGAATGAAAAACTTGGTGGTTACAGTTTTTGATTATTTGGTGTTCAATGGCAGGAATTTCAAAGATACATTTAGAAAATGTTGTCTCGGTACTTAACCATCGCCCTGACATTTAACATTATTTCACATTACTTTACGGTACATTTTTACTGAAATAATTTATCCAATCGATAAGTCCCGTTGTTAGTTAGATAATGACGAAATGTCTTCTTGTAAAAGGAAACCAGTGAAATGAGTTTGATTATCGGAATCATCAAACAATGCCACACCCTTGGAAAGGTAAGTAATCTGAACCCAGATTTTATCTCCTGCTTTTAATTTAAGTGTTGATTGTAGAGTAACTGGAACGATTTGATCTTCAGAAGGGTTGCCGTCTCGAGTAAAACTCATCCCGATCGGAGTACCGTTAAAGTACAGACTTGCTCCGAGTTTGGACGCCTCCGGTGGGAAGATGGCTACCCCGTTGAAAGTGAAGAAGTACGTGCCATTCCGGGGAGCTGTGAATATTCCAGTTGATTTATCCATAGCGTTTCCAGTGTTTACCACTTCAATCTCGTAGGGAATTGGAGTATTCATGGCCGAAAAATCAGCGTCTTTTTTCACGTAAAAGTAGGTGGGCACTGACTGGACGTCTTCGTAGCCAATCCATTTCTGGAATTCTGCATAAATCATCGATTTTTTTAGGTAATGAAAGGAAATTATTCGTTTATTATTTACCTGTTCCATTAGGATCTTTAGCAAAATCGCAGTATACAGTCTCTACTCGATTTGTTCCCATTACTGAATACAATCCACTTTTCCTGTGCCCAATTTGATGCAGATCCTTGCAGGATGTTGGGATTCGATCGATGGAAATGACCCTTGTTTCCGCTGCAAAGAACGTGAGTCATATGGTAAATTATTTATTTATTTCAATTATTCAGCATTCATTTAAGTTTCATTTTACTACTGGAAATCTTTATACCATCTAATTTTGATGCCAAACTGCCAATCTTCATTTGGTTTTCTGTTGAGCTTTGGGATGCTACTATCGTAGAACTAGAATTAATTGTTATTCATTCTTCTGCTTTATTTGAATGTAGTTACCACGTAAATCTGTTTTGATAACTTGAACTTCAGTTTTAGTTTCCGTCAAGTGTTTCATCGTGACTATATCCGAGAATTAAACGTTTTTCATTTATTAATTTTTAAAAACAAGTTAATCTTACCATTCAAATTTGTACTAAGGCCTTCAAGTTTAGACTTTGTTTCTCTCTCTCGTTTCGCAACTTCTTAAATATCAGAGGATTTGTTTTCATTTCACTTCATTTTTTTAAAGTAAAGTAACAATTGTTGTACCTTCCAACTTTTCTTTGATGTTTGTGAGGAGCTCATCTTCGAAATTCGTGCCATTATTTCTAGTCCTTTCAAATCCTTGGGTTGCGTCTAAACAGTTAGAAAATTAGACAAGATTTCATGGGTCAATTTATGGAATGTTATTTACTTTTGAGATCCATGCCAATAGCTTCTACTTTAGTTTTGGTCTCCGTTAAATCCTTTGTTGTTCTCGCCAACGTTTGCGTAGTACCTGTCCGTCAGAAAAAGTTCTATTTTGTCCATCTTTATTTTAAACTGGATTTACCGAACATTATCACGCCAAGATTGTCAACTTTCATATTCGTGTCGGTTAAATTCCTCGCCGTTTCTGTTCAATTAACGAATTCTTAGTTTAATTAGATACTTTGAAACAAATGAAATCTCATTACCAGTCATTTGTCTCAACAGTTCCCTGATTTGTATCCCTGTTTCGCTTGATGTTTTAGATGTAGCTAGAAATAATGGTGTATTTTACAAACTCTTTTTTAAATAATTTTAATTTTAATTCACCTTGCAAGTCTGTTTTGATGGCTTGGATTTGTGTCTTTGCATCCACCAAACCTTTCGTATTGGCTGCAATGAGGTAAGCAGTACCTGCATAGTAAAAGGTATACATAGTTTCTGTATTTCCTGCATAAATTTAATAACAAATCATACCGTCCACTTTCGTAGTCAAATTCCCAATTTCCAATTTAGTGTCTTCCAGTACCTTTGCAGTACCTGACAACACTTTGACGGTACCTGTCTCAATTAAAATTTGTGTTGAAAATGATGATAAATTTTGTTCTAATCATTACCTTTCAATTCAACACTAGTGTCGTCGAGTTTCGTCTTGGTATTTGTTAAATCTTTCGTAGTGGAGGCGAGCATTTTCGTTGCATCTAATATGATGGGGGTTTTAACTGAATCCGTGTAAGTATTCCTCAAAAATGCCATCTTACCATCTAATTTTGAATTTAAATTTCCCATTCTAGTCTTTGTATCTTTGAGGTCCATTTGAGTTATGTCCAATGTTCGCATTGTATCTAAAATTAAAAAATAACTTTAAGCCTTTAAACTCAAAAGATTCAATTAAAATCTTCACTTTTAAGGGTCACGCCCATAGTGTTGACTGTGGTCTTGGTGGCAGCCAAATCTTTTGCAGTTGCTTCCAAATTCTGCGTAGCTCCTGCCAAGAATCATTATTCATACATCTCCACATTTGAAATGATTTTATCTTCAAGTGTTACGTACCAAACACCAGCAAACTGAGATCAGCCACCAGGGCGTTGGTAACCGTTGCGTTTCTCGCTGTTTCTGTGCGCGTAAAAAACAAGTATGTTTAAGTTTTAATTAAAATTAATAAACAACTTAATACCACTGAATTTCTTCATCAGATCACCGACGTTCGCCTTCACCTCCGCAATCGTCGCAACTGCAAGTTAAGGTAAATTTCGTTTAATTTGAGGAACTCGTTAACAGCAATATGTAGCCTATCACCTTGTAAATTTTTTTTCATGTTCTGAAACTCGTTTTTAGCGTCCTTTAAATCTTTTTCTGTTGCCGCTAGACCTTTGCTAGTCCCTGTTTAATGAACTTTAGTTATAGTTCTTTACTTTAATGCCCAATTGAAACACGGAATACCTTCCAATTTTGCATTTAAACCTTCGACTTTCGTCTTGGTGTTGCCCAAATCCTTTGTGGTCACCTCCAACATTTTGCGATTTCCTTTAATCGAATTATCGTTAATCCTTTTTAAATATTACCATCTAAAATTGATAAGGAAATCTCACCTTCCATTTTCGTCATCAAATCCGTCTTCATCTGCGCAAAACTTTGCTTAACATCAACTAAATCTTTTCTTGCCACTACGAAAAAAAATCAAATTAATTTGTATAGCTATTAAATTGTTAAAGAAAAGAGTCTTACTTTGTAAATCGGCTTTCATGATTTCTAACGTTGACTTTGTTTCTACCAATTCGTCTGTAGTTTGTTCCAAAGATTGCATCGCACCTGTAAACAGCCGGATGGATTAGGTAACTATACCCATTCCATATATTTTAAGAACCTTACTCGCTAATTGTTCGGTTAAGTCCGTTATTTTTGCATTGGCTTCTAAAAAATCCTTGTTATTTTCTATATAAGAAACAGGAGAAATTGTGATTATTCTGATTTACTTAAAAAAAGAACGACGTTTACTTGTTTTTAATTCTTTGTTTATGTTGGAGACAGCTCCTTCTAGATACTCCAATCTGGGCACAAGTCCTCGATTAAACACATTTCGTATTGGAGACTGTTTGCCGATAGTCTGTTGTGCGGCAATGCGGGTATCAACCAGACTGCTCTTTGCGGAAGGCGAGAGCACGAAGTAAGGACGGAAGCCATAAGGATCGTCGTTCCAGTTTTCAGGTATTTGACCGTAGACGACGCACGTTACAATAGCGATGATCAACTAGGGGATGAAAATGAATTAAATCGCTGAAAACGATGTAGAGAGAATGACAGACTTACGCAGCGCTTCATTTTGTGACTATTGCTGAATGCGTGTAGAAAAAGAACGAGAGTCAAGTTGAAAACGGCCTTATTGATATATATACCTTCCGTCATTCGTTTTGGATGCTGTCCCTAGAAAACAGGTTCCACCTGTTCATTGGGTAACGGTCATCTAATGTCGCTCATTCCTTCCCGGATTGGATATTTAATCCAGTTTTTTTTTGTGAATCGTGTGCGTTTTGTCCTTGTAGGAAGAAAGAAAAACGAAGTAATGTTTTTTATTAGTTATTTATTCAGTTTCTGTTATTCTTTACCGCTCCCTTTACGACGTGCAACTCTATCGGGCTAATCTAACAGTCTTGTCATTCAACTTTTAACGAAGAAGCTCACGTCCAGGGTTACGTTCAGACATTCCACTGTTGTTTTTCCAGTTAACTTTTTTTAAATCTAAATAATAGTCTACGTAATTTACAAAATGCCGGCAACAAACAAACCGGTAGCTCCATTTTTTCTTGAGAAAATCAGAATGTTAGTTATGTGATAAAGTTTTGGTTTGAAATATTCTAATCGGTTTATAATCTCCAAATTCAAGTACGTTTTCAAATGTATACCATCATATTTGGAATTTTCGAAACGTATATCACTTTGCTCATTTCGTCTTCTAAAATGTAATGGAATTTCGCAAAGGTTACGTGAATTGAATTTGCTGATTAGCGAGCGATTCCCCTGCTTCTACGTTACAGTTGAATCTCAAACGCATTCTGATTTAAATAAAACGGTCAAACCGAAACGGCATACCATTTCAGATGCATAACGTTGACTCCGAAAAATTACCATCTCTGTTTTTCTCTTTGAAAACGAGTTTGTTAAGCATGCTTTTTTTCTATTAACATGCAGTTAGGCAACACTACGAAATGAATGCGCGTTGACAATAACAAATAAGACTGCGCGTGTTCAACCAGCTCTAATTTTTTTCTTTTACAGGGTAGGGTCGCTGACTCCACGATATGAACAGGTTTTTCTCTGCACTTTTATAGCTAAAAATGAAGTGTCACTTGACAAGCTACTAACAAACAGTGCGGTAATATTCTTAGATTTTTTTTTCGTGCCATTTTTAGTGGCCTTTTCCTTAGTTGTACAGGATCTACCGTCTTGAAAATGAGCCAGCCATCGGGTAAGTATATTTTAATTTCATTATCAAATTTTAAACAACTACAACGAATGGACGATGTCTTCTTCTAAAAGCCAGCCATTAAAATGCGTATAACGGGTGCCATCGGAGTCGAATAGATAACCTACACTGAACAGTCCGTAACTGGCCTCTAACCACACCTCGTCTCCGGCATTCAACATAAGCGTAGATTGGACGGTTACCGGACTTAGGTAATAAATATTTGCGACGGCTGCGACTTCGTTAAACTGACCTCTTCCTACAACTTGGCCATTCCGATAGAGCGTTACGGATAGTTCGTTGAGCACCGTAGACGTGATTGGATATTGCACTAGTCCGGTAAAGGAGAAAAAATAAGTTCCTGTAACGGGGGTTTTAAACTTCCCGCTTGCTAAGTTCATGGCTCCTCCGATGTTGAGCATCACTCGCTCAAAAGGAATCGGGGTATTTTTAGCTGAAAAGCTTTTGGTTTTCTGTACATAGAAGTACGTTGGCTTTGATTTTACGTCTTGATAACCAATCCATTTCTGGAAGCCTGACATTTTGAATAGCAATTCAAACAATGATGAATAATTTATTTTTCTTTCTATCACAGATGTGTTTACCTGGTCCATCAGCTGCTACGGTGAAATCGCAATAAACCGTTTCGACTTGCTTACTTCCGAGTACAGGGTAAAGTCCACTTTTTGTATGCCCAATAGCTTTTAAATCTTTACAGGAACTGGGTATTTTACCAATGCTCGTGGCGTCATCAGCAGAACAGGTACAACTAAATGCTGTTAAATGGATAATCAACATTTCCTTTGGTATTTAGTATTTTTCAATCCATTTTTATTACCATCGATCTTTCCATCTAGAACCTCAATGATGGCCCGAGTATCTGCCCCGTAATCTGCAAATCAGAATACATTTTGAGTCGTGGATGACTGCAACAGATTAATTATTACAACTGTACCGTGCAGCTCCTGTTTTAAATTATCGACTGCAACTATTGTTTCTGATAAAAGTGTCAAGCTTTCTGTGAATCGTGAAAGTAATGAAATTTGATTAAGCACTTTGACGCAATGTGTAGTATATACTCACGTTGTTTTCCCAATTTTCTGGCCCAATAATCAGCTATTATTGATAAAAGGCCTCGGTAAAATAAGTTTCGTTTAGAAAGCAAGATACGACCAATATCCACGTCTGAATGTTTCCTTGATAAAGCAGGTGTAAAACGATCGGGATAAGTTTCGGAGTCGACCAGTAATTGAACCGGAACAACAAAAATCAAGAAGACGGCAACGAACTAATTCAAATAATACTAAAATGTTAGTACATAACGGTTACTGAACATGAAATGTAGAAAAAACTTACGATATTCTTCATTTCCTTACTTGGTTGTGGTCTTGATGAACTTATGAGTAGAAATGGAAACAGTCAGAAGATACTAGAGACTTTTATGGATATCTTAAAACTATTTATTCGCTCGGGTAATACTCGAAAAACCGTTTTCTGTACTGTAATAGATCGCACTCTTGTAATTCTTTCATCGCTTCAGCGATTGTTTTCCCGCATCCCATGTATGCAGAGTATATAAATAATGTAGTACAGACTATATCCAGTTTAACCATACAACGTGACTTGCACATTGTTTGCTTTACGCTCTGAAGCTGCACTCAACCTAGTGTAATCGTCAGTTACTTTTGAAATGGTATTTCAACGATATTCTAGTTGATAAAAGTTGGATAAAATTTAGTAGATACAACAAATTTAGGCCGAAAAACCCCTCGACAATGCAAGCCAGATTTACATTTTACCTCGCTATTGTAAATCTTAGGGGAAATCTTGTATTCTAAGAATGCCTATTCTTGTGATACTGTCCACAAAGCTTCAAGTTCCAGCTATAAAACGATCGGTAAAGCTTCTATCAGATTATTAACCTTTGTCTGAAATGTCAATATAAATTTGTATACTATCCAAAATCCAAAACAAGGATCTTGAATTTTTAACATTGCCACACCTGCGTCACGTAGCGGTAAGTTTGGGAAATAGTATATTTGACAGCTCGACGTGTCAGGCCATGGTTACAATTTGCTGAGAGCTTAACCAGAAAAATTCCTCTTATTAGTCTTTATACACCTGTTGATGGTATTGGCAACGCAAGCCACATCACCATATCTTGTTCCCTCACGACTCGGACAATGTTCTGCTTGTTTCAGTTATAGATATTATTTAAAAGAGGTTTGGACCCTTGAATTGTTTTTAAGCTTAAATTCTGTTGTTGTCCGTATTTATATCGACACCATGGGCTTTGATTTGAGAAGGTAAAATTGGTTTACTGCTTACCTCTGTTGGTTCGTCATGTGACAATCATTAATTTCACTGGCAGGTTTGACATTTATCGAAAAGTCCCCAAAGACTTGACTCAACCAACTGTTACTGGCGCTGTCATCTCTATATGTTGCTGTGCCTTCATGACATTCCTCTTTTTCTCTGAATTTTTCCACTTCATGTCTCCGGAAGTGTAAGCATGTATGTTGCTAATTTGACATGTCAATTTTATTGATTTTCCCTTTTTTCTTCTTAGAGTATCTGAACTTTTTGTGGACAACCCAGGAAATTCTGATGAAAAAATACCAGTACAAATAAATATAACACTGCCAAGGCTCGCCTGTGAATGTATGGTATATCCGAGCCAGGTTATTATGTGTATGTAAAATAATATTGCTGTTTTCGATTTAGATGTTGGTATTGACATCCAAGATGATTTGGGAAGACATGATGTGGGTTTCATTGAAAATACTCTAAAAACACCATGGAATAAAGGTAGAGGCTGCATTTTTGAGAGCCGCTTCCACATCAACCGGGTTCCAGGTAAGTTGAGATAGTCTATTCACGTTTTTTTTTTGTAATACTACCAATTCCAGATATTTATCGCCTGCAGGAAACTTTCACGTCTCTACCCATTCTGCCGATAAGCAACCGGATAATGCTGACATGGCTCATTACATTACTTCACTAACCTTTGGAGAAGTTTTGGATAACAAAAACTTACCGGGAAATTTTAATCCGCTTGCCCGTAGAGATAGGAGTCAAGCTGATCCAGCGGAATCTCACGATTACACGATGAAGATTGTACCAACTATATATGAGGATTCTGCCGGAAAAACACTCGTTTCTTATCAATATACTTACGCATATTCGGTAAACTCAAACAAGTGATGAAGTTTAAAATTCATCACAAAATCCTTAACGTTTCTCTTCGACTTGCAGAATTACGTTTCGTTTTCTCTCGGGGGTCGTTCTCCAGCAGCCATTTGGTTCCGTTACGATTTGAACCCTATTACTGTAAAATACCACGAAAGACGACAACCGATTTACGCATTTCTGACCTCGGTAATAACTTGACAGTAACAACTTGCTGAAGAAAAAATTTTCTAACAATTTTATTATTTATTATAGGTTTGTGCAATTATTGGTGGAACATTTACCGTCGCAGGCATTATTGATTCATTTGTGTTTACCGCTTCTGAACTATTCAAGAAATTCGAACTGGGAAAACTGAGTTAAAAATCAACAAGAAGCCAAGCTAACCGATGTGACATGTCGGTGCCCTACATTCTCGATACAAAATTGTTTTAATCTCATGACAATTATTGGCATTGTTATCGTTTCCGAACGACTATGAAAGAGAGAAGGCTGATAAAAATACAAAAAAACAAACAAACTATTCTAATCTCTGTGGTATTTTATCTTTATATTACTCCCTTGGGCGAGCCGGGCGTTAAAGGGTAGTGTATATATAGTAATGCGACCTGGCACAGCTGCGGCTCGCTGTGTGTTAAGTGACGTCACGAATAGGACCGATCCAAGATGGCGGATGAGTGTTTTGGCCCGTACGTGTCAGAAATTATGTCTTAGGTCTGCGTCTTTTATTCACCACCCGCATAGCCTTCCTTATTGTGTACTTGTTCAGTGCCGCGACGAATCGATGCAAGCTCCTTTTTCGATGTGAATAGGTTGGTGACAGTGAATGTAATTGCAAATAGTTTTTTTGTCTTGAGCTTGGTTTGGAAGCTATCTATCGCGTCGGGTGCGTTTGGGCGAAGCCGGACGTGACTCGAAGCGATAAGGTGTGGTGGGAGATTTTCTACTTCCGTACTTTACAAATCCAATTAATTTGAGACATTTGCGTAGTGATTGGAGTGTTAACTGAGTTTCCCTGATGTGTTGACTACATACTCCCTGCATTCCATTTCCAACCTCCTGCATGGGATAGGTGAAAAATGTCACTGTTTAATTTTGGAAGAAAAGTCAAGAAGGTCCTCCACATTGGAGGGACAGGTGGAGAAGCCAAAAAGAAAAGGTTCTACAACAATATCAAGATCAACATCAACCCAGCGGATATTTGGGAGATTGTCAGCGAGCTTGGAGATGGTGCCTTTGGAAAAGTGTACAAGGCCTTGCACCGGGAAAGCAAGATTTACGCAGCTGCCAAGATCTGCAAACTGGAGGGTGAAAATGACCTCAACGATTTCATGGTGGAAATTGACATCCTGACCGAGTGTCACCACCACAATGTTGTTGACATGCACGAGGCCTACTATTGGGAAGGCAAACTCTGGATGCTGATAGAATACTGTGATGGAGGAGCTCTGGACTCTATAATGGTGGACCTTGACAAACCGTTGACAGAGCCCCAGATTGCCTATGTTTGCCAGAACATGGTCAGAGGATTGGAGTACCTCCACAAGATGCACATCATCCATCGAGACTTGAAGGCTGGCAATGTTTTGCTGACCATTGATGGTGGAGTCAAATTGGCTGATTTCGGTGTCTCTGCCAAGAACAAGCACACGCTGCAGAAACACGACACGTTCATTGGTACCCCCTACTGGATGGCCCCCGAAGTAGTCTCGTGCGAAACATTCCGTGATAATCCTTACGACTACAAAGTTGATATTTGGTCTTTAGGTAACAGAGTACTTGTAAAAAAACATTTAAAGCATTTATTAATAATCAAGTTTTCTTTCAAAAGGTGTCACATTAATCGAATTGGCCCAGATGGAGCCACCTAATCACGACCTGACCCCAATGCGAGTGCTTTTGAAGATCCAAAAATCTGATCCACCCCGACTTGATTGTCCTTCACGATGGTCTAGAGAATTTAACGATTTCTTGTCCAAGTGCCTGGTCAAAGATCCGACACAGCGGCCCACGGCAACGGAGCTGCTACGACATCCCTTTATTGCCTGCACGCTCGACTCGAAGAACATCAAGGACCTGCTGATCGAGTACAAGGCCGAAGTGGTGGAAGAAGAGGATGTTGACGTCGACGATGCGCACGCCACAGAATCCAACGATGGCGATACCATCTCAGTACAAAGTGAGGCCGACAGCCGTAAATCATCGGTAGTCACACCTGATGGGCCTCCTAAAAAGCATTTAAAAGGCCCAGCACCACCACCGCCAGTCTTCCAGTCACCGGAACCTGCACCACCGCCAGTAACAAGTCCAAGCAAAAGGCCTCCCACACCAGAGCCTACACCACCAATACCTGAACCTACGTCTTCAAAGAATGATAGTGTCACCCCGAAACCCTCTACGCCCCCGCCCAGCGTTACGGTTACAGTAACTAGTCCAGCCGTTCAGGTTAGCCCGGACGCCAAACCGACGTTACAACAAACTGAACAATTGAGCATCACCTTTGATGGCTGTGAATCGTCGACGGATGATTCATTGCCGTTTGAAACCCAACCACCACCTGTTGAACGTTTCGTAAGTGTCGTAAGTGTTGTTAACGTTACGGAAGACAAACAAGAAACGGACGAGGAAAGTCAAAGAATTGGCCAGAAACTCGACGAGTCTGAAGTGCTCATCCTCAACACTTCGAGCGTCGTTTCCAACGGTGTAGGACTCGAAACCGAGTCGAAGAATGACGACAACGAAACCCCCCAAAAAGTCAAGCCGGACGAACCGGAACAACAGCCAAGCAACGAAGCAACGGACGAACAGGACGGACGACACAATGCCGTCCTGGAATCACGTAGCGATGTCTCTTGCAATTTGTCACAAGTTTCCAGTCTGTCGCGTTCCAGTTCAGGTAGCGAACGAAGCAGTTTGTCGGAAAGCCGAGATTCGTCCGTCATTCACACGTCCATCATTGTCGAAGGTGAAAAGGCAGTTAATTCAATTACATAATTTAGTTTGGTCAACTTTTTTTACGACGTTCCAGGCATCACACAAGAAGCAACAGACGACGATTCGTTTGTCCCGTCTGACGTTGCCTCTTCTACAGAGATAGTTCCTCCATTGCCGGCCAAAGAAAGATCCCGATCACCGAGTCCACCCATTGTAAAAGAAGATCCAATTAAAAAGGAAGTTGATGAAGATGAAGAAGAAAACGCGGAACCGATCGCGAGTCCCAATCGAAAAGAGAAAGCCGATCCTACTGGAGATTCTGGAACAGGCACGGGAGGTACTAGTATTCCTAGTACGCCCGATTCCGTCTTCCTTGAACGGACCCTAGATCGTTCCGATATTGAAAGCACATCTGGGTATGTTTTATTCTTTTTTAATTTAAAAGTAAATTGTAATTATCTTTAATTTGAAAAAAAAACAACAAAAAAACAGGACGGGCACAACGGGAAGTCGCAGTAGCCGCAAAAGTGACTCTGTCATTGATGTGGAAGACAACGAAGTGGTACTACGCAGTAAGCCGGCCTCAGGGCGTAGTTTGAGCACAGTCAGTAACGGGACGACGGTCACTTCTGAAATAGAACCACTGGAATCCGAGCAGTTACCAGCCCGCCGCACACCTCGAACTAAAGAAGAAATTGAATTGAGCAATCTTAAGAAAAAGACACGCAAACGAACACGTCGTTTCGAAGTCGATGGTGTCGTTGTCACCACGACCACCAGCAAGGTACGTGTTCCTTATTTTTATTTCTATGATTCCTCGCACCGCTTTTTGTCCTGCAAATCCTCTGCTTTTAACATAACATGATACCTTTGCTTATTATTGGACGCTCTCTCTCTTTCTCTGTATCTTCAATTAACCCAAACGCTCTCAGATGGCTAAGGTAGTAATCTTATCCCTCCGCTCGGCGGTTAATATCGATCATTAATTCTGCATTGGTGTCGTGTTCAGGTGTTTTACGCCGACGAGAATGACGGCCGTATCTACGACGAACACCTGCTGCGCAAACAGGAACTGCGCGAGCTGAAAATGCTGCAAAAAGCGGAACAGAAACAGTTTCAAGATTTGACGGTCAAGGCCCAAGTGGCCCGTGATCAGCAAGAGCGCCGTTTCGATCAGGAGACGACCAGCTTGTTGCGAGGCTACGACACGGAACTGGAGACGTTGACACGGTCACAGAAACAGCAAGTGGAACGAGCCGAACAGCAGCAAGACTCTGATCTTCGCCTCACCTCGAAAAAGATCCGCTCCGAACAGGAGCGCGAATTAAAATTATTTCGCGAAGGATTGAAACAAGAAGTTAGACTGTTGAAGCAAGAGTCGGACCTGCTACCGAAAGACCAGCGCAAGACGGCCTTCCGCATTAAGAGGCAACAGCAGGAAGTGGAACAGGCCGATAGGGAACGTTCTTTCCTCGACAGTTTGAATCAAAGCCACGAGACGTCTTTGCGCCGCTCGAGTGACGGCCATCGCGAGAAAATCGCTCTGCTGGAACGGCAGTTTCTGCAGCAGAAACAGCAGCTGCTCCGTTCCCGCGAGTCGGCCATGTGGGAACTGGAGGAAAGGCAACTACACGAACGTCACCAACTGGCCAGAAGGCAGCTCAAGGAGATCTTCTTCCTTCAACGCCATCAAATGCTCGTCCGTCACGAGAAGGAACTGGAGCAAATCCGTCGGTTCCAAACCCGCAAAGAGGTTCTCTTTTTTTAAAATATCAAATAACATGTTCTCTCTCTGTGCGTGTGTGCAGGTTTAATTTTAAACTTTTACTTTGGTGTTCCAGGAGGATTTGCTGAAGCGACAGACTATCGAACGACGGGCACTGCCCAAGCGGATTCGAGCCGAGATGAAGGCCCGCGAAATGATGTTTAGAGAATCGATGCGTATTTCAGTCAACGCCGCTTCTTTGCCTAGCGGCTTGGCTAGCCTGGCTGGTGCCTTAAATTTCCCCGAGACGCCGGAGAACGAACGCGAAAAGTTGCGCAAGTTCCAGGAGCAGGAGAAGAAGCGCTACAAAGCCGAGGAGCAGCGTTGCGAGTTGAAACATCGTCGACAGTTGGAGGAACTCCGCGCCGCAGCCGATTCTTCCGTCAAAGGTAAGTCTTTGTTTAATATTCATTTTTAAAGCTTTATTAATATTTATGACTGTCACAGAATTGGAGCAACTGCAGAACGAGAAGCGCAAGATGTTGATGGAACACGAGACGATGAAACTCAAATCGCAAGAGGACGAATACCAGTCGGAGCTGCGCGAGTGGCGGGCAAAGTTGAAGCCGCGGAAGCAGAAGCTGGAGGACGATTTCGCTTTGCAACTGGAAGAGCAGGAAAAGTTTTACGGCCATTATCTGGCTCAGGCGATACCGCCGTTATCTCCGCACGAGCTGACACCCGACACGGAATCGCATCACTCGCGGCGGCACAGCTCCCAGCGGAGTACCAGCTCGAGCGTTTCTTCCGTCTCGGCCGACGGCTCATAAGTTATCAAAGCTTCAAAGATTCGTTTATTCATCTTCCCCCTTTTTTTTATCCCAAGATGCATAGAACTGTGTTGTGTCAATGACAGTTTTTGTCGCCCCTCCCTTTCAAAAGCCATTTTTTTTTTTCGCTATCTATTTTTTTTTCTTGTTTTTTTTTTTATTAAGATTTAATTTAAAAAGAAAACCTTCAGCTCAACCATTCATCACCCTCTCCTTCTATTCACTATAATTTACAAATGAAATTAATAACAGTTCTAAAGGGTGTGACTTTCTGATTCCTAGTTTCGTGGGAAAGAGGGACTCTGAACTACCGAAGCCCTCACAACAAACGACACATGCAATAAATAATGACCTAGTTACCGTACTAACACAGTTTTTGCTCTTGTCTTTTGCAATTCGGGTCGATCCACGAGGAAAAGTTTACTTTTGTGATTCGTTCAACGTAAAAACAAAAGAGTTATCGCATTTTTTTTCCGTGACACTTGGACGATCGAGAGTCATACAATCAAGGTTTCAAAGTTGAACTGGAATAATTCTTTTTCTTTGTGTTTATTATATTTAAAGAAAAGCAAAAAAAAAGTCCTTTCTTGTCCATTAAAAAAATATGTTTCCCCTTTATTTTGTCCCCTCCCCTGAAGTGAACGTGCATGGCTTAGGAATTATTACTTGATTTTCCTGTCTACCTTTTTTTTTTTCCAGGGCTGACTAATATATCTTGCTTTTGTCTCAACATTTTCCCTTGCTCCCCATGCCGAAACTTCTTATTCTTCGTCCGTGTGCCTTTTCCTTTTGTACAGTAGCATATGTCGGCGATCTGCTATATTAAACGGCTTTCAATCTACATTAACTTGTATGCAGCTTTTATGAATCCTGGAAGTAATTGTTGTCCAGAGAGAAAACGCGATCGTTTTTGATGCCGGAAACCCACTTTTAGTTATCCCTAAGGCGGTCGTTAACAGCTATCTGAACGGAAATTGTTCTTGGTCGCTTTTTTTCTCACCTGAAATCTGAAACAGTATGGAGGAAACCCGTAAACGTTTATAAAACGTGTTGAAAACAAAAGGATTGGTCGTTTAAATTTAAGTTATGATGGAACTTTCTAAATAATATTAGTAAGCTTACCTGTGGCGCCATGGAATAAGAAAGAATTGATGTCCATAACAAGATGGTTTGTTGTTTTCCTTTGTCTCCAGAATGTTCCCTTTAAAATTGGCACTGAAGGCTGCGTTGCCGGATCGGATTACAGCAGGTATTTTTTATTTTTTTTTTTTTTTTTTGCTCTTTCGATTTAAAACTCGACAATTCCCGACAAAAGTACAACAGTTAATTCTTGTAATTTCAATGTTTTGTGTAGCATTAAGGAAACTTTATTACTTTGAATTTGCAAAACATATTAATTATGCTTCCATTTACAATGTAGCACCTGAGGGCAAAATGGGGTAGGTCATAATGGCCCAAGGTGCTCGATTAGCACACGTCTGTTAATCTGTTTTCTTTGATCACACTTCTCAGTTGTGATCAGCATTCTGAAGACGAAGTCTGTCTTAGTCACATGTTTTCATTTTAATTAAAGTTTACATTGTTTTACCTCGTCAATTCACAAACAGAATCGGGATGACGTATCAGCAGTGGAATCACCACCATTACCAGGTAAAGTTTAATTCGCTAACAGCACGTGCCTTTCTCAAGTTGTGATATGAATATGTTTAAATGTACGTGACAAGGCTATACCGGAATCGAGGCCTTTGCTTATGCAGCCATGGCAGCACGAGTTTGGTTGTCCTGTGCCCAGACCTCGTTCCTTTTCGCTGGGCAGTCGCCCGACGGGTACAGATTTGATGGAAGTCTCGTCGAAAAGGATTTTTGACACAACGCCCATCATTTTGCCTGTCGATTCCAATCAAAATTACTGGTGTAATAATAACTACGTGAGCAGTAGCAGCAGCAAGCCGAAAAATCATTCAAGAAAATGTGGTTGGCTACTCGTTTTCCTATTGTTGATTATTACTAGTTTAATAATATTAGGATGGTGGAGATTACGTAAGTTGCCATCGGCTATCGTGGATTCAGATGCTCAAACAGATCAGGCTCTTATGTCATCAATGACCCAACAACAACACCAAAATCAACATCCTTTACCACCACCTCCTCCACAACAGTCAGTGTACCATCCGTTACCACCTCCACCAGCACCTCTAATTCCCCCCGGCAGTCAGCAACAATATTATGCCCAGCAGCAACCACCAACTGGATGGCAACAGCTTTCAGCTCAGCAGCAACAACAACAACATTATCAGCACGTTCCACCTTCTGCTTTGGATGGTCATCGCAACTATCAGCAGCAACAACAATACCAACAGCCGTACGCCAATCCCCAACACGGCTATCCGCAACACTATCAACAACCCCACTATGGCCAGCAACAACAAGTTAACCCACATCAACATCATGCCCAACAACACGTCAATTATCAACCGGTAAATATGAGATAACATTTCCAACCATTTTCGTATTTGGCAAAATCAAAGTGTATTTTATTTTTTATCAGGAGATGTCTCATCAAGGGGAACAGGCACCGCGAAAATCGTGGGTGATGGAACATGTAGACAATCCGACGATGCCAATTCAAAATGATATCCGACATCATCAACATCACCAACCCCCACATCAAGAACCACATAAACCTGAACAAGGCCAACAGAGTCAGCAGCCTCAACGTAAACATACCCAACAATCACCACCACCTCATGTTCATCAGCAACAGCCGATGGAGAATGTTCTGAGTCGGCAGGAAGAACGAGCGAAAGCTAGAAATCAGGCCAGGACGATGAACCCGATCAAGAACTCAACCAAAGTTCAGAACGACGACGACATTTGGGAGGTATGGGATAATTTATTCAGTTGAATTTTTAAAATAGATATGTAAGAACGAGTTTTCGCTTTTTTTGGGGGGGATTGCAGGAGAAGATTCCAGAGAATCTAACGATTTTTGAGGTACCCTTTGAACTAAAATTACGTTTAGAACCGGCACAGTTTTCGTTCAGCGAGTCCGTCGTGGGTAAAGATGGAACGATTTTCGTGACGTCTTTCGAAGACGACGAGGACGTCACTGTCGAAGTAATTGAAGATGCTTGAACAAATCATTGTAGTCCACTTGTGTGTACATTTTGTAAGTAAGGCATTTTAAGAATGAGCGTATAATACTTTTAAAAAGTCCATCTTCCATATAAAGAATGTATATTTTAAATCAGAAAATCTATACAAGTTGAAAACGTCGGATCAATAAAATACGTGAATTGAAAACAATAATAACCCAAGTTTCCGACTTCCTCCGTCCTTTTTTGTAAAAAAAAGTCTAAGAATTGGCCGCTAGATGGCTCTTCGCCACGATGTGTCTTTGTGTTCCCTTCCCTACCCGCTCCCCTCCACTCATGAACACACGCCGTGTTTTCTACGCAGTTCGAGTTTCCATACCGTCTCTAGAAGATTCCTCGTTTGTATCGTTCCTCTAACCCCACATTTTTTCAAAGACCTATTACAATTTAAAACTTTAAAACTTTGTCAAGCGTTGGGTGTTGCAAAAAAATTTAAAGTTTGACTCGTTTTCCGTTTTAAGATAGTTTTTCTCCGCTTTCGAGCGAAGAAAAATAATCCTATTTGTTTGGTATCTCATTCGTGTTTTGATTCGACAACGTGGTGACGTCGTTCGTGTCGTGCGTCACATAAGCAAGAACAATTCTACAGTAAATTTGACTAGAGAAGAAGTAAAAAAAAACTGATCTCACGCAGCTTCTACACGCTAGTCTCTGAAACAATCCACGCGCTCAAATCCTAATTTGTTGCCATCATCAAACGAAATGGATCTTTATTCCGAAGTAGCTGACGCACCAATCGATGATGTAGAAGCTCCTGTTGGGAAAGAAGCTGAAACAAATGGCACCAGCACGCAGGTAGACTCGTCGGTTATGTCATCTTCGGCTTCTGTTGACGAGAGACTGACAAGGCGGGCCAAGAGGCCGTCAAAGTACCTGATGAAGCATCTCAACAAGGAAGGCAGTAGCAGCCCGAACGGACAAAATGGCAGTGGAGCCGAAGGATCTGCTACCGGACTTGTCAACGGGATTCGAACGGTCAAAAATCTTCGACGACCCAGAAATGGCTATGGCAGAGGTCTTCCGAAGAAAGGTATCTGTTTTGAATCATTATTACGTGATTCTTGTTTCCTTCTTTACTACTGTTAAAATTTTCGTTTTTGAAAACAAAAAGAAACATCTGTCTGATTTGTATCCTGTTTCTTTTGTTACTGATCTTCTGGGTTTGGGTCTTCAACTTATCGTAAGATCTTGGTTGTCGTTTCCTATCGTTATATTTACAGAAAAATGGTGGAACTGTAGAAAAATGGGGGGGGGAAACGTCTCGTGGCTGGTAAAAGAAAGATTCGCCCTTGACTTTGACCTTGGCATAAAGGGGGGGGGGGGCGTTGGAACTAGATATTACGTCGAGCTTTAAGATTGGGAAAAGAAAAAAAAATCACCTGGTTTTTAAACCATTTCCCTTTTTTTTTTATCTTTAGGCGGTGCCGGAGGCAAGGGCGTTTGGGGTAAGCCCGGTTCTGAGCTGGATGTTCCCGAAGTAATGGATGAGAAAGATCCCAATTACGATTCCGATTCATTGGACAATGGCGACGTGAGAATCGAAACTATCGTTCCACAACTGACACACGCCGAGATTAATAAGCACTTGGAGCCTATCATTCTAGAATACTACGGTCACGGCGACACGAAAGAGGTTGTTTCTCGTTTTGCTCAGCTGACAGCAACGTGTGTATGTTTCTTATATGTAATTTACAATATTACCGATAGGTGGCTCTGGCGTTGGAAGACTACAATTTTGGCGAAAATCGCTATTTGATCGCCGTAGTGGCTATCGAGCTGGCCATGGATCATAAGCCGTCCAATCGGGAGATGACTTCCGTCCTGCTTTCGGATCTCTACACGCACTTTTTGACGGAGCGTGAAATGGAAAAGGCGCTGGATCAGTTGCTGCGCAACTTGCCCGATCTGGTCCTCGACACGCCAGACGCTCCGACCATTCTGGGCAATTTCATCGCCCGTTCTGTCGCCGACGATACTTTGGCGCCCCGTTTCTTGCAAAACTATCAGGGCAAAGTTGAATGTGATTTGGCCAAGTAATTATCTTTTTAACGAATAATTACGATTGCCTATTAACCTCTATTCTGCTTTATCACAGGCAAGCTCTGGCTAGGGCGGATGTTTTACTGTCGATGAAGCACGGTATGACTCGTCTGGATAATGTTTGGGGCGTCGGTGGAGGACTGCGCCCGGTGACATCATTGGTTCGCTCGATGGGCCTTTTATTGCAAGAATATCTGACATCTGACGATACTAAAGAAGCGGCTCGCTGCCTACGGGAATTAGAAGTGCCCCACTTCCATCACGAGCTGGTCTACGAAGCGGTTGTGCTGGCACTGGAGGCCGTCAACGAAGAGACGGAGAATTCCGTCGTTAAACTGCTCAAGTCATTTTACGACAGTACCATTGTCACTCCAGATCAGATGAAAAACGTAATCTGAAATTATTTTTAATATTAACACAAATCGTAAACTAAACTTTTTTGTTTTATTAGGGAATTTATCGCGTTTTGGATGACCTGGATGATATTTGCCTAGATGTACCCAATGCGGCAATGTACCTGGAACGGTTGGGCGGTAAGTGCAAAACCGCTGGACTAATCGACGAAGCTATGTTGCAAAAGTGCAATGCTGCTAGAGGGCGTAAACGTTTCGTCTCCGAAGGCGATGGTGGACGTTTCAAAGATTAAAAGAGACGTATCCCTTACCTTTTCTCGGGTGTGTCCAGTTAACCCTGGGAAAATCAAATCCTTCACACTGGATAGTAGAAAATCCAGAAGCTGGGAGAGAAAGGAGGTGAGATAGTGCGTGTCAGGTGTTGAGTGTTTTAAGAAGACATACAAATAACCGATACATTTTGGTTATATACCTAAACCCACCCCTCATTCTTGTTATGACCTCTACCCTTACACCACTCTATTTTTTGTTTTTTTCTCACATTTCTCTTTTCCGGTGTTAATCTTGGCAAAAAAAATTAACGGAATGTTTCTCCCATTTTTTTTTTATTTACTCAAAGATTTCATGAAAGGTTTGGAAGTTAAATAAACCAGATGTTTTGATCTTTCAAATCCCTTCTGTATTTTTTTAACTCATCTCATCAGGAATAGAAAATTTTTCAATCATTGTACAAACCATGGGAAATTGTTTGCTCTAATCTTTATAAGTTTACAAAGATTGCTAACTTTTATATAATATTCAAACCATCTATTGTTGCCTCTTAGATTTTCAAACTTTGCCAACCATCTCCTTCATCAGTGTCGTACCCAACTGAGCTGGACTCCGTGTGACGACAACACCAGCCTGTTAGCAACAATTCCGATTAACAACAGGTAAATCAAACATTTGTAAATTTCAATTAACCTTTTCAAGTGCCATAATCTTGTCCTGGGCGCCGCCTTTGCCACCCGAAATGATTGCACCAGCGTGACCCATACGTCGGCCTGGAGGGGCTGTCAGGCCGGCAATGAATGATACAACAGGTTTCCGCTTATCACCCTGCGAAGACGTATATGGTTAAATGAATCTGTATTTTCACCTCGAGCAAATTAATTTTTACCGTATTGTACTGGGTCAAATATTCAGCAGCTCGTTCTTCGGCTCCACCACCAATCTCGCCGATAAGAATGATGCCTTTGGTTTCTGGGTCGTTGAGGAAGACTTCCAAGCAATCAATGAAATTGGTACCATTGAATGGATCACCGCCAATGCCTACACAGAGTGTTTGACCTAGACCGACCTTTAGGTTTCAAGTAAGTAAATTTAGTTGAGGAACTGGTTCATTGAACAGTTTTTTATTACCTGAGTGGTTTGATGGACGGCTTCATAAGTCAAAGTGCCTGAGCGTGAAACAATACCGACACATCCTTGTTGATGAATATGACCAGGCATAATACCAATTTTGCACTACTTAAGTAAAACCAAGCATCAGTTAAGTTTCCCTTGGATTTCTAAGGAGAAGGGCAGATTACCTTGCCAGGAGCAATGATTCCAGGGCAGTTTGGACCAATCAAGCGGGACTTGCTCTGCCTAACAAGACGATGCTTGACTTTAACCATGTCTTGCTGTGGGATTCCCTCAGTAATACAGACAATCAGGGGAATTTCAGCATCCATTGCCTCCATGATTGCATTGGCTGCTCCAGGAGGTGGCACATAGATGACTGTGGCATCTGGTTGCACTGCTTCTTTTGCCTGCTCATATTTGATTTGTTATGTTTTCGAATATGAGTTAGAGTTCTCTTAGGATTTACCTCTAGAACGGTGTTGAAAACAGGTACACCAAGATGTACTTTTCCTCCTTTACCCGGTGAGACACCTCCTACTAAATTGGTTCCATAGTCGATGGCCTGTCTGCTGTGGAAAGTTCCCTGTTTACCAGTGAATCCCTGGCAGATGACTCGGGTAGTTTTGGTCAACTTTAATTGATGTCTGGTAGAGGAATAGCACCACCTGACACCGGCATTTTGCGGCCGGACAGAGGCTACAATGATAAATGAATCCAATAACGAAATTTTAAACGCTAATTATGTTTATACAATGATTAGATGAACAAATATTGTAAATCAAAGATATTACCCAATATAGGGGATAGAATTCTAGCAGAAGCGGCCATGTTTTCGTGTTCTTCGGGAAAAGAATCAACAACTAAATTCTTGACCGAAAACCAACATCGCATTTGATTTAATAAATACAAAAATTTGATAAAATTTCTTTGTGATAACGGAAAAATTGAAATTGAAATTTTGTTTTTCAAAAGAAAGTAACATGGACTTTCTCGGTTTAAAATTTTTAATTTAGTAAAACTGAAGCGTTTTTCTTTACGCACGATCTGACAATAGGGCAGTGTATAATTCATATTCAAACATTTCAAATCCAACTGGCTGCGTGGTGTGTCCGCCTACTGCTCCCTGATTTTACTCTCAGTCACTTCGATTAGATGACCGTTGCATAAAGTGCGCCAAAGTCTTTGTTCAGTGTTAATTAAACCAATGGTAGTACTTAGATTATGAGCGAGGTGAGACGCAAAGAAATGAGAGATAAAAACCAAAATATCCAAGTTTTTGTCCGAATTCGGTGAGGGCGTGTTTTTTTTTTTACGGCCGTGAATTATGTTGTAACGACTTTGATAAATTTTGTATAGGCCTGTGAGCACACAAGAGAAGGTTGCTCGTTCACCCATTGTGGTTGAAACTCCAGCTGGCAACAACAAGGAGGTGCAGGTTGTGGAAAAGAGTTCTTTGACAAAATCATTTGCTTTCGACAGGGTGTTTGGCACCACTTCGAAACAAGTCGATGTCTACAAAGTTGTTGCTGCTCCCCTTGTGGAGGAAGTTTTGGCGGGTTACAACTGCACTGTTTTTGCCTATGGACAGACAGGCACTGGAAAAACCTTCACCATGGAGGGTGAGAGGCATGACGATTTGGCGTCTTCATGGGAAAATGTAAGTTTTTTATTCATTATTTCAAATGATTGCTGTGTAATCATTCATAAAATGTTATTATTTCAGGATCCCTTTTCTGGCATCATTCCCAGAACATTGTCCCATTTGTTTGATGAATTGAGGATTCAAGAAGTTGAGTGCACTGTTCGTGTTTCATTTATTGAAATTTACAATGAAGACATCTATGACTTGCTGTCAGGAACTGATGACACTACAAAGCTTCGGTGAGTCTTTTTGTAATTCAAAGACACATCACACATGAAAATAAACTTTCCTTGTGTTCAGTTTGTATGACGATACCACAAAGAAAGGTTCAGTCATTATTCAAGGTATGGAGGAAGTTACCGTTCACAACAAGAATGAGGTGAGTTTTTTCTTCTGTTAATTTTAAAGTAAAATCAAAGTATTGATCCTATTGTACTGTATCTCTTTGTGTCTAGGTCTACAGTATTTTAGCCAAGGGCTCACTTAAGCGCCAGACAGCCGCCACGTTAATGAATGCACACTCGAGCCGCTCGCATACCATTTTCTCCATCACTGTTCACATCAAGGAGAACACGGACGACGGCGAAGAATTGATGAAGATTGGTAAGCTGAACCTGGTCGACTTGGCCGGCAGTGAGAACATTGGCCGTTCTGGAGCTGTTGAGCGTCGTGCCCGTGAAGCCGGCAACATCAACCAATCGTTGCTGACGCTCGGCCGTGTCATCACGTCGCTGGTCGAACGTGCCCCGCACATTCCCTACAGGTATAATAAAATTGACTACGCCCTCTCATTCAACGCCTTAATTAAACAAAAAATTGCTTTTGAAATCATTCAGAGAATCGAAACTGACGCGTTTGCTGCAAGACTCTTTGGGCGGTCGGACTAAAACGTCCATCATCGCCACAATCTCACCGGCGGCCGCCAACTTGGAGGAGACTCTTTCAACGCTCGACTACGCCCATCGGGCCAAGAACATCACGAACCGTCCCGAGGTCAATCAGAAACTCACGAAAAAGGCCCTACTCAAGGTAAAATCATCGCATATTTGAGCAGTTGCTTTTCTCCTCCTTCAAAGGCCTCTTGAAATATCTTTCGGTGCTAACGACCTATACCCACTCGGCCGTCTTTGACTAATGAGTTGAGATTCCCCCCCCCACACACACACACACGCAAGTTTTTTTTTTTTTTTTTTTTTTTTTTTTTTTTTTTTTTTTTTTTTTTGTGTTTAAAATAATTGCCGGTGTGTTCGTCCGTCTGGAGCAGTTACCATTCCAGTCCCTTTAAAAGAAAATAAGGGAGGAGAAAAGACCCCCACAATCAAAAGCTGAGTCATTTCTCTCTGCTAACAGATTCCTTTCGGGGTCTCTAAGAGAAGAACATGGCGTTTTTTTAGATGTCTGGCGATGGGGTGTTTATGAGAGGAGGAAAAAACTCTGGGTTAGAGTCGATAGCCTGTCCCGCCCGCGGGTAAAAGGTGGAGTGCGTCTCGAGTCGAGATAGAGAAGAAGGTGAGTATTCTTAGGCCAGTCAGGCCACGTTGGATTCTGTCTAGTTGGCACTTGCTGTAAGGAGGGGGGGGGGGGCTCTCTACCCCACCCATTAAGGCTCTGAACAGTTGAACTGTCGGGATCGAGGGGGGGGGGGGATTGTTTTTAATTTGTGGCTGTTATGGACCCATTACTTGCGAAAACGGTGCGTGCCAATTTTAGCAATGGTTCTGCGTAGGACTAAAATGTTTTAAACCTTTTGTTTAGAAGGCAGGATTACTGGCAACGAGACCCCCGCCCCTCTCAAGGTTACAATGCAAATTGGCCAACGATATAAATACCCTTTATGTCTTGTTGGCTGTGCTTTGTGAGGGACGTTGTGGTTAAATAGGCCCGTCGGGTCGTGTGGTACCCAACCATTTTTTTTTTCCCCGACTAGGCGCTAAAATTAAGATGTATCTTTTCGTTTTTTTTATTTTTTTCTTTGAATGGGTGTGTTTTTTTTTTTGAATGGTTTGTTATCGCATTTGGAAATTATCGGAGAAATTTAATTTTCTCCTCATAGTCCTCCACACCTCGGACACTCTTGTGTAGCTCTTAAGGACGCAAGAAAGGGAGGGATCAATGTTGTGAGACTTTTGATTTGGGAGAGTTTCCAGCCCGTGATGGATTGAAAATTGTCCGAAAGCCAGGTGCTGAGCTTTTTTTTTTCACGATGATCTTTCAATCTTGGCGCATTCTTTAAAAAAAAAAAAAAAAAAACGATAGAAAATAAGAAATGGACGATTGAATTTTGAAATAGAGAGGCCTTTCAAAAAAAAAAAGGAAGAAGAAAAAGCCATGCTTCCGTTAAAAGGCGATGATTAAACGATGGTTGTTTGACTAACTACTCAAAAGATGAATGGGGGTTGAAGGGGAGATGAACCTAAAAGGTATTTTGACTGGCGCTGTATTTATTTGATTGGTGGGAAGGGAAAGCAAAAAACAAAAAAAAAAAAAAAAAAAAAAAATGGTTTTTCTGTTTTTGGAAGGTTGCCCATCTCGGTCGGGACTACAACTAACACCATCGCTTCTCGTGTAGTCGCCCAGTCTAATTTTGTGAGTTGTCGTCGGGATATGGGGTGTGCGCTGGAGAGACGGGGGTCGGAGTGTAGATGTTGTTGTTTTTCTCCTTTTCCTCGGGCTGCATTTTTTTTTTTTTTTTCTTCGATATGTTTTTTTTGTTTTTTTTTTTTTTGTTTTCTTCCTTTCCGAAACTCGTACGTAGGAGAGAATAGTCAGCATGTCGGGTATAACCTCCCCCTATCAGCATCAGACAGGGTCCATTTCAGTGCTCCCGACCGTCGTGAAAGGATGTGATTCTCTCGCTCCTCTAGCGGTGCCCCTTTCCAACACGCCACACACTTTTGTTTTTGTTTTGTTTTTGTTTTTTTCATTGAGACTTTGAAGTTGTGTTTGTCTAATTGATCATTCAGTCGAGTTAAACACGCGCGAGGAGCTCGTGTTTGTTTGTGTGTGAAATGAAGCGTGAATTTGTTAGTGGAATGAACGGCAATTGACCACACACGTTTAGAAAAAAAAAAAAACGACGAAGAAACTGAATCAAAAATTAGAAAAGAACAAAAAACAAAAAAAAAAACCCAAACTTGTGCGTGTGTGTGTGTGTGTGGCGGTCGGTGCGTTGATGGGGAGAGTGAGATTGCCGGGCTGCGGCAGCGGCAGTGGAACAGCCACTCTATGGCTGCCCGCCCTGCTCCTCTTGCTCTTGTTGACGGTCGGCGTCCTCGTCGGCACATTTGCACTTTTCTACAGGGTAAGTTACGTCTCATTTTCCCTATTGTCTTTTTTTTTTTTAACAAGGACCTTGTCCATCCGCTCTGTAAACGGGACTCTTTGTCAATGTGTTTTGTTTTTTCTCACTTTCCACACCTGTTTGTTTCGTCACGCATTCGAGTCGTCTTGCTTTTTGTTTCTTTTCCCTTATTGAGCTAGCAGGAAAAAAGAAAAATATGGTTAAGGAAGAGCTACCTTACTATCGTGTGGGCGCGACCCCCCATCGGCCCCTTCTATGGCTTATACGCAGCGTTAGAGATTTACGAGCTCACGCCGGGTTTTTTTCTCTGACCAAGTCTAAGCAGCTTTTTGTGAAGCAAAGGAAGGGCTTTTTTTTTTTTTTTTTTTGAACGAATCACGCCAAATAAGGCATCGGTTGTGCCTTTTTCTTGTTCACGTAATATGTATAACATGATGGAGAAGAGATCATTTCCAAGCGGCCCTTTTATTTCGTCTACATTTTTTTTTTTTTTTTTTTTTTTTTTATTGGATCCCCTATCTCTACAAATGATTATTCTGTGGGAATGGATGGAACAGAGAATGATGCGTAGTACTAACCGCACTTTGTTTTTTTTTTTTATGACATCGTTAAAAAAGAAATGAGGAAAACCGGCGTAGGGAGAAAGAAAAAAAAAAAAGAATTAGAATAAAATTTGACTTTATTGACCGCTTGTCACTTTCGCAGCCCACGACACGCGCAGAAGAGAGATGGATACGATTCTTTCCAAAGGCCCAAGGTCCTTTTTTTTTTTTTTTATGAATCGGGTGTATAGAGAGGACGACGATGATGTGAAACGCAGTGGTTGTTTAAGAAACAAAAGAGGGAAGACGATAAGACTAACTAACTAACATTCCCCGCCCTTAACTTGTTGACCATATTGGTTTGTTTCGGTGTAGGTGGATCGGTCGCTAAATTCATCATAATTAAATTTTTTTTTTTTTTTTTCTCTCCCTATGTCTATGTCTCGGATTGTTTGCCCTTCGTGTAGGAGTACACGGAGGAGATTGAGAGGCTGAGACGGGATCTGCTGGCCGCCCGCGAGAAGAACGGCGTTTATATGGCGCAGGAGAATTACGAGCAGATTACGCGCGAGATTGAATTGCAGCGCAAGGAGATTGTCGAGAAGCTGGAGCAGATCAAGGCCATGGAGGAGGAGCAGGCTCGTAAAGAAGAGTCTTGCCAGCAACTGCAGGGACTCTACGAGGAACAACAGGCCGTCCTGCACGTATTGCATTTATGATTTATTATCGAGCACAACGACAATGACTCAATATTTATACTTAATTTATTCAACATTTCGTGGATGTAGGCGACGGCCGAAGAGCTGAACAATACCAAACACAGTTTGTCGATGACGCGCTCCAAATTGAAACAGACGCGACGCCAACGAGACGAAAAGGGTCACGTTGTCCTGCATCAAACTCACACGGAACAGCAGCTCGGCTCTCAAGCGCGTGAGTTGCTCAAAGTAGCCGACGTTTCCACCGATCACGTACGGAAACTCCATTCGAAACTCGATCGTAAACGGTAAGCGTTTCGTCCTATTTATTTTTTTTTTTTTTTCAAATTCCAGTCAAAAACACAAAAATATGTACGAAGGTCGGTCGAGAAGGAAAATGAGCGAATCAACCAAGAATTCCGCCAGGGTTTCGCCCAAAACATTGCCCGCATGGAAGACAGCCTGGAGAATTTCGTCAAGGACCACACGAAATTCCTCAGTGACATTTCCGGCAGTTATGGAACGATTATGGCCAAACAGAGCCGAGATCTGAGCGTTTTGAGCGAGTTGATGTCGTCGCTGGTCAAGTCGCAGTCGACGTTCGCCGAGGGACTCCGCAAATCGGCGACGGACAGCACGCACAGCACTCAGGAATTCACAAAGTCCTTTTTGGGCACGACCAGGAGTCAGGTGAACGTCCAGGCCGGCAATCAGCATCAGTTCCTCGTCGACAATTTCTTACCAAAGTTCCAGACGGTGTCGAAATCGCTGCAAGAGCAAGGCCAGGCCGTCCAGCAGCTGCAGCGCTCCATGACGGAGGAGCTGCAGCAACAGGCTGAATTGGTCAACGTCTTGTTGACGGAGCAGAAAGACGGCATGAACCGATTGAGGCAAGTGGCCGTCCAGTGGGATCAACAGACGGAAACTCAGTTGAGACGCATCAACGAGCAGCAAACTCTGTCCAGCCAATCTCTGAGCGAATTTGACGCCGAGAGCAACAAGCAAATGCAGATGATTATCAACCTCGTCAATTCTGTCCAGCAGACCCGCGAGAATTTCAAGACGCGCATCAACGACACGAGCGCCGAAGTGTCGATGGCCGTCCAAAAGGCGCAGGAAGAGCGGAGCAATTTCTACCACGTCGTCGAGACGACGGCCAACGATTTCGTCACAAAAGGCAAAGAACTTCGCAGCCAACTGGAAACGGCCCGTTCGACGCTTCTCCAAACGGCGACGGCTTCATTAGAAAAAGGCATCGGTCGGATGCAGGAGACGGCCAAGACATGCGCCGTCATCGAAGGCGATGTGGCCAGTCACGTGACTGCGTCTCAGGCCGCCTGGCAGGAGCTGTACAGCGCCCAGGAGACGGACTTGCGCAAGCATTCGGATCACCTCAACAGCGCTTTGCTCAGCCACGCCCACTTGACGACGGAATCGCTCCAGTCGCTCCACGTGGCCGCCCAGACTCAGGAAGCTCTGCTGGAAGAACAACGGGCCGATATGGTGACGACGGTCCGCGAAAGACAAGACGACGTCGAGGCGCACACGTCGTCCATGAGCGATTGGAGTTCGCTGCTCTCCACAGAAATTCGCCAACGCAATAGCGACGTTGTCAAATTTATTGTGGAAGATATGCGCCAAGACGTCCCCACCGGTATGTCTCTCGTTAATTATTTAATTATATTTGCGAAATTGATTTTTTTAATTTGTTTTTTCTTAGGACAAACTCCTCAGCGAAGAGAATTTGGATTCCCGAGATTCTTGGCGTCCACTTCGCCTCATGAACGAATCATTGAAAGGTTCCACGAAGAGCGTGGACCGTACAAGACAGACGATGAGGATGATGACGCTGCCGAGTTTTCGCAGCTGAGTCGACGTCACACTGCCGCCGACGCCAGCAAAACGGCCGCCGCGGTTACGACGGTGCATCGCTCGGCCTCGATGAACGATTTGGCCCAGGCCGATAAATCTACGGCTCAAGGATCTTCTGTTCCGCCAGGTGGCACGCGTTCGAGTGCGAGCGAGTCTAACGCGAATGCGAGTCTGTTGCGCACCCTGTCGGTGGAAGGATCGCTCAACACGAGCCCCAACGTCAGCAAAGATAATAAAGAAAATTTCGCCGTTCCACAAGACCCTACCCCGGTCGTAACGGGATCGAAAAAGCTCCAGAGACAGCAATCCGGACAACAATCCGGTCGTAAAATCCTCAACGCCCAAAATACCAAGAGTTCTTAAAAACAGCCAAAATTTTAAACACGCATTAAAAAAAAAGAAAAAAAAAAAAGGTAATAAAAATAAACAACATCCGGGTGATTCATTTTTTGGCGGACATGTGGCATTTCGTTGCCCCTATAAAAAATAATATTACCAATAATTTTTTTTTTTTTATTTGAAAAGAAAAAAAACTTCTCATGTTTAATTAGAACATATTCTGAAACATCTTTCACATACGGAAAAACGAACTATCTCTTTTATCTGTTTTTTTTTTCTTTTTTTTTTTTTTTCGCCATACGCTTTTTACAGGAATGTTTTGAAAAGAAACCTCAATATTGTCTATTTGTGGTAGTATTATACTCCCTTTATCTCTTTTTCATTATTATTTGTGGTCCTCTTTTTCATTTTTACCGAACGTGATTTTTGTTTCCAGGAATACACGTCTTCATTAATAAATTGTAATCAAACAATTTCTTGTTTTGTTCTTAGGACCTTGGGGCGTAATGAAAATTATTCGACGTTTATCATCTTGAAAAATCGAGCAGCTTAGAACTGGGTTCAGGAATTGTTAGATGTTGTTGACTGTTTTTGGCATGGTGACTTCGTTAAAACCGGCTGCCGACGTCATCCGTAGTGGCTGTTTGAGCCCGAATACGACACACCTATTTCTCGCCGATAACAAATAACGCAGACTAGATGAGACGGAGCGGATAGGGCAGCGGCCAAAAGTCGTAAAATGTCAAGTCAAGCTCACGAGCGTCCCACAAATCCTAATTTTCTGATGACTTGACACATTTCCGGCTTGCAATTATTCAGGAAAAAAAAAAAAAAACAGGAATATGTTTGGTTTCAAAATATGTAAAGATAAGAACAAATATGCTGGGAAGTGATGGTTTTAAAGCATTTTGAAATGTTATCGAAACCTGGAAATAATTAGCAACTTCACTGTGCATTAATGTGACGTGTCTTGTTTCAAATAGTTGGGGACGCCTACTGCCAGTGTGTGTCATGCTGCTGCTTCTGTTAACAAGTCTTAATTTCGAGCAGCCCTTGAATTCGATCATTGCCAAACATCACATGAGGGTGGAGGAGACCTCGTTCCAGGAATCTCAGGCGTTGCGACTGAAAGATTGGCGAGCCAAAGGACGCCCTGTTTACCACAGCGTTGAAGGATTGATGGATCCCCTGCCAAATCGCCACAGCTGGAACGTTTGTATCGGCGACAAGCACCCACCAGCAGCAGACGAAATCCAAAGTGTGTGTACGTGCGCGTGTGACTCGTTTGACAACATCGTAACTCTCGAGCGAAAAAGCGAGTATTTCGAGATTATTGTTCAAGTTGTGGGCAGTTCTTGGTCCGTGTGTGATTCAACGTAAAGGTATGTGCAGCATGCAATCGCCCAGTTTCTTTCTTTCCCGTTTTGCCTTTTTGGTCTTACAGTTTGACACTTTCGACGTAAATACCCCGAGGGAAAGGCGTCTTGCATTAAGTCGAGTTGAAAGTGTGGGTGAAGGACCGATTTTTGTAGCGTCATGTAAAGCTATTAACAATGCTTGTTGGGTGTCAGAATCATTTATTTTATATATCACTTTATTGCTTAGACTTTCATTGCCTTCTAAAATGTCTGCTCGACGAAACTTTATTTGCGTAAATGCTTAACTATCTTTCAGTGACACTCCTGTTAAAGCCTAGGTGAATAGCTGAGACACATGTTTCATTTCATCTTTTTTTTCCCCTCATCATTGTACGGAAATTATGTTGGTGACCTTTTTTTTTTGTGTTTTTTTGTTTTGTTAAAACTTTCGCATGGCATTTTCAAGAGAGATTTTTATTTGCTTTTAGGTAGTTGTACGGATGTGTAAAGAATGGTCGTTGCGGGTCACAAGAGCCATTCCCTTATACAATAGCTTTCCATTTCCATTTTTATTTTTATAATTTTTGTCTTTTTAGCCGCTGAATGTAGCTGGAAAAGGACACATTGGAATTTTAGCACCAGGACATTTGGCTTGCTGGACGATTAAACATCCCTGTGTGTCAACACAGACATTGTGTCTAGTTTTTATCCCTAAATTGTTTCTGGGATAATAACTTTGCTACCAACACTATGACTTTGATGACTAGCAGTTGAATAGCCTTTCAATTTCAAACAAAAGGATTCATGGTAATTGTATGTTGTTTACATTTCTATGTAGCCTATCATTTATTTAGATTAATCAATTGACAGGACACTTTATACGGCTGGGACCAAAAGTAGGTAAAGTATGTTTGTATGCAGAATACGTGATTGAGAAGAGTTCTATTATGGTAGGAGTATTGTGTTTTAGTACAGGCTGACTAGAATATTTAACAATTGGTAAGTGAAATAATAATAGTAATATTAATGGGATAGGAATACAGTTTTTACAATATAAATGATAATATGTTTGTAAGAACTATTTGTAATAACAATTTGTTGTAATTGATTTACCACCATTAATTTTTATTAATGGGAAGCAAATATTGAAATTGATATAAATTTTAATTTTAAAATATCATTTATTATAAAAGTTTATAAGAACTATTTTCTAAATTGTTCATGGTAATGAAAATATTATACATTTATAAGTTTGTTGAAATTGAAAATAATTATGCTTATATTTCCACATTTTACTTTGCTTCTGTTTTAGTGTTCAGGACAACTTGGCATATGACACAACATACCGTAACATTAAATAATTTAATAGTTATTCAGAGTCAGAACAGTTGTATTATAAAGTAGATCCACATGTGCAGCAAAAATTTAATAGTGTTTCACAGGTACAAAAATTACACATACATATTTCAACTATATTGATAAGATTGTCAATGCTTAATAATATCTATTTACATTCAGGAGTAGCAGGTCAGTATTTAGAATTAAAGTACATGATTACGTGATAAAACAACAATGATGAAACCAAACAGATACGGTGAACATACAGTATGGTACTACAAATTTTTTAAATAATTAGTGATACTTAATTTTCAATTCCTCATTTTATGCAGTTTGAAAGGCAGCCAGAGCAAACACTTTAGCACCGACTCGCAAAAGGACTGAAAATCGTCGTTTCCTAAAGAATTAGAATACTATTGGTAACAGTTTGAGTTAATTCAAAATTAGTTTGCTAACATTAGATTTAGAGCTTATGTAATCGAAGTTTAGATATCTTCTAACTTTCTACAATTAAAGAAGACAATGAAGCTAGTTAGCATAAATTCAACTTACCTGGCAGGCGAATCGATCGACGACGGTGTTAAAGCTGTGGTGTATTTGTAGAGGCAAGACTCCGGACGAATGTGATAATCCAGAGTCTAGACGACGCCTTAAATACTCGCAGACACGTGCCACATTATTGCTTTCCCGGAAGTAGAGTGTAGGGCAGAGGAACCTAATTGTGCAGGTCGATAGGTTGAAGGGCAAATTTTTATTTCCAGGGGAGCCCGAGGTTATAGCCGTTCCCCATCAATTTATCCTACGTTACTTCGATTTTTTTTTTTGGTTTCCAAGGGCCTAAAACAGATGAAGAACCTCGGGCATTCACAAAAAAGGAGGGGGGAGAGGAAGAAAAAAAGAATCTAGCAGCTCAGTAGCTCTTTCACTTGCACGCGGTGCACTAGTGTAGATTTGTTGCCTACAATCCACGTCTAGTTATTCTTAGAACTTTAGCACGTGTTCTCAGCTCTCGCAAATTGTAGATTCATCAATTACGCACCAATAACGCATTTCATCAGCACCTGGTTTAACCTTTGTACTTGTTTTGTTTAGTTGGGTAGTACGATAAGTCTAGATGAAATAGATAAACGTAAATTAAGTTAAGGATAAGTAGGTCTAAAGTTAAGTTAAGAGTAAGACTACTTAAAGTAAGGCGTAAGCGTAGTCCACCGCAATTCGTTCGTTTTGCACAACACCATATCACCCATTTTATTTCGCTGTTTTAAGCAATTTTGTACTGTAGTCGTCGTTCGCAAACCATTTTCCTACAAACAATCGTACATTCCGACTTTTTCACCCAGTTTACACATGAACTGCCAATCCAAAAAACCTACTGATCATTAACTAACTATTAATAACCAATTTCTTTTTTCAGGAAATTTTTCTCCAACGTAACTGCAACTTGTGTACCTTATCCTGTTAGAATTAAGATGAAACTTGTTGCTGATCAAATATTCACAAATTTTGTTTGTTTTTGTCTCGCTTCTGTGTAATCAGGAGGGTAATCTCTGGGGCCGAAGAGGACACTGGATAATGAGGATCGGCGTCGCAACCACTGGAAAATAACCCACGATTTTGAGGTATTGATTTAAAAATTCTGTATGTAACTGCTTTTATTTTATTTATTTATTTTTTTTTTATGCAACACTACTGATGAGGATTATTAGACGTCGGGGATCATCGCCGGAGTCGCCAAGGATTGCCAGGTATTACTTTAACAATTTTAAGTGTTAAATCGTGTTTTTTTTTATGCATGCAGGATGGTGCACATTACCACGAGGTGGGTCATTAGACAACGAGGTTCGTGGTCGGAGCCATCAAGAAACGTCGCCCAAAAGTTAAGTATTTAATTGAAAGTCTTAGGTTTTGAACTATGGTTTTAATTTGCTTTTATGTATTTAGGAGGGCCTCACCACCATCGAAAAGGTTGCTGGACATAAAGGATCGCCGCTGGAGTAACAAGATCGTCATAATGGATGTTTCAGGTATATGATTTATACGTCTAAGTGTCTAACCATGTTTTATTTTATGTATATAGGATGGTCATCATCACCACCGAAGAGGGTAACTGGACAACGAGGTACGCCGTCGGAGCCACCAGGATTTTCTCCCAAAATGTCCAGTATTTTATTGAAAATTTTTACAATCAATTTATTCACCATTAATGTATTTTGTTTTTATGTGTTAACGAGGGCGCCATCATCGCCGTAGAGGACCACTGGACAACGTGGTTCGATGTCGGATCCACCAGTGTCATCGCGCAAAATTATTAAGTATTTAATTGAATATTGTAAGCTTTACACCATCATTTTATTTTGTTTTTCACGTATTTAGGAGGTCTCCACCACCATAGAAGAGGCTACTGGACATCGAGGATCGCCCATGGAGCAACAAGATCGTCGCAATGGATGTTTCAAGTATGTGTTTTACACGTTTAAGTGTCTAACCATGTTTTTTTATTATGTATTTAGGATGGTCCATATCACCACCGAAGATGGCAACTAGACAACGAGGTTCGCCGTCGGAGCCACCAGGATCGTCACCCAAAATTGTCAAGTATTTCATTGAAAATTTTTACCATTAATTCATAGACCATTACTTTATTTTGTTTTTTATGTGTTTAGGAGGGCGCCATCGTCGCCGAAGAGGGTCACTGGACAACGAGGTTCACCGTCGAATCAACCAGGATTGTCGCCTAAAACTGACAAGTATTTCATTGAAAGTTCTAAGTTTTACACTATGATTTTATTTTGTTTTTATATATTTAGGAGGGCTTTACCATCATCGAAGAGGGTGCTGGGTATCGATGATCGCCGTTGGAGCAACAAGATCGTCGCCATGGATGTTTCAGGTGTATTTTTTACACGTTTATCTAATCAATGTTTTTTTTTTATATATTTAGCAGGGTTCGTCTTCGCCGAAGAGGGTCACTAGATGTCGTGGATCGTCGTTGGAACAATTGGAATCGCCGCCAATCCCCGAGATACACGCCCATTAAGTCGATGGAAAAATAAAGATGGTACGGTTGAGTATTGCCTTTTGGCATTTTTCTACTTTATTCCGTGTTATTCGTGTGTGATACAAATGTGTTGCTCTTGTCATTTATTCCTCACCGCTATTTCCGCTTTAACTTTACGGCGGATGTTTTAACTTTCACTGAGCACAAAATCCACTACACCTGTATACCACGGTTCATTTCACGGTTTGTTTGCTTTTTTGCACCGGGTTGGGATTAGTGGATCGGGTAGTGTAGTTCTTCTTTTATTGGTTTCATGCCAAGTATTTAGTTGGTGCAGGTTTACTAATACTTACTACTTCTAAAAAAAAAGTAAAACAAAAGAAATTTATTCTATGGCTGCATACTCATTTTTGAGTATGGTTTCGTCACTTGAGTAATGCATGAATAAAATAATTGCGTGCGGTCTGGCTGCTAACCCCGATTTGACAACCCGATAAAAAATTGATGGGGCAGTAACCCTTCCAACCCTACCCATTGGCAAGAGTGAATAATTCGCTGGAAAACGAACCGGTTCGAGCGATACGGGTTTGTAGGGCTCATTGGTCCTACAGTTTTTCTCAACGGATTGGATGTATTGCAACGCTGTCTCACAAACATGTCGGCACACGAGTCCTCATCTCAGTTTTTTTTCCGAGTCAGAAAGTTATGCAAACTAAGGATACCGGTACTTATTTGACAGTTTCATGTTAACGATTGTTTATTTCCTATATTTTTATATATACCCTTACATATATAGTTAAATCCTCCTTAATCGCGCAATTCAGACCAGAACCGTGAGTTACTTTTCATTGAATTCATTGCATTTAAAAAAAAAAAAAAAGATTCTTAGTAGTTTTGATCAACTGCGAGCGAGAATAACAAGTTAAATGAACTGGGGATGTGTATATTGGAAACTGAGACATTATGGTGGATTAAAAATTAATGTTCAGCGAAAAAAGTTATTAGTAAGAGATTATTCCTATTATAATGAAATATGTTTCCGATTGGGTTTTATTTAATACACCACCCCACGGAAAAGGAAATAAAACTGCAAAAAAAATATAAATAAATGATGTAAAGTATAAAACACTTCTAGTGTGCAGGGTGGAATATATTGGTACTTGGTTGAAAAGTTGTTGACGGGTGTTGTAAGAAAAAACATTCAGTTGTGGTATTATTAATTTTAAAGTCGTAGTTGAATCAATTCACTGTTTAGTAATCAAACTTATTTTTAAAAAAGAGATTCAAGTTATTGAAAATGAATTTTTACACAAAATTTGACAAAAATTAATAAACTAGTAAATAAAAAACAGGCAGTTACCTGCTCGATAAATTATGAAGAATATAAAAAATTGTAGCACAGTTTAACATGTCTGCACATGCAGCTGTTAAGCAAACAAGTATAAATGATATATGTTTAACAAATTCATGTAGATGAAACTTTATGTGACATTAATTCCAACTTGGTCGTCAACAAATACAAACAAAAATATAACAGACTAATATTTAACTGATGCGGGCGGCATCGTTAAAATGGAAGTGGTAAAAAGCAACTCTAACATTCTTTTATGATCTAACAGTGAAATTCACGAAGTAACTGAGTGGCGAAAATTTGTACTTTTCATTGTCATTGTTCACTTTGTTATTCATTTCGTTGTTAAGTTTAATGAATATTTTATTTGTTTTGGTGACTTATTTTGTTCTCGCTTTTGATGAGCGAAAGAATTGTATGTTTTAATTTAATGCCGATTATATTGGGATTTTTTACCGTGTGGGTTAGAAGAATCGTTTTATGTTTATTTGTTACTTTTCTTTATTTTCAATAACTGGACACATTGACACAATCAATTGACATTGACACATTTTATTACAACTGAAACACAGATAGAAATGGAACTCTACACAGCACTCATACACACACGTACACCTGTTGAATTTTCAGAAACTACGCGGTATCGAACCCTAATCTTCGGCGTAGGTTGCCGATGCTTAACCCTTGAGCTATAGTCATTTACAATTTCAATGTTTTATACCTTGAGCCAACGTACGAACATATAGTATAGTTAATATTTTAATCTTGCTATACTATTTGACAGTCTGACCAAGCATTTTACATGTAACATAGCGTATCTGTAGAGGGTCCGGTTACGGTGTGAGAAGTTAAAGGTTCAAACTCAGTAAGGGATAAAAGTATCAAGATAGTTAGAAATTAAATAACATATTATATTTTTTTACTGTTACTCATATATTTGAAAATGTGTAAAAGATGACGATTCGCTACAACAATGGATAGATTGACCTTACCATAAATAAGTGGAATAGCTTGTGTGTAGAGAGTCCGTCTAAGGTATCAGAAGACCGGGTTTCAAATCTTATGATTTGCTATAGAAATCTGCAAGCATGCCATATATACAATTATATTTAATATATTATATTCATTGAATACGTGTAATAGGTTGTCTAAAGATCACTTGCAAAAATGGTTAATGTAAGAATGTAATTCATGGCTCAATGGTAGAGCACCGGATTCGTAAGTCCACGGCTTCGTAAGTCGAAAGAGTAAGTATCGATCCCTACTTACTCCGAGCATCGGCGTGGTACGCCGAAGTGTTAGGTGAACTATCCGTAAAAGAGTCAAACTATATTCTTATATCATGACAAAATTCATGAAGCCATGAACAGTTTAAAATTACTCAACCTATTATTGTAAGTGTGAACAAGTTACTTTCCCTATACTAACAAACGTGGTAACTTTAGACATATGATTCATAGCTCAATGGTTGAGCATCGGCGAGCTACGCCGAAGGTTTGGTGATCGATCCCCAAAAGAATCAAGTTTCATTCTATCCAAAATAAATAAAATCGGGAGTATGTGTGATCCTGTTGTATGAGTGAAAACCGAATACGAGTGTAGTTGCTTAACCATATGAGTGGGAAGTCTATACTACTAGATAAAGTGACACATTTCAAGTTAAATTAAAAATCTACAATTGCAAGCAAGCAATGTGATATAAATCTGTTTATCTATTTGTTTGAAAAATAAATAAATAATATTCTTTCTCTAGCTAGGAATCGATCCCAAGTTACTTGGTTTCCCAGTCCAATGCTCTACCACTGAGCTACTTGATGTACGAGATGAAGATCTATATCTTCAACATATTAATGTAGCTATGGCCGACGAGTCAATAGAAAACCTAATCCCAATGGGGGGATATAGGGGGGCAGATGCCAGAAAGGCAAAGCGTCCGCTTCCCAACTCGAAGGTCCTGGGTTCGATTCCAAGTCAGGTCTCCGATTCCACAGGCTTGCTACCATCCAAGGGGTCACGATTCCACGGGGCCAGTCGAGTTGGGTAACTTCGTGCGAAGCACGCGAACGGATATTTTACCAAATGTTAATCTCGAAAAAGGTAAAAAATTTCAATAAATATCATATGTTACTCTTTATTGAGTATATAGAGACTTGTAAATTTTACAACGGATTATAACCATAGCCATTATCCTCTGTATAGACAGATGATAATAAATGAATGTTAGAAACCTTGTGCAATGTGTAGAATTTCACTTAATATCAGGGCTTCTACTTTTGGGATTGTTGCATAGCAATTGCAATTTTAGAAACCATTGATGATACTATTTCGTATATTTTGTTCTTTTGAAACATTTATTATATGGTTGAACTATTTTGGGGTTCGATCCCTAATCATTCGACTTACAAAGCCGATGCTCTACTATTGAGCCATGAGTTACATTCCGCCGACAACCATTTTTGCAAGTGATCTTTAGACAACCTATTACACATTCAATAAATATAATATAAAAACATAATAATTGTATGCATTACATGATTACAGATATTTTTAACATTGCTTAAGATTTGAAACCCGGTATTCTGATACCATAGCCGGACTCTCTACATACAAGCTATACTGCTTGTGAATTTTATGGTCAAACTATCAATTGGTATAGCGAGTCGTCATCTTTTACACATTTAAAAAAAAAAGAGTAACAGTAAAAACATACATCATAGTATTTCATTATTCAATTTCAAATTTTTATAATCCCTTACTGGGTTTGAACCTCTAACATCTTACACCGTAGCCGGACCCTCTACAGATACGCTATGCTACATGTACACTCCCTGGTCAGGCTGACAAATATTATAGCAAGATTAAAATATTAACTATACAATATATTCGTGCGTTGGCTCAAGGTGTAAAACCATGAAATTGTAAGTGACTATAGCTCAATGGTTGAGCACTGGCAACCAACGCCGAAGATAAGGGTTCGATACCCAATAGTTACTAAAACAGAATTTGAGTGTATATTTGTGTATATGTGTTGTATGTAGTGTTAATTGTATCTGTATTTCTGTTGTAATAAAATGTGTCAATATCAAATGACTGTGTCAGTGTTTCCCAGTTATTGAAAATACAGAAAATTAACAATTAAACATAAATTGGTTCTTCTAATCTACACGGTATTAAATCACAATATGATCGGCGTTAAATTAATGCATACAATTCTTTCGCTCATCAAAAGCGAGCACAAGGTAGAAACCAAAATAAATAAAATATTCATTAAATTTAACGACGAAAAAAACAACAAAATGTACAATGACAATGAAAAGTACAAGTTTTCGCCACTCAGTTTTTTTTCATGAATTTCACTGTTAGTCCACAAAAGAATGGTAGAGTTGCTTTTTGCCACTTCCATTTTAACGATGCCGCCCGCATCAGTTAAATATTAGTCTGTTATGTTTGTTTTGTTGACGACCAAGTTGGAATTTATGTCACATAAAGCTTCGTCTACATGAATTTGTCAAGCATATATCATTAATACTTGTTTGCTTAACAGCACTTGCTTACTTACTATGCCAGCTACTTACTTAACATGTGCAGACATTTTAAACTGTGTTACAATTTTTTTTATTCTTCATAATTTATCGAGCAGGTAACTGCCTGTTTTTAATTTACTCATTTATTAATTTTTGTCAAATATTGTGCAATAACTTAAATTTCTCTTTTAAATAAGTTTGATTACTAAACTGTTAAATGATTCAACATAAAATGATACATCAATTACTATTACTATACCACAACTGAAGTAACATTTAGTTTCAATGTTTTTTCTTACAACACCCGTCAACGACTTTTACACCAAGTGCTAATTTACTCCAACCTGCTCATTAAAAGTGCTTTATATTTTACATCGTTTATTTACATTATCTTGAAGTATAATTTCCTTTTCCGTGGGGTGGTATATTAAATAAAACCCAATCGGAAATAAATATTTTATGAATTTCCATTCCTAATAATTTCTTACTAATATCTTTTTTTGCTGAACATTAATTTTTAATCCACGACAATATGTCTCACTTTCTAACATACACATCCCCAGTTCATTTAACAACTTTGTTATTCTGGCCAATTTGTAGGAAAAAAAAGAACATATCTAGCTTGTAGACGAAAACTACATGGACGTGCGAATGTTCTCTGAATCACTACACCGTCATTTATGCGGTGATATATATAAGGATATATATAAAAATATAGGAAATAAACAATCGCTAACATGAAATTGTCAAATAAGTACCGGTATCCTTAGTTTGCATAACTTTCTGACTCGGAAAAAAAAACCGAGATGAGGACTCGTGTGAAGACATGTTTGTGAGACAGCGTTGCAATACCTCCAATCCGTTAAGAAAAACTGTAGGACCAATGAGCCCTACAAACCCGTATCGCTCGAACCGGTTCGTTTTCCAGCGAATTGTTCACTCTTGCCAATGGGTAGGGTTGGAAGGGTTAATGCCCCATCAATTTTTTATCGGGTTGTCAAATCGGGGTTAGCAACCAGACCGCACGCAATTATTATTTTATTCATGCATTAATCAAGTGACGAAACCATACTCAAAAATGAGTATGCAGCCATAGAATAAATTTCTTTTGTTTTACTTTTTATTTTAGAAGTAGTAAGTGTTAGTAAACCTGCACCAACTAAATACTTGGCATGAAACCAATAAAAGAAGAACTACATTACCCGATACACTAATCCCAACCCAGTGCAAAAAAGCAAACAAACCGTGAAATGAACCGTGGTATACAGGTGTAGTGGATTTTGTGCTCAGTGAAAGTTGAACCATACGCCGTAAAGTTAAAGCGGAAATAGCGATAAGGAATAAATGACAAGAGCAACACATTTGTATCGCACACGAATAAGGTATAAAGTAGAAAAATGCAAATAGGCAATACTCAACCTACCATCTTTTTCCCCCATCGACCTAATGGGCGTGTATCTCGGGGATAGGCGGCGATTCCCATTGCTCCAACGAAGATCCACGACGTCCAGTAATCCTCTTCGGCGACGACGAAACCCGCCTAAATACATTTTTTAAAAAAACATGGTTAGACAAATAAACATGTAAAGAAATATACCTAAAACCTCCATTGCGACAATGCCGTTGCTTCAGCGACGACCCCCAATGTCCGGCATCCTCTTCGATGGTGGTGCGGCCCCTCTTAAATACATAAAACAAAATTAGAACAACGTGTAAAACTTAAAACTTTGAATTAAATACTTGACGATTTTGGCCGACGATACTGTTGACTTTTACGGCGAACCCCGTTGGACAGTGATCGACTTCGGCGATGACGGCGCCCTTCTAAACACATAAAAAACAAAATAAATTAGTAGCATAAAACTAAAATTTTTTAATTAAATACTTAATATTGGGCGACAATCCTGGTAGCTCCGACGGCGAACCTCGTTGTCTAGTAATCCTCTTCGGCGAAGATGAAGCCCTCCTAAATACATAAAAAAAAAACATAAATCGACAATTAAACGAGTAAATGATATACCTGAAACATAAACGGCGACGATATCGGTGCTCCAGCGTCCTCTTTGGTGATGGTGAGACCCTCTTAGATACAAAAAAAAAAAAAAAAAAAAAAAAAAAACACGATTAAACACAGACGTATTTTTAGAAAACCCTCAATACCCGTGCCGACAATCTCGTTGCTACAGCGGCGATCATCAATGCCCAGCATCCTCTTCGATGGTGGTGGAGCCCTCCTAATTACATAAAAAACAAAATAAAATAATGGTCTAAAACTTACAACTTTCAATTAAATACTTGACAATTTTGGGCGATGATCCTGGTGGCTCCGGCGGCGATCTTCGTTGTCCAGTTGCCCTCTTCGGTGGTGATGTTGGCCATTCTAAGTACACAAAATAAAACATGGTTAGACACTTAGACGTATAAATCATATACCTGAAACATCCATTAAGACGATCTTGTTACTCCAGTGGCGATCTTCGATGTCCAGCATCCTCTTCGATGGTGGTGAGGTCCTCCTAAATACAAAAAAAAAAAAAAATAATAAAAATAAAACCATAATTCACAACCGAAGACTTTCAATTAAATACTTGACAATTTTGGGCTTCCTGGTGGCTCCGACAGCGTACCTCGTTGTCTACTAGCCCACCTCGGTGGTGATCTAACCATCCTATATACATAAAAGAACACGATTAAACACCTAAAATTGTTAGAGTGATACCTGGCAATCCTTTGCGACTTCGGCGGCGATCCCCAACATCCTGTAATCCTCCTCAGTGGTGTTGCCAGCCCCCTACACAAAGATTAATATATAAAACATGGTAGTGCACTTAAATTTTTTTAAATACTTTGCAATTTTGGGCTAAAATCCTGGCGATAACGCTCGTTGTCCAACGGTCCTCTTCGGTGGAGATGAGGCCTTCCTAGATACATAAAATCATGAAAACAAACAGAAAAATCATGGTGAGATACCTGATTTTTTGAATATATACCTCAGAATCCTGGCCGATATTCCAGTGGCTGCGACGGCGATTCTCGTTGTCCAGTGTCCTCTTCGGCCACAGATTACCCTCCTGATTGTATAGAAAGGAGAGAAAAAAAAAAATTTTATATTTGAACAGCAATAAGTTTCATCTTAATTCTAACAGGATGAGGTACACAAATTACAGATACATTGAATAAAAATTTCCTGGAAAAAGAAATTGGTTATTAATAGTTAGTTAATGATCAGTAGGTTTTTTTGGATTGGCGGTTCATGTGCAAATTGTGTGATAAAGTCGAAACGTACAACTGTTTGTAGAAAAATGGTTTGCAAACGACGACTACGGTTAATAGTGGCATAAAACAGTGAAAGAAAATGGCTGATATAGTGTTGTGCAAACGTAACAAATTGAAGTGGACTACGCTTACGTCTTACTTAAAGTAGCCTTACTTTTAACTTAACTTTAGACCTACTTATCCTTAACTTAATGTACGTTTACATATTTCATCTAAACTTATCGTACTACCCAACTAACAAAACCCTGTGCTAATGTAGTGCGTTATTAGAGCGTAATTGATGAATCTACAAACTGCGAAAACTGGGTGCACGTGCGAACGTTCTAAGAATAATTAGATGAGGAGTGCAAGCAGCAAATCTACACTAGTGCACCGCGTGCAGGTGAAAGAACTACTGAGCTTCTAGATTCTTTTTTCTTCGTCCCCCCCTCTCCTTTTTTGTCAATGCCCGAGGTTCTTCATCTGTTTTAGGCCCTTGGAAACAAAAAAAAGTAACAAAAAAAATCAAAGTAACGTAGGATAAATCGATGGGGAATGGCTATAACCTCGGGCTCACCTGGAAATAAAAATTTGCCCTTCAACCTATCGACCTTCAGAATTAGGTCCCTCTACCCTACACTCTACTTCCGGGAAGGCAATAATGTGACACGTGTCTGCGAGTATTTAAGACGTCGTCTAGACACTAGATATTCACATTCGTATGCAGTCTTGCCTCTACAAATGTACAATAACTACATCATCATCGTCGATCGATTCGCCTGTCAGGTAAGTTGAATTTATGCTAACTAGCTTTATTGTCTTCTTTAATTGTAGTAAGTAAGAGGAATCCACAATTTCAATTAAATTAGCCCTAAATCTATGTTAGTAAACTAATTTTTTGAATTAAATCAAACTGTTACCAATAGTATTCCATTTCTTTAGGAATCGATGATTTTTCAGTCCTTCGAGTAGGTGCTGAAGTTTTTACTCTGGCTGCACTTCAAACTGCAACAAATGTGGAAATGGAACTTAAGTACCACCGATTATTAAAAAAAATTTATTGTATCATACTGTTTATTCAATGTGTCTGCTAGGTTTCATCATTGATGGTATACATCACAAATTCATGTAGTTAATTTACAATCCTGACCTGCTACTCTTGAATGTAAATAGTAATTATTATGCATTGAATATTTTATCTTACAGTTGAAAGATGTATATGCAATACTTATACTTGTTGAACAAAGTGTAAATTGGTTGTAAAACTTAGTATTCTTATTGTAATGAACTTTATTGTTCTAATAAATATGTAAAAATGAATATATAGCAAAATATATATATATTTAAAAAAATATAAATTTTTAAAGAAGCAAAAAACCTAAAATCAAAACGAAACGCACTTAAAAATAAAATAAAATTAAACATACCTATACAAGTACGTCCGTTTTCGCTCACTGCTAAAATTATTTTTTTAATTATATATCTTTCAAATTGCTGTTGGAAGATAGTTTTCTGCATGTCATTATAAATGCCACATCATTAAAAATAGTTAAGAATTTGAAACAAATTACTACACCAATTATCTAAAAGAAAAAAAAATCTCACTTGAAAATAACATAGGGTAGTTTTAATAATACACAAAATAAAACTGTTACCTATGTCGTTGCGTCACCACCATCGCTCATTCCTAAAATTGTCTCCGCCGCTACATTTCGATCAAATCCTGTTGGAAGACTGGACATTCATAATGACACGGAGAAAACTATAGATTTACTGACCACATCTTGATGTTCATTGCTTCTAGTTAAGAATTTGAAACAAACCTGGGCTTTAGTTCTTTTTTCTCCACAATTTTCTTCTCTTGGCTTAGCTTGTTTTCAGGATTCTCATTCAACAGTAGACATTTGCTTTCGAATGCTGCAATCAAATTATTAAAATAAAGATTTTCTTGGGCTCCCAAGTTTTGTCCTTGTTTGAAACACCAATCCATATCAGCAAATGCCTAACTTCAACATCCTTCTCCTAATATGATATTTCAGATTCAGTTATAATCACAAGACAATCAATTTATATTAACATATTAAAGTTAGATAAATTTACAAACTAACCTCAGACCAAGAATTTTCCCAAAAAAAGGTATTCTTCACCGTCCATGTCACTGAGTGGAGATGAAGCCTGATTTGACACCCTTTTTCCATTCATTATTTCAGGCACGACAAAAATCACTTGGATTAGGGGATTCTAGGGGTCAACTGAAGACACTGGAACAAGCATGGGAAACACAGTAGAAAATGTTTTCAATCAAGTTTCATCTTGCATACCAATATACGAACAGTTAAAAAGCGTAGTAAAAGATAAAAATCTATAATCACTAGCATAACGATAAAAAAAAAAAAAAAAAAGAAAATGAGAAATTATTGTTACGGCTTTTTACATCTCGAACACGAGCACTTTCTTCGTTCCACACTGAATGGAATTTTGCAGACGCCTGTAGTTCAGTACATGAAAGGTCGTTGAAGATTGGCCGCGCATTGGCAAAGAGAAGAGAGGAAGCCCAATAGGCGGAATTGTTGTAAACATCGCCCTGTTGTCAAATCTTTCCATTTAAGCCCCAAATCAACGTTTAGTGAATTGAATTTAAGGCAATTAAATTAGTTCTGATTGGAATATAAGTAATAAGTAAACAAAGAATAAGATGGACTGTATGGTTCTCTAAATTTAAGCAAAAAGTTTACCAGCAGACGCTGTTCCAGTAGAGTACTAAACCGCCAGCACGCTTCAGTTATGAAGTATACCAGTAGTAACGCCTGCAAATGCTACTCACTTTACTCCAGAGATGGCGTTGGTAAATTGCTTTTGCGCTCCGGTATTTGGCACGTTAAATAGCGCCCATCTGACATTTAAGGCTCAATTAAAACGTACGGAAATGCTACTTGTATTAGCAGAATGCTCGTCAAGACAAAATGTAGCAACTCTCGACCGATAAGTCTTTCATTTCTACACGTATATAAATATTCTTGTAAATCAAACCAAAAAAACAAAAAAAAAAAACTTCACGGGGGAATACACGAGGACCAACAAAACACACAAAAGGACGTCAAAACAGGAAGGTTTTCTTTCTGGCACGTTATGAATGGCCTCCCTCTCGACGGGAGTCGGGAACAAACGGAACATAACAGATAATAAACGTACAAAATGCTTATACGACAGCTGCTGTTGAACGTTTTTAGAATTCAACGTTGTTAAAAATGAAAACAAAAAATTGCGAACTTCTACATGAGGAAAACGTGGTCGTTTTGGCAATAAATCGGGAATAAATAAAGCGGGATCAGGCCAAAAAACGAAAAGGAAGCATCAAAACGTATTTGGTCCAATTCTCTGATGTGTACATGTATGTATATGATCAAAACGGTTGAAAGGGCATTAAGCCAAAAACCTAATTGCTGGCCGGCGTGGTGGTCGTAATTAAGTCATCAGTGCTTATCGTTACCAGCATGGCCGACGCTTCTGCCATCATGTAGTCTTCTTCGTCTTCGTTATCATCTAGCGACGATGGCAATCGGCATTCCACTTCGTGTTTGGGTAGACATCGGCTGTGCTGGCCACTGAATCGTTCGCTTCGAGTACACCGACCCGAGGGTCCGTAAGGACGGCCTGCCCGGCAGTAGAGATAACCACGACATCCAGGAAAGCTTTGGTCAAGGTAAAGGCCGTTCGTCTTTCCAGCACACGGACTTTGCATCGAATTGGTCCGCCCTTCGTGGACAGCGGGATCGTTGCAGGTCACGCGGCCGCTGTCTGCGCACCTGCGTCCATCGAAGAGCTGGCCAGTCGGGCAGCTCAGATTCGTCTGCACTTGCGCCAAGCACAGGAAATAGTTGCGGCATCCAGACTGCTTGTCAGGATAGACTCCGTCCGATTTACCTTGGCAATCCGATTTGTGGATCGATTCCGGGCAAGTATACTGCGACGGATCGACGCACAATTGGCCGTTGAAGACGGTGTCACGGGAACATTGGAGGTCCGATCGCGATCCGCCGATGCAAATGTAATAATGGCGACATCCTGTTCCGGCAACAGCGAAAAATCCGTAATTCTTTTCGCAATCACCTTTGGACGCGACTTGGGTAGACGATTGCTGTTGGGGACGGATCGTCGTCGCGCTGTTCCGGCCGCTGACGACGAAAAAGGTCGGCGTTTGAACGGCCGACGGCTTCCGGGCAGGTGGTGATTGAGGGGAATACGAATAATACGAATCCAGCTGGACGGACGTAGCAGCGCTGTTGGCTTTAGATTTCTCCGTCGTGGTGGCCACCACCTGTTCAGACGGGCAACGGTAATGCTCCGGATCGACGCACTTCTTGCCATCGAACAACCGATCGTCAGAACAAGTTAACGTAATAAGTTTGTGCCCGTCTCCGCTGCAAAAGTAGTAATTTCGGCAGCCGGAATTCAAGTCGGCCTGGTAGCCGTTGCTGACAGTCGCAGCTCCCAACTGACAGTCGGACGAATTGTGCGGGCACGTATAGTTGTCCGGTTCGACGCAACGCTGTCCGTCAAAGATCGTTTTGCCCGGGCAGACGTAAATGGCTTTCATTCCACTGGCGCAATAGAAATAACTCCGACATCCAGATTCGCCGTCTTGATAATATCCGTCTGGTCTTCCATCGCAATTCTTTGCCACCTTAATTTTTTTTTTTTTTTTTTTTTTTTTTTTTTTTACAAAATAAAATTAATTATTTAAAATGAAATGAAATAAATCAATAATTGAATTACCTCGTTTTTGGCTTCAACAGGACTGGCAATGGGCGAGGGAAGAGGCAACGAAGGCGAACCTGTCGGCGGCTCGATGATGGATGAATTGTGACATTGATAATCGCCGGGGTGGACGCATCGTTGGCCATTGAAAACGAGTTTACCCGGACACAAGTAGACGGACTTTGAGTTGTTGGCGCAGCGAAAGTAACGCCGGCACTTGGAACCCGGTTCGACGGCTGCATAATTGTCGGGCTGCGCCCGACAGTAATCGATCGGGCTGGCCGTCGTGTATCGGACGACATCGCGCCCTGTCGTCGTCGCCATTGTTGCGGTCGTCGTGATGGATGGGCCGACATGATTGGCCTGACTGGCCGATGTCACCATGCTACTACTACTACTGCCGCCGCCGCCGCCGCCGCCGCCGCCGCTGCTGCTGCTGCCGCCATTCTCCGTCGGGTTATTGTGGCCATGTAAACCCGGATGGATGCTGGAATGGTGATGGAACGGTGCCAAGGTACACGAGACCAGCAAGGACGACGTCAACACAACTGTTAAGGCAAAAAAAAAAAAAACAAGAATATGACGTCAATGGGAGAACCAATTTACGCACGCACGGAGCATCAAGTGTCGGACAGCTGTGATTGACAGTCACGCAAAAGGGAAGCCCCTTCTCAAACAACAGCTCATCAGACCGGATCTATCAAAACTTGCTTAAGATAAACAACGCTGGTAGGCTAGTACGTTTCAAAACATTGTTCTTTTTTTGTTTTTTTTTGGATTGAACACAACAACAACAAGATCCGGCTGAAAGAATTTTCTATGTATGGGTTGTTGTTTTTCTTTTAGTGTAGAAATTGGCGGCCGGCCGCGGCTGTTCATTCAAGTGGCACACTGACCCGCTTTTTCTTTGTTTTTTTTTTTTTTTCTTCATTAAATGGTTAGTGTGTGCGCGCTCTCGTTATCCCCGCACAAAAGAATCGGACGCGATAAATAAAGCCCAGCGATTTCAACGCGCCAAATGGACAACACCTGGCGGGTACGCAAAAAGGAACGCCGCTTGTTTTCCATTCGAAATTGCCCCTAGCCTTGAATGAATAATAAATTAAAAAAAAAAATCGATCTTTCGATATGCAAATAGTAGTTGGAGGGAGGCGCTTCGTGATATCGGACAAGACACTGTGAAATTTTAAGATCAACATGGATTTTTTTTTTTTTTTTTTTTTTTTACAAATTAAAATTGCAATTTGGCGAACTCTACCGTTGGCTATGAGCAGACGATTCATGTTTGTCTTCTCGAAATGAAGTGCGGATGAAACTGAAATCCAAAAAGGAATGCAGGCCGATTTTTTTTTTTGCACACGAGTCCACAATGCACTTTTGAAAGACGAGCCAATGTAAACACGAGCCGGTTGAGTTTGCGAGAGGAACGAGTGGGAGAAACACAACGAACTGACGTCTAGAAGCGAGTGGCGTTGCGCTTTTTATACGGAGGCAGCCTACACCAACTTACTCGGTGGGTCGTCTGCTTGTGGTCGTGTCTTTGCACGGCGGCGGCAGCCCGCCGTGTTTGATGGGCCAAATAACTCTTGGTGTTGATGATGATATGACAGACGGAATGGCCACTTACCAGGGAAGAAAAAAAAATAAAAATAAAAATAAAAATGAAAATGAAAATGAAGAAAAAAAAAAACAAAATCGCTGTAAATGACTAGTCCAACCGGAATTCGAAAGGACCTCGGCAAAGCGGTTGGTACGAATTAAAACAGGTTAACACTTGGAACGAAGCGAACCGGAATTCGGGACGCAATTTTCATTCACGATTCCTTGATCCGGGTATTTGCAATGCAAGTTGCGAATAATTGGATCACCTTTCGTTGTGTACTTGGTAATTATTTTCTCTCTGTTTTTTTTTTTTTGTTTTTGTTTTTGTTTTTGCCTTTTTTAATGGCCAATAAAATAAAATGAAAGAGCGGAGAGGAACTAAAACTTACCTTATGACGGATGTTCCAGATGCCGACTTGTATTTGGGCCGCTGGCGTTGCGTCATCACTATCGGCAAACGCGTGATTTGTGAGTTATATCCCGGAGGTTCAGTCTATAGAATTTTCAAAGAACAGCATCCCACCCACCCCCTTCTTCTGAAAATAAACACAAACAAAAATAACACGGAAAAATAGGTTAAAATACCGTATTTGTGTGTAGAGGTAGACAAAGCATAATTATAATAATAATAATAATAATCTTTTACATTGTACGACGAGCCATCATCGAACACACGAACAAAGAAAAAAAAAAAAAAAAAAAATTTCTGTTCAACGCGGATATTGTTGTTATTAATATTTTTTTTACAAAGCCGGCCAGTATAAAACATGAAACGCACACGTAAGGAACGATTCAAAAAAAAAAAAAAAAAAACAAAAGACGAACTGTCTACTCAGATCATCATCATTTCTTTTGTTTTTGCGCTTGTCTTTCAAAAACAGATTTTTCACCTTCAAATGATTACACAGAACACAACAAAAGAGCTGTGCACGTTGCAAGTATTTTTTTTTTTTTGTTGTGAGAGAAAGTACAATTATAACCAGTAATAGTTTAAATAATGAACAGAAAGAGAAGGAAAAAACAAACAAAAACAAAACAAGATCCGGGTAGAAGTATGGTATCCGGACTTGTTTGTTTTCAAGATAAGAGACTTAACACGTTTTGTCTAAATACTATTTCAAGAGAAATATGAATAAAAATGGTCAATAATCTTTCCGTCCCTAATTGCAGCGTCGACTTCCCTCCCCCCCCCCCCCCTTCACAGAACGATTTGTTTTGTTTTTCTCACGAAGGTGTTGGAAAAAATAAATAAAAGAGCAATTCCTTTTTAGACATTCGTCACGTCATTCACGAAAGCATCGACTAGTTTTTTCTCGCCTAAATAGTAGATGAAACAAAAACCCTCAAAAAGTGAGAATAATTAGAATAATACGGGGAAATTCCGTCCGGGGATTGGGGGAAAACCAATGCGCTCTCGTGTGACGCAAATTATTTTTATGTCATGTCACCTATTCTCTTTCTTTCTTTTTTAAATTTAAAGCTTTTCTTTTAATTCTCGAAAGTAAATGTGTATCTGTCCACTGATTGATGACCCCCCCTCCCCCCCCCCCCTCTCGTTCCATTGGGCATCCGCCTCACTTCGTTTCAAGATTCTCAATTACTTGAATTTCTCCTTTGTTGGACTGGACGCGGCATCTGCTTCCTTGTTGATTGCTCTCGGATAATAAATCATGAACGGTGGCACCCGAAAAACAAAAACACATTAAGGATCTCCCATCCTCAAAAAATAAGCCAACCGGATACGCGCAAAACGCCGCAACACTTCTTTCAAAAAAAACAAAAACAAAAACAAAAAACGAGTAGAACGAGGTGAAGAAAAAAGATAAATGGTAACCAATTATTAATGCGCCAAATGGTCACATTTCTGTCTAAATTTGTTTGTTTTTTTGGTTTTTTTTTTCGCTGTGTAACACAGAAAAATAAATAAAAAGGGACATCAGGTGTCGTCTTCTTTGTGGGGAGATTGTCGCGCATCCGGGTTTATAAACGAAAAGGGGACGCGCGCATGACGGAACTTTTTTTTTTTTTTTTTTTTGGCGGTAGGTAAACGTTCGGAACAAGAAAAAAAAAAAATACGTGAAAACAAAATACTCCCCTTAAAAAAAAAAAAAAAAAAAAAAAAAAAAAAATCAAATGGAAGGTGATAACAAGATAAATCTAGTACAAGGTTAATAAAACTAATAACTATCTGTTTGGTTGTGTACTCTACCGGTTGTAATTTTTTTTTTTGTTTGTCCCCGCAAGGTCGCTCACGATTTGATTTTTTTCCCGTGAACGGCTCGCGGTTGGTGGGCTTACACGCACGCAGCTCTGATTACTGCAAACAAATGCAAATGGCCGGCAAAACAAAAAAAAAAAAAAGGTCCTCTTACCTTCGTCGCTTTTGTTCCTTCTTCAATTGGCGATCGATTCATCTAAAAATTAATTTAAGAAAAAAAAAAAAAAAAAAACAAGTCAATTAAAATTCAAAGAAAAGTAATAATTGATTCATTACCACAAACAAAATACGGGACATGTTGGAGAAAATGATTCCATCATCAAACAAAGTCCGTTGTGACGGACAGGTTGTCGGCAAGTTCCAAATATCTTTCACTCGAATCGGCAAAAAAAAAAAAAAAAATAAATAAATAAATAAATAAATAAAAAACGGGAAGATTATTTTCCGTTTAAAAATTCAAAAGAGTGACGAGTCCAAAAATGTTGAAAATCCTTTTTCTTTTTGAAACGCGAGTTTTTCGTTTGTCCCTTTGGAGCTTGTCTCATGATTCCTTGATGCATAAATAATCGACGGTTTCTCTTGGCGGCGGCGAGAGGATATCACGTTGTGCTGACCGAGCTAACAGCTACTCCATCGACTTAAAAAAAAAAAAAAAAAAAAAAAACTTTAGCCTCCTGTCAAAACAAAAACAAATTGACGCATACAATCACAAGTAAAAAAAAAAGGATCCGGCTCGTTTATAATATTTCCTTAGGCTTAAGAAAGAAAGAAAGAAAAAAAAAAAAAAGAAAATACCTTTCGTGTGTTCTCTTTTGCTTTTTTCTATGATTCTTTTTTTTCTTCGACACGAAGCGGGATGATGAGTAAAGAAAAAAAAAAAAAAAAAAAAAAAAAAGAAGATCCGGGTGTAACGGCCTGTTTCATCTTCCAACCGAAAACTTCTATGCAGAACTGATAAATTGGACGTAGAATGCTGAAATAGCACTAAATTATCTAACAAAGATCGATGGGTCATAAATCAAATCGTTTGCCCATCAAACATTTGAAACATCGCTAAATAGGCCATCGAATCTATACGGACTTTGACAATGTGACGCAACTGAAAAAGTGAAGTCTCAAAAAAAAAAAAATAAATAAAAAAATAAATAAATAAAAAAAAAAAAAAAAAAAGTCTATCAACGTGATGAATGTTTTCGTACCTGAGCCGTCGTTACCGCCGCCGTTGTTTCTGTTCGGCACTTATAAATCATTTCGGGAGGTCCCATTCCGGTAGCTCTCAACAAGTCATTTATTATGTGTTTCCTCCGCGTCACGCTTTCTTTTATACCACAATAAAAAGTGTGTTTTGTTTTTAACCCGTGTCGATCCGGGTATACCTTTAAAAAAAAAAAGAAAGGGCCAACAGGCAATTTAATTTGGTCAAAATGAGGGCAATACTATAGCGATAAAACATTGCCATTCTTGAAATAATTTATTAAAATATTCAAGTATATCTATACCATAATCCATCACCTATCGAAGCTGTGCCCCATCGGCGTCTTCCTTTTTTTTTTTTTTATGAGACACAGATCGGGGCTGCCGGTATTGAATACACACATCCGTTTCCTTGACCCTCCGTGTTTTTGAGTATGTCACTGTAGATAATCGATGTGCTTAGGCGCATGTGTGTGAGTTTTTCATTTTTGGTCCGGCGCCCGTCGTGTAAAAAAAAAAAAAAAATAACAGATATTGGTTTTCAATGGAAGAATTGTTAAAAAAAAATTACCTCGTGTTGTGTAACCACACAATCGATTTCTTACGGGTGTAGAGAATGTGTCGCGTCAAAAAGATGTTCAGACCAGGATATACTCGTCGCACGATCCTGTGATTGATCGGCTAGAAATGACGTCAGCGTCAGTTTCTGTAACTTTCCCCCTGAAAAAAGAAACTTTAAAAGGACAGTTTGTCATACGATCGATTTTTTTTTTTCTTCTTCTTTCCCCATTCATTTGAATAAAAACCGAACGTATAGACCAGGATTCCTCCCTCCGAAAAGAATCGCGCTATGTAAATTTCGCGTTTCTTTTTTTTTTTTTTTTTCTTTTTTACCAGCGCCATTTATAGACATTCAAAATCTATAGGCCACGTACGAAATTGAGAGATTACATACATGACTTGCACGTTTGTAATAACAGTTTTGTGATTTTTCAGGCCACAAAAGATTAAAAAACGTAAACAAAAAGAATTTTCAAGCAAATTCCGAAATTTTGTCCAACGTCTTAACGTGGTATTTCTTCGCGACAGGCCAAAGATCGGGCAAATTCTCCGCATTCCTCACAGTGCCCGTGTAGATGAAGAAAAGAAAGTCTTCGAATAGAACAGGATCCATGTCTTCGACGTCGATTTTTTTCTCGTTTGTCGCCTTGAAGACGGAGGCAAAAACAGGACTGCGGGCCGAAAGAATGGCTCTGTGAGCCGGAAAGGAAAGATGATTGACGTTGTCTCTAGACATGCAAAGTTCCACGTCGGCCCATTCTTTAGTCGTGTAAACGGACCACAGGTGGGCAGACAGCAGAAGGTCCCGTAAACGGTAGCCCCATGACTCGTCCTCGTCCTCGGCCAGGCAAATTTCCAAGTCCGTCACGAAAGAAAACCGATCGCTGTTGGATATCTCGAGGAAATTGGCATCCTCAGAGGATCCGGTACCAGCCATTTTGGAATTTCTTGGATTTCTGGGTAACATCACGATGCTTCGGAATCTTTCTTCTTTGAATTCACTTAGGTGACACTTGATTCCTTGGCGATAACATGCCACACCAATCAGATTAAGACCGATGACCGGATTCAAATTGCAGATGGATAATTCACACTGACATTCATCGCTGTAAGCCTTTAGTTTCTTCAGTGATACGTTAAACGAACCTTTACCATTGAAATGGGCCGTCTGAGTTGAAGGTTTTTCAAATAATTTGAAACAACATTCGTAGCTGTATTCCAGGCTGATACCACGACGTACAAACGAGACTTTTCCATGGTTTTGACTACGAAACATTACCTTTATTAGTATGAGAATTAATGTGATTGAACAAATCTTTTACCTCAAATTCACTGCGGATTCGGTTGAGCATTCGTTTGACGATGATGTAGCCTCTCCAATTTCATCTGGCAGTCTTCTGATGAATTTGATGTAAAGTTCAATGAAATGTCGGTACATGTCCGTATCAACTGGCAACGATACTTGGCCGGTGTAGAGGAAATAAAGAAAAGCTTCAAAAACAGCTTCGTCAGTGTCTACAATTGGAATTGTAGGATAATCTGCATCGAGATGACGCCAGTCCACCAAAGCTGGACATCGTGCTGCCAAAATAGCTCGATGTCCAGGGAAAACAGTTTGATTGACGACAAACTCACAATCAGTCAACTTTTGTTTCTGAGCAGCTGACCACATTTCTTCTCCGAAATTGGTATCACATTGCTCGAATCCGTAATCTAAAAGAGGTTGGCGATCCATCGTGTAGCCGTAAAAGGAATTAGTCGGGTAAATTCGGTAAATCAAAACGAATGCTTCTTGGACGAGGACGCCATTTTCTGTGGCTGGATAAAATTCTTGGCTTTCAAATATCAGCGTTTGAGCATCACGAAATTTTTGACTTAATTTTAACGATTGTGAGACGTCTATGAAACATTCAACGTCAGTCACACCAATACCCAAAGTATCGAGATAATGGACATAGAGCAAAACGATGGCTTTAACCTTAGATTCTACAGATGTTAAACGTATACCAAACCGAAATGAGGCAGCATCTCGAATGTGAGGTGAAATGTCAAGGCCGAAGAATGGCGAAACGTATTGCTTGTCTTGAGAAACCACGTTATTGTTGACTACCCACTGATAATCGTAAAACACTAGCTCATCTTCGTCTAAACGCATTTTGTACAAATTTAATGCGACACCATATTTTAAGTGGATCCCAAGGGCGTAGTAACGAGACTAAAGTTTTACAGGGGGTTTTCCTACAATCCACAGAAGATCACCCTCCCTCCAAATTTGCAAAAATCAAAAGGATGTGAACCGTAGTTGCCATATTGCACTCAACAAAATTACGTAATGTTTTCTAGAAAATTAATTTGTTTTTTTTAGATCCTTTATTCACTTCATTTAAAAAGTAATCTATTTTATTTTTCTAGTTCCTGGTTTAGAAATGCGTGTTTGGCTCGTTAAGCAAGCTTCACTTTTATGACGAATAATCAAACACGTTTTTTGCATTACGTGTTTCTCCCAGGCGTTACAAAATGAAAAATTTACACAACACATCACGAACGAGAGTAATTAGTTTTTTTATTATTATGCCCCACGTTTGAAATTAGTTTTCACATCTTTTTTTGGCAGACGAAAACCTTCGACTGCTTCTAATTCAATGGAGGATGTGAAACAGCTGTTTTATTAGTTTTCAGCGTACATTATGCCACTCGGTTTTCAAACTCAGCTTATATTTCACATCACGAATTATGTTGAATCAAAGGTTTGACATTAACGCCACACACAATTCCTCCATTCCAAATCTAACTTTTGCCGACTCTGAAATTAGTTCCAACGTTTTGACGTCATATTTATTTGCTGCAGCCCAGAGCTCTGCAAGACTTTCTGTAGTTCTCAGTCTGCCTGTGTACAGGAAGACTAGAAAGTCTTCAAAGGCATCCGGGTCTAAATCATTTTCTTCATCAGCACAAATGTCGATGACTAATACTCTGCAATCGTCCTCTCTTGGATGAGAGCTGTCAGACTCTACCATATCTATGTTTTTAAACATGGCAGCGAACACCGAACTTCTGGCAGAAAGAATTGCTCGATGAGCTGAAAATGAGCGACTACCCACATGTAATTCTACATCGGTGAAATTCTTGTGTTTAACAGCTGACCAAAATTCAACAGGAAGACGGGGATCGTTGAGACGGTAGCCCCAACATTCGTCCACTTCCGCCAGGTAAACTTTAAAATTCACGCGAACAGTACAAGGGGAATTATTTTCGACATTCTTAGGTAATGAAATTCCTTCTCGGAATATTTTTAAAGTCTCGTTACATCCGGCTTCTTCATACATTTTTGTCATGTTGCAATGATGTGTAGGCAATGAAGAACGGGCGCCATCTTTCAAGTCGTAGGTAACAGCCACTAGTTTGAAGCCACTGACTAGATGAAAACTGCTAAAAGTCAGCTGATAATTATGTCCATTCTTATGCTGACTTTCAGTTAACGTGACGCCAAAAAAACCTTCCCTATCGAACCGGAACATTTCGGGTGCAATTACGTCACCGGCCCGAAATGTTGTGATGTAATCGTAATGAAGGCAGAGACCTCTTCCGGTAAGTGAAACTCTTCCATGATTTTCCCTATAAAATCATCAAAATTATTTATTTTAAATTCTAAAATGTATTTTTGCATGTTGGCTACCTGATTTCTACAGTTAATTGATCGCGTGATTTCAAATTTGGTTGAATGGCCAAAAAGAGTTGACTTATGCCTTTTGATCGATTGTTGACAGCCATGGATTCGGCTGCAGTTTTGACATGGAATTGATTCACCAGGTCGGTGAATTGCTGCCGATCATACGTATTCATACCAGGTAACAAATGACCAGTGTATAGGAAGTAAAGCAATGCTTTGAATGCAACCGGATTGGTCGTTATCGTTTCACCGTCTCTGCCCATCCGTTCAGCCAAAACGGGACAACGGGCAGCTACAACAGCACGATGTGCCAGGAAAATTTGATTTTTCACGACAAATTCACAATCAGTCATGTGTCCCTTTTGTGCAGCTGACCACAATTCTTGGCCAAACGTTGTGTCTTTCAATTCAAACCGCAAACCAGGCCGGATGTTGTATTTATTATTGGTCATGTAAATACGATACTTGAGAGAAATTCCTTTGTCTGACAGGTGATCGTACGTTAAAAATTCCTCGCTTTTAAACACTTGTATGACTTGCGATTCTATGAATTTCCTTTGCAAATAGATCGATTGCTGAGTAGTCGTTTTAAGTCCAATGCTGCACTCGACAGCTGCAACGTCGATGCCCAGCATATCAACGTTGTGAGCATAAAAATAGACGACAGTATGGAACTTGTCGAAAATGGTACCGTTACCCACTAATCGAATGCCGAATCGGAAAGTTTTATGACCGTCAGAAAGTCCACACGTTTCGCTTTCCACACTGAAAAAGGGTGAAACGACTTTAACGTTAGTATTGGGCACTTTGGCATCACCACTCGTGCTAAGCCATTCGTAATCTCGAATAACTAATTCGTTTTCTTTTAACAACATGATGACAGAGCTGTTGATGAACTGACGCAGCCACTAATGGAATTGATTCATAGGATGGGATCGACGTTGACGAATCGTTTCAAAACAAATGATCGTCTTAAGTATCGCAAGAGACAAAGCAGAGTGAATTACATCCTGTGTTAGCAAACAATTCATGGCCTTGGCTAATTTCTTTTTTTTTTTAATCTCTAGCTCATCCGTCAGTGGGGAAAACTATTACGCTTAGTTCTACTTTTCAGTAGTTTACAAGGCAATCACGCACATCATCGTGACGTGAATGATGTTGTCGACCCTCACGGGGAAACGGTTCACGCGATACTTGGATGAAAATGGCAAGACATTGACGTCAGGTTAGACCTTGTTTTTGGTGATTCTAGGATTGTCTGAAAAGCCTTTGTTACCGTAAAAGGATAAAGCCATTTCGTAAAGCACGTCCCGCATTCCTAAAACTTTTAGAAAAGATAAAAACATTTTTTAAACACCAAATGTCATGTACAATTTTAAAAATCTAATTTCCGTACTGTCAAAAGGATAATACAAATTCTGGCTGTTTATAAATCCGTGATATAACAAAAAAAAAACATGCGGGAAATTACCATTTGGCCGGAAAACTATTCAGAAAAAAAATAATGTGAAAACATTTAGTTTGGCCATGAAAAGAGAAATACTTGCAAAATAGACATCCCATGTCAGATGTCGTGTCTGGTTCAAATCAATGGCTCCTTTTTTTCGGAACATCATCATCTGGTACGAAAACTGGATTGTTCAATCCGTTGTCGACTCCTCCCCCAGACTTGTCTACAATGTCGGGCTCGTCTGGCATTTTCTTTTCAATTTTCTCTCCATTCAAACGTCGCCGGCGAATGTAGGAAACGTTAAATAAAAAGTACAATACACCGACAAAGAGGGCCCCCACGCCCAGAATGCGAAATGTTGCTCGAGTGCCGTAATATTTCATGAGAAATCCGCCCACAAGACTGCCAAGTCCTCTACCTACAAATCGCATATTTTTCATAATAGGAAAACTTGAAAAGGACACAACAAAACGAACTTACCAATCCCATAGTACGTTCCTCCAACCATTCCTTGTATAGTGGCTAGTGTAGTGGTAGTGCTCAATTCCGCAGAATAGGCCACAGCCGACGTCATCATCAACGACGTCGTGATAGCCTCAAGGGCTTCGTAGATGAGACACATGTACGGATTGTAGATGTACGAATAGCCTTAATGGGTGTGAATAATCTTTTAAACTGCCATGTTATTAACAGAGAAATGAAATACCTATTAAGCGAATGACGTAGAATGCAAAACCAATGATTTGCACATTGGGATGGCCAATTTTCCTGAAGATGACGTCAGAGAAGATGAGGGCAGGTATACCGAACAAGGAAGAAACGGTGACCGTTAAACCCATCAAGGACTTTGTGCCGCCCATTTCTTCGAGGAACCAAAACAGATAGCTCTCAATGTAGCCCCAAAATAGACCAGAAGTGAAGATGACCATGAAGAACACGACGAGTTCCAAATTTTTCAAAATCGATTTGATATCTTTCAACAATTCTTTGGCAGGTGGTCGAAAATCCAAATCGACCGTCAGCACGCCCAACGCGGCTGATCCCACTAAAATGGCGTACAGGTAAAATGCAGGCCTATTTCAAAATAATTCAATTACATCATTTCTTGAACTAATAAAAACGTATTCATACCTGTAATCAGGAATGTCCTGATTGATACTGAAATAATCAATTAAAGCTCCTGAGACGGGACAAAAGATCATAGTTCCTAAGATGCCAAACATGCGCTGTAGTCCCAAATCGCCCTTGTACTGGATGACGACGGCCAAACAGGCGCCTTCAAAAAGGACCATCGATCCGCCGAGTAGGATAGCGAAAAACAATCGCAATAACAGGTACAACCAAAAGGTTAACTGCGGATCGTAGACGATAACATTGGCATCGTCACTGCAAATATTCTTGCGTTTCGTTTGGACGACGCACTGCGATCTACACGTCCGATAAACCACCCGATCCTGATTCGAATTTTCTTCCGGCGAATTCCAGGGCGACAGTACTCCACCGTCGCCGAGTTTCAGCGTCCCGTTCAACGTGAACACCAACGGTTGAACTAATTTAATCGGTTGATCGTAACTGTTGCTGCACTCGAGTCCACTGCTTAACGGAAAGACTCCGTTGAATAGCGTCCGTTCAATCGGGAAATCCCCGATGTCATTATTTGAACGGATGGTCACGTGTCTGAACGTGGCGTTGATCCGCGGGGATTCGTTCCGGTTGAGGCTACAGTTTGTTTTGGCCAGAGATGGTGAAGTTCCAGAACACGAAATTTCAAGTCCCCACTTATCCTGGAAGAACATTCCGTGTCTGTATTTCTTGAAAGGTTGATCAGCTGACGGCCAATCAGCTGGAAGTGAAGATGTTTGTTCCTCTTCTTGTTTCAGTTGACTTTTATGGTGGATTTGATCGTAGCACATGTAACCGCACTCGGTCACAGTCAAGGATAAATTGCCATCGACGGAATTCCGGAATCCACACGTTTTCGAATCGAGATCTGTCAACACCAAGCGGCCGTCTTCTCCGCATCCTATCGCCATCGTTAAATTGACTGGATATTTCTCGATAAATCTGCCCGTTGGAATGACGAGGAACAAAAGAGCGTTGGCCATGGCCATCAGCATCGTGACGCAAAGTAACACCTGTTTTTCAATAATAAATCTTTTTTTTTTTATATAACCGTAACATTTTTTTCCCCTTAAATTTACGTAACAGTTGGCGTGCCAAATTCAGAAAATTTAAGTCTACGCATTTGTTTAGAAAGTTAGGTACACCTTTTAAGGAAGGGAAATGCGCAATCATTCCCCCCCCCCCCTTAAGTTGCATAACATTATCCCTTTTTCTTTCTTTAAAAAGGGTTTGTCTTGGAAATAAATTGACATACCTTAAAATTTCCTAACTTATCGGCTATGATTCCCATAGTGTAAGGTGCCAAAATGGCGAATAGGGGGAAGATGCCATAAATGAGGGCGGTCTCTTCGACGCTGATGCCCAGCGATTTCATGTGGATGGTCATGTACGGTAACAAAACTCCGATACCTATTGAGAAAAAATGTTGTTCACCTCTTTGACTGTATGACCTCAATAGTTTTCTGCTGAATCACGATGAGACTATAATATTTGAATGTTAAAAAACTAGTTTGAATAAGCAAAACTTACTGGATAAGACGACAAAGAACAGGATTTTGATCGGAATCAACTTGCGCTGCTTTAAATCGTAAATTAGCAATGCTTTTCCCTTTTTCTTGATTTCCGATCCTTCGGCCATCCCTTTCTCGCCATTTTCCTCCATGTTGATACCGTAAAATATTCACTATTCACAAAGAAGTTTAAATAATTAAACAATCATTTCTTTTTTTTTTTAGTGCGCGTTATAAACAATTTAAAACACAGCGCAAAATCAACCTGTCTGGCAGCGACACCGACGGGCGACTGAGGTTCAATCTGGCCAGGGCCATCCTACTACTCACCTGTGTATACGTGCTGGCCTAAAGGAAAAAAAAAATATATAGTAAATAAAAACCAACGCTTCGGGCTACGTTCGACATAACAGCTGAATAAAAAATTCCAAAAAAGGGGCATTAAGTACACTTGGTAGTTGGTGGTAGGGAAAAGGGGAATCCCATTTTACCCAAGGTGAAAGAGGACACAACAATAAATTACTAGGCATCTTTACCAGCACGCCTAAAAATAAAAATGGGCAGGTGCTAATGAGTCTTAAATCCAAGCCAAAAATCAATTTACCTTCAGGGAGCGCGCAAGTCTCTCATTTCAGCCTTGGGTATTATACTTTTGTGGCAATGATCTTTGCCAAAATAAAAAGAGAAAGGTTCACTAGGAGGAATAATTTTTAAATGATGTTAAAAATGATTAATGCCATGAATAAACTGGTTAAAGATTCAACGTCCTTGCTTTTTTGATGAGTTGGCAGTCCTACGAAATTAGAAGAAATGAAATTCACATCAATGGCGAAAAAGCACGTCATCCTAGAGTGGAATAATAAAGGTACACCTGTCTGTTTTCGTAAGGGCCATTCGAGACGGGTATTAACCTGTCCGCCCTTATTCTACCATGACTACTTTCCAAGGTCTCCTTTCCTATGCGCGTTACACCAACAATCGCAAAATCAAAGAAAAAAAAAGCTTTTATTACACAATCTAAACAAAAAATAAGTAATAATAATGTTACCTAATTGCTGAAACTTCTTCCGGCACACGTAACAACAAATGCGGATAAAACAATGAAACAGCATTTCAATGTATTATCACCGACTAAAATGTTATTCTTTTTTTTTTTGCAATTTTTTTCTCTTTTGTTTAGAAAGGCTTCGGATTTGTGGGTGGATGGGTACTTTACGGAAAGGAGTAGGGGGAGATGTTATAAATGAGATGAATGGCGACCGATTAAAAAATAATAATAATTAAAAAAAATAACTATTAATTCCATAGAACATGTCTCCTTTTTCAATGGGCACGAAAAAAAAAGGGGTAAAGGATGGCCCACTTTTTCTTTCGCTAACGGAAGACAGACACCTCCGATTATTAATTTTCTTTAGTACTCTACCTTAACATTATTAGGAAAAACATACAACCCACAAATGGCGTCATCAACTACTTATGACTCGATCTGTCTTCCGTTTCCTGTTGAAACACAAGTGCTAAATATTTTCTTCGTTTATCAAGTTCCTTTCTATTTCCATCTTCTCTTTTATTTGTTTTTTTTTTCACGCTCCCCACAACACCTGGTACTCATTTAAATAGGCTGGGAAAGTTCTTGTTATTGTTTTCGTAGGTGATCACGCCACATAGTTGTACTGGTTTGGATTGTCCTTGTCCCTTTCCATGTAGTCTCTATCGATAAGGGATTCGATTCTCTTTTTCAAATCGGCGGGCTAAAGAGAAAAAAGCGCTTAAATTTGAATTTCAATTTAAAACGTTTAAAATTTCATACCTTGACCGGGAAGTTGAGCTGATTGTACAGTTCGGTTATGAGTAGATTGTGGGTGAGTGTCTTGCGCATCTTCATAATACGGACGATAGCTGCGTCGATCTGGTACTGCCGATCCTGGAACACTCGCTCTTCCGTCGCTTTTTGCTCTTCCGTCTAATTTAAAAATAATATAAATTAAAGTTTTAAAATCATTCTTTACTTGTTGTTTACCGTTTCTTTTAATTGAATCTGATTAATTTTGATTCTGAACAATTTGTTGGTAAAATCCTTGCAATAGCTGAATCTATCGCCATCCAAAATGTCTTTTCCTGCTGGCACTTTTCGAAGTACACGAGCCTTTCCACATGCCAGCGATTGCAAAGTTCGTCTTAATTCAGCATCCTATCAAAACAAAATTCAAATGAATTCAAAATAAACTAAATGATTTGAAGAAAGAAACTTGCCTCGATATTCGTGGAGGCTTTGATCTCCTCGAATGGCAACTCATCGGCCGCATTGAACAACAAAAGCACCAAAGTCTGAAACAAAGAGACCTGAAGCTCTTTGGTAGCCATTGGGAATGAGGCTTTCAAAACGCACAGGCCCAGTGAAGGCTGCCATTGCAGTTTGCGGCCAGAATGTTTACCCAAGTAAAACTTTTTAAAAGTCTCTTGAAAATGGACCATTTCGGGAGGCAGAGTGACTTCACTAGGTGCATACGTTGGCCAATAACCCATTGTCAGGATGTTCACAGTCAGATCCATGTTGGTCAACTCAGGTTGATTGAGATGAGCAAGATACTACAGAAACAAGAGTTCTTAAGAAATCACTAGAATTTAGGCAGAATTCTTTACCTGTTTGAAGGCGACGTTGATATCCTTGGATAATTCCATATCTTTAAACATGCCCTCTAATTTAGAAGTGAAACCGCCACCGCACTCTTGCTTCAACTTGGACAGCATGCTCTTCTCCGCATCGACGCTGGCCGATTTGCCCACCAATAGACGTTTGGCCAGATCCTTATTTTAAAAAACAATTCAAAACATTTGTAATAGAACAAGTTTCTTTTTGAATTTCATACCTTTTTGTAGAAGGCTTCAAAAACATCTTTGCCATGAATGAATCGAAATAAAACCATTATTTTATCGAGTAACCGTTCCATCTCTTCCTCAGTTGATTCCTTGTTGCCAGATCGTAACTTTGAATCAACGAATTTGGCTAATCAAAAAGAAAACATTAGTAACAAATAGGACAGTGAAATTTAGCCATCTTTACCAATAAGCTCCGCTGGCTTGTTCAATCTCTGATTGACAAAATTCTCAAAAGACTCTTTGAGACTATTGACAAATTTCTCGTTACGGCCGAAACACGTGACGACAATATTGTCCAACTTTTCCTTAAAGTCGAGCAGCTCCTGGACCATCGTCTTGTCCTTCTCGGGATCGATAACGATGGTTCGCCCGCGCTTCTTGACGTACATGCAGAAATTCGTGTTGAGTTCTTGCGGCCCGTTCTTGACTCGCGACAGTAAACTGAACATGAGTTTCAGATCGGAAATGCGATTCTCTTCGACAAGCGCGTCCAATCCTTTCTGCAAGATCTGCACCAGATGTTCCCCAATCAGCTGTTTCTCCACCGTCGTTATCAAAGCTCTCCTATTAATAATAGATGAGGTGTTATTGTTTTTTATCTTGACAAATAAACTAATGAATTTCGTACTTGGTCGAGTGATCGAGATAGTGAAGAAGCCTCTCGTTCTCTTCGTGCAATCTTTTATCGACATGGGCGAGATATTCAGGCACTTCGCGTTCTTGCATCAGGTGCTGGCCCTCGGTGCTGTAGACTTGTTCCGTCGATGACAAAAACCTGGCAGAAGGGAATCATTAATCAACCGTTTACCTTCAGGCGTTATACTATATGTAAATTACTTGGTCTCAAAGGCCTCGTGGTAGATGCCAAGGTCGGAGAGCATGCGCAACAGTGATTTCAAGAGGGAACGTTCGACCGTGTCACCTTGCCGCTCTTTATCAATGAGCAAGAGCAGGCCGTCGACCGTCCTGGTCTGGACTAGTGGATCGCTAATGATGTAGACCTTAAACGTGTCTAAGCCCATGTCCCAGAGTGACATGACTCCTGGATTCTGAAGTACATATTTACGATCCAGATAAAGAAATATGCCACGAATGAGAATCATTTGTTGGCAGTGAGATTGCCAACAGTCATTCATCATTTTCAGGAACACACAGGGATCAATGGATTCTGCCAAAAACTGGGCTAGATTAGATTGAACGTGTGCTTCTGCAAATAACAAATGCAATATAGTATTTTAATGCTGTGCTTGAGAACTGTAGATAAATTTATTTAACAAACCTGTCAAGTTTTTTAACTTGCTGTACACAAGGGGGGCAAAACTGTGACTGCAAAGGTTTTGCACAGCCTGATATAAGTCTTCTAGGGCGGATTTAATAGAGGTGGAATTCTGAATGGCGACAACAGCTTCTTCCAGCTTCTGCCAAGCAATATCCTACCAAACGAAAAACAAAATGAATCGTTGCATAACTTGTAATCCATGTATGGTAAGTTACCTGGTAATTGTCTGGCAATCGAGGGAGTTCCTTCATGGACTTGATGACAATCTTCTTGACATTGCCTGCAGTTGGTTTGCCTACGGCTGGTGATGTTTTTGCCAAACCATTTGTATTGACCAACGCAGAGAAATTGGCTCTTTTTGCCTCCTCCATGGCAGGCTTTTTTGCCTCCACCTGGTTCTCGTCACTGTGCTTTCGCTTGACTCCAATCAACTTGCCGGTCGGCTGACTCATATAGAACCGATGTTCCGGCAACTCTCACGAGCTGAAAGCCAATATCTGGAATTCTTCAATGTTAACGAAAAAAAATCACATGCTCGTCATCCCACAAAACGAACTCGACACGTTTTTTGTCACTTATACAAAAGCAACTGTTACGTGCAGTAATACTGCTATCCTCGAGAAATTAACTCTCGCGTCAAATGTTAGATAAATGACACTAAGAAAAGTTGATGGTTGTGTGGCCTGTGGTTCTCTGAAAATTTTGTTACCTATACAATCCTTACTGTTTAACCAGCAGATGAGCGGAACGACTGAAAAACACACTAGAACACGACAATCGAACGCTTAAGCGCGCCCTCTTTATCTTAATTTTAAAAAAGAATAATTCTTTTTTTTTTATTTCATGGTTTATATCACATACTTATTTCATCAGAGACAATTATTTGTGTTGAGGTATATTCTTTACATCATATTTTTCATTACGTAAATCCAAACTATAAAGTATTTTTAAATCTAATTGGTTCAGAGAGTTCAGATTTGGATTTTGTAATAAGAATATCAAAATTTGAATTAATAATACAAAGTATGAAAACATAAATGATGTTTTTCAAAAACAAATTTCAAATTTTCTAACTAAGTTAAAACAAAAATGTAAAAATCATGTAAAATGGCAACGTACCTTTTGCTTGGTGCTAGAACTAGAAGAACTGCATTTGATACGTGGACACAGAACTGTCATCGGGGGTGTTGGCTTATTACCGATTCCGCAAATAATATTTAGTTATCCCCGACAGTGTATTTGTTTACTCGTTCTTGAATAGCCAACCGGCCAATTTGGTTGGGTATCTATAAGAGGCAAATTTGCGTTTATCTTTTTCAAGATGACGACTTCCAATGAGTTCTCCAATCCGCTCAGAAAATTCAAGCTGGTGTTTCTCGGCGAACAGTCTGGTCAATAACCTTTTTTTTTTTTTTTTTTACATAGAAACGTTTTCCTAATTTTTATTTTTTAAATAGAAGGAAAATGTACTTTTTTATAGTGTGCATTTAACTAATGTTTTACACTATTTTTTTTAACTTTTACAGTTGGGAAAACATCATTGATTACAAGGTTTATGTACGACAGTTTTGATAACACTTACCAAGCCACTATTGGAATAGATTTTTTGTCAAAAACAATGTACTTAGAAGACAGAACTGTAAGTAATATTTAGCTGTGCTTGTGGCAATTTGGAAATCAGTGCAATTACCCTTCTAAACACAGGTTAGGTTGCAACTTTGGGATACTGCCGGCCAGGAGAGATTTCGCAGCCTTATACCTTCATACATCCGTGACTCTACAGTAGCTGTGGTAGTTTATGACATAACAAGTAAGGCATATCTAAATTTCTCTGGCAGCCATTTTCTCATCGAATCTTTTGTTCTGCAGATGCAAATTCCTTCCACCAGACGTCCAAGTGGATCGATGATGTCCGGACAGAAAGAGGAAGTGATGTGATAATTATGTTGGTTGGAAACAAAACCGATCTCTCAGACAAACGGCAGGTCAGGCACCAGAAGTGAAAACAGCATAGGGAACTATCCTCATTATGGATGTGATTACTTTTGCAGGTTTCGACTGAGGAAGGGGAGCGAAAGGCGAGGGAACTTAACGTCATGTTTATTGAAACAAGCGCCAAGGCTGGCTATAACGTTAAACAGGTTTTAAAAATCCTTCTTATTTTTTGCTAAGTTTTCTTTACTCACGATATTTGTTCTTTCCCAAATGTCTAGCTCTTCCGACGCGTTGCTGCCGCCCTACCCGGTATGGAAGCGGATAAGAAACCACCAGAAGACAGTAAGAAATTCTTTTATTTTATTAGCGTTATTAGTTTTCCTCTTCTTAAAATAAGTTTCTCGCTTTTGGTGTCTATAGTTTCTTTTTTATTACGAGTTTTCATATTGTCTCGCATGTCGCTTAATTTATTTGGTGTTTTTGGATGCTTCGTTTTTACTACTTAAGTTATTCTTTTTTTTTTCCTTTTTTTTTTTGGTTCTTTAATTCCGTTTTTTGTCCTCTTAGTCACGGAGATCGATTTGAATAACGCACCGGTGGAGACGAAACCTGCAGAGGGCGGCTGTGCATGTTAATAAAAAAAAAATTTAAGATTAAGAAATCTTTTCTTCTCTCCCTTAAACACTACTTTTCGTCGTTACACGACTCCTAATTAAGAGCAATAGTTTTGGGCTTTGTTAACTCTTGTCCTATGTAAGCGCAAGAGAGGCGAAACGAAAAATATTTATTCTTATGATTTTTTGTATCTCTTTTTGCCTGATTGGTAAGAACGGGTTTGAAAGCCTTAAAAAAAAGGTTGGTAACGGACCAACAGAAAATGAGAAAGGAATTATTTTGGTAGCTTTACATCGTGAATGCTTATATACAGCCCCTATCCTAGCACTTAACAATTTCAGAAACTCTGAATTTTTTTTCCATTCCCACTTGGTCTTTAATAGTTTTTATCCAATAATTGGGTCTTCCTAAATGTTTCAAGTTGTTTATCATTCACATTAAGCAAAAGAAAGCTAATATGGGAGATTTATGTCCCTTAGAATCGCCCTGGAATGCGTTTTCTCTCTGTTTCCTTTTTTCCCTCTTATTTTCCTTCTTGAAACATTAAAAAAACTGAATGGCATGTTTGATTCTGTTTAAGTCACGTTTGAACGTGACACTCACCTGACTATGTCCTTATAATTGTCGTGTGTGGATCATATCATCTTAATACACCGCTTGCTTTTCTTCCTGCCCAAAGTAGACAAACGATTCGCTTTTTTTTTGTTCCTTTTGTTTGATTAAAAATTGTGGTGTCAATCATGTTGCTAGAAATGACATAACTGAAATGAAACTTACCCAATAATTCAATTACCCCTACACATAGCTGTCGACCTGCGCCCATCGACCAACGCGCATCACCTGGCGTCAGACCAAGAAGGTGGATGTTCCTGCTAATAAATAAAACGAACAAAAAGGACAGCCGAATTGAAAAAAAGATAAAAAATTAAATAATACCATCCAAGAAAGGGCTCAACTGACCGTCGTTGTACAGTCTAAACTCTCGAATGTCATCACTTAAACTTTTTTCCTTGAAAAAAAAAATGGCTTGCAGTATTACTTCCCTCTGTTTCTGTTTGTTCCTAATTTGGAATGATGTGACTTTGGAGTTTCTTTTTAATAGCTTTAACAATTTGGGTTTCCGGTGCACCGTCTCTAGACTCGACGGTGATTCAATTTAAAAAAGAAAAACATTTGTGCACGTCTTGTTTGTTCCGTTTTTGCTTTCAACAAATGGAAAACCCTCTCCTTCTGTTCTTTTGGCATTCTCATTCATTGAAAGCAAAACATGTTTTGTCACAATGCTCTTTTAAGTTCGTGATGTCCCTTCCAGCCGATTGCGCGATAAATACACAAGACTCAGTCAAGTATTTACAATGCAATGATTTAAAAGACAATTGTTATTTCGTTAATACGCCGGTTATAGTATAAAAAATCTGTTAAGAATATCAATAGCAGGATATAGACAACGCACGAAAAAATAATTAAAGAAAACCAATTTAAAGAAAATTATCTTATGTCTGTACACGCGGCACATTAAAAGTGCGCAAGATTTGGCTTATTTTATTACCCCGTTTCCATGGTAGCTCCACCCGTTACTCAAATTACTTTCGCAAATCGAACGAATCAAAGAGATAATTTGGAATCGTAAAAAGAAAAAGATTATACTTATGTACACTGTGACTATGGTCTAGAACCTTGAAGAGAGAGATCCCTGACGAGTCTTTTGAAAATTGTTGTTTGTGTGTGGGATTGAACTTTAGTTCAGGTTGGACTGGTTTCTCTGGGCACTGTTCTGCCGCAGCTCTTCAGTCCTGTATTGCTTTGCATGGCTGTTTTCCCTTTTGTTCTTGTTTCCGACATTGTGGATGACACCGTTATCACTTTTGGTAGTCGGAGACATTACACCTACGCAATACCCAAAAAAAAAAAGAGGGTTAAAAAAAATTTGTGCTAGACACATCGATTGACTTGATGACTCACCAGTTCCCCTGTACTGGGTAAGTCGCTGGTAGACTTGTTTCATCCGCTCGATATTCAACTGCGATGCTTCTAGATGATTCACCATAGGCAATGGGTAATCCTTTCCTATTATGCATTTGGCGGCTCTCTGAACGGATTCCGGTGCATTCCACGGTTCGTGAATGTATTGTAAAGGGAAGTTCTTCAGTATAGGTTGATATTTTCTAAAATATGAAAAACGAACACAATCAGTCAACAGTTGTTTCTAAAAATGGCTGCTAGGTTTACTTGATGAAATCCCCATTGGGATCGACTTTCCTCCCAAACTTGACGGGACAATAGCAGTGAAAGAATTGGTGGAAAAAGGATGAGCACGACAGCCACATCCAGGTGCCCGCATTGACAGACCAATCTGCATCCAGCAACAACTCCTCGAATACCTGCAGATCGATAAAAACGTGACGTCAGAGCAAAACAAACAAAGGATCAATTTCAATTTGCTTTTTACCTTCATGCCTTCTTCCCAAGAGATCCATAAATCACCGCGAGTTAGAAAACAAGCCACAGCATGACGAGCCAGATGATGTATCCAACCCTCCTCTCGTAGTTGTGTCATGATGGCATCGATCCATGGGAAACCCGTTTGGCCCTGTAATGTTAATTAGTTTTTGTTTTAGTTTCAGCACCGCTATTTACGGGCGAACGAACTGGTTTACATTGGCCCATTTGGCTAAGGCTTCAGCATTAGAATCCCAAGGTATTTGCACGCATATTGGGTTTCCCACCATCTTGTCGAAGTTGGGGTTATTCGTCGCTGCACAGTAAAAGAATTCTCGCCAAAGCACTTGGCCGTGTAACGACAGCGGTGGCTGCGCTTTTTTAATCTAAAACGCATAGATGATATGAATCCACTAAGCTCTAAATTTCAGAGCAGTCATAATTGTAACTTACCTTTTTGTACAAATTGGTGAGTTGCTGGTGAAACAGGCGAACTGATAAGCAACCGAACCGAAGGTAAGGTGAAAGTCCCGTCTGGCTGGCCAGCAGAGATTGCGGCGTCATTTTCGGGCGGCCGAATGACGCGACCCAAGCTTTACGTTCTAAATGACGCTCTAACCGTGTTAGCGCTTCTGTTTCACCGCCGCGCCAAACAGCTGTCATTAACCCGTCCGTATCGAAACCTGTCAAGCGAAGAGAAAAAAACGTTGTGTTTATAAATAGAATAAAACAAAGTTGCTTAATACAGTTAATTGTATCGATCGATACCTAATTCCTCTAATGTGGGGACGCTGAAACGGTCGTCTATGGATTCATCGATAGGTGTATAACCTCGTCCAATAGTTTCGAAGGTAATGTCCGCTTCCGGTGGGGGTGGTGGGTCCACTGAAGCAATGATGTTTTGAAACTGAAGAATTAAAAAACAAAGATTATGGTTTTAGTAGGTGTTTAAAATAAGCAAGTTTCATACCTGGCGATACGTCAGTGGGGCTTTGCCGCCATTCTTTTCGATGATTCTATATCGATCGTGCCCAAATAAAGATAAGCCAACTGCAAATTATGAGTAATTAACTTGAAGCTTATACTTTTGTGGATGATAGAGCGTATGTGATGCTCTAGTGATGACCTCGATATTAAAATCTTTACACATGGTTATAATATTTTGATCACGGACACGACCAAACGGTTCTGGGTCCTCTTCGAATGTCAGGCATGTCGTTTCCCATTCCTAATTATTTAGCAAAATTAACGAATCATTAACTTTAAGATATGCATTACAAACGAATGAAAAACAAGATATTGGTATATGAACGTTATCAATGCAGGATCTTGTTATACAATCACTTTCTCGATTGTTCTCGAAGCATTTATTTCCTTATCGGAGACGGATGTAGCCTGGAGAAACGCGAAACATAGCCCCGCCTACATACTATATTGGTTTAGCCTCACGTGGCTCGGCATGCAGGACCTCCCCCGCCCCCTCCCCCCCCCCTTTGGTACATTATCGACTGAAAAGCAGTAACTGCGTTTGTTCCGGATGGCGAGAATTAACAACTACTATTTTCAAACGGCAACCGTTTAAAAACAAACATTCTATGTCCGGGAATGGGCGCATCAACCAATATAGCCTTCATGAGTTAAAATGATTACGAACCTTAAAAAGTTTAGGAAGCACGCCTGCAGGTTGTCCTCGGATGACAAAAAGACGAGAGTTAAGCTTGCGTAGATTTTGATCTAAATCTTCTAATGATTCTAGAAGAAACCTAGTAGACAAGGCAAATTGTTAATTAACATTGAGTGAAAATCATACCACTCCATTGGTTTGATGTATATGATTACCTCCATTTGTTGATATCCACATTGGAAGATCCAGCAAACCAGGGGTCCAGAATGAAGATGCATCGATAGGTACAGCTACCTTTTAACCCTTCTTTTAAGCTGGGGTTATCATGCAAACGTAGGCCTTTCCTGAACCAGTGAACAACATGTTTCTCTCTTGCTGCAGACTCATAGCTACTCATTATATTGTTGTGCTGTTGTTGCTGTCGATACATATTATAAAGTTGATTGGTGAGTAGGGCAAGTTTTTGGGCTGATAGAAAAGGGATTCTGTTGAAAAACTTCCCACCTCACAGTTTTGCTGCTGTTATGAAAAATGTGGCTAGATCCTAGTGTGCAAGTTAGATCATTTTTCTGGAAACCTGTTGAGGACAAAAATAATAATTAAATACTTTCAGCAAATGTATGTACGTGACACATAAAAAATGCTCTCCGGCATATATTCTCACTTATTTTTCTGCGATCATTAATTCATAGTTAATCACGTAAAATCAAGGGTGACAGGCAATAACAAATTATGTACTATTTTCGTCATAACCGGGGCCAATTTCACCGGGAAATCACCGATCGCGTCCACTAATAATATATCTACTATTGAAAGTGTGTCTGATCACGGTTATTTGGTTTTAAATTTTTAATAAAACAAACGAATTTCTCTCAGAAAAATGCTAACCCAACTACGAAAAAAGCACGTCGTCTGTGTAGGCACTGTACGCAAACTAGACCTGTGTTGCCGATGGATCGATAAATTTACTCGATTTTTTCCTTTCAAATTCGTGGAACTTGGAAGCCTATGAATACTATGGCGGTTGTTCGCTGAAACACAACTGTATTCCGTGAGAAAAAGTCTAAAAAATTCATTTTGTCCCAGAATAAGATGCCGCGAAAACAGAACCAATAGCAAAATGTTGTACTCAAAACTCGCATTTATACCAAATGCACTAATCAATCGATCCAAGAATTTGAAAGGTTTCTGTCATGTTTGGATGAATTGAAAGGTAAAAATGTGCGATAGAGAGGTCTTTGTCTACTAGGCATGCACTAATATTAACAAAATAATATTTTTTTTGCTTTTATCTCGGTTATGAGACGTATAATTTGATGTGTTACTAGTTACTGAACTGTCTGAACAGATGTCTATCATTGCTTAAACGTAATCGACTCCTCTTCACGTTTTAAAAGCTTATCAGTATTCAAAAAGTGGAATGTCCTTACTTTAAATCGTCGATCCAGAGGAACGGCTATAGTGGCACTAATATTTGACGTTAAGAGACACTTTCCAAACAGATCAAACGATTGACTAAACCAGCAGCTGCTAAAACAAATGCACTGGATGAAAAGTTATCGTAGAACGAGCTCTCAATATCTATATGTGAATTTCTCTAAGGCTGGTGGGTAAGTGCGTGATGAGTCTATGTAATCCAGCATTATGGGGGTGTTCTCTGCGCAACCAGGGAAGGGGTCGAATATTTTGCCAACACGTAGCCAGTCACGCTGCCTTCTGGGTTACAACTGAATGCAGGCCATTGACGTTCTTTCACTTTCAAGACGCAAGGCCAAGGTTTAAACAGTTAGACTGGCAACTAGCGCCAACGCTATAGAATTTGATTTTTCTTTACGACGTCCAGAGGTTGAACAAATTAATAAAGACTGTACAAACTTACCAAAGTAAAAAGTCATTGTTGAACTAAATGTATCTAAGCTAATGGTTCGTAACTTTAAAATGATTCCCTTTAAGTTTAAATTTTGGAAATGAAATTAACAGTTAATACTTTCAAGCTAATGATATGAAACATCAACTGATAACACTAGAATTTGCGAACTTCTGCAAGTTGAAATCTTTGCAAGAATTGCATCAGACATTTTGTGTGTGTGTGTGTGTGTGTGTGTGCAGATGGCGTGGATAAGGAGGAATTTCACATACATTATCAGCAAACCCGAAAGCCGAGACCCTAGTTACTATTTGCCCAATGTTGCTTATGTTTTCGGTCGCGATCGATGATAACACGCAGCAGCCATGGGGATGAAAAGGAAGCCGAGAGCCAAATAGGGTTTTGGTCACGTTGCAAGGCACGCTGTGTTTCGTAGCTGACGCCCCTTGAATTCACCAACGTGACCGTCTTTAGAAAAATGCCTGCCCTCCCCATTCTCTTGGCCATATGTTGCAAACCAATCGTGAACGAAGCAAAACACTGAACCTCGTGTCAACAACGCATTTTTGCGACGCCATTCCGCGTGGACAACATGTGTGTCTAGAATTCCGACCTTTTTTTTGCCTTTTGTTTTTTTTTTTTTTTTTTGTTGCTGCTGTTTTTTCGTTTTTTTTGTGCGTGTTCTAGTCCTTACCCAAGATACGTACTACGACGATTTTTACCATTAGCCAATAGAAAACAAGTTTATTTGTAAAATTGACTAACAATGACGTTGGTCAAAGGAAACTCGTCCATGGTGACACAAACCTAAATTAGACTGCGCGTGCATTGGTTAAAAGTAAAGCACTTGGTAAATTATTCAGGTTCTTCATGACAAACCCACGCACTTTCAACCTACGCCCATCTGCTCATGACGTCATTACCTGCGTAAAAACGGAGCATTTCCCTTTAAAAAAAATCAAGAAAGTATAGTCCAGGTTGCTGATATTGCCCGCATTTATGCACTTTACGGGTGAATTGAATGGAATGGGTAATGTCGCAGTTCTTGGAATTTAAAGGATATTGTTTACTGAACACACAGAATAGTGGGGGCGTACATGTAAGTCTTATCTTATATCAACTAACAAAAAGAAGTAATTTAATACAGCGGATACCATTTAGTAGTATTTGAATTTTAACTGTTGCTTCCGTGGATCAGGTTTTCATTTATGTCTTGCAGAAAATTTCAATGATTTATCTACGAGCGTGAGCCTAATACCATTTCGTGAGTGAAACATTAAAAATACTCCCACCACATTATGGGACACGCTACATGCTAACTTACATACTGGCATGAAGCAGCTAAGATTGTGAATACCCTTTACGAATTAAGTTAAGCAATTGGATTGCTTTTTAAATCTCGCGGTTGGGCAGTACCCCGTTTCAGCACATGGTGCAAACAACGCTCAGTAGATGCCTGTCGATTACTGTTACGTTTTGCAACGTGAAAGGTGAAAAATTCACAAAACGATAACTATAACTTTTTACCACACGAAACAAATTTGACATAAATGGGTGATTACTTGGTGTTGTAAGTAATATAAATTGTCTTTTGTTTGTTAGGCATGTTTAATGTTTAATTTGCTACCATTCCATGCAGAAATCCAGCCCTCGACCAAGAACTTGAAGATATTCGAACAAGGAATGTTCCTGGCCCACCAGATATTGGGCAATGTCTGGAAAACTGGATGGTGAAGGGTGCCCATTACACGATAAAAAAGTTGACAAGTCACAATCAAATTGGTTGGGAAATCCTGCATGTTATTGCTCGGTTTGTGGATGGCACACCTGTAGGAGCCAATGGAGACTGGAAGCATCTGGCTGGTCTACTTGGTCTCGACATTCATGATATAATAGTAACAGCTCCTTTAGATTAAGGGAAATTATACCCTAATGTTTTCCTTTCTTTCTCTTTCCAGAGAATTGAAAACTTTTCTACCATAAAAGGAGCTACTTTAGAAATCTTGAGTCAATTTGCTCTTAAAACAAATGCCAGTGTCTCTGAGTTGCTAAAAGCTCTTCTCACCATGGAGCGCCAAGACATTTTGCTTGCAATATCTAGCAAGTTAGAAGGTTTTCAATATCACAGTTTACCCCATTCTTTTCATTAATTAAAACACATTTTTATTTATAGTGCTGCTAAATACCTCAGCTACTTCTAATCACCAAAACACTTCAACACCTGAGCAACTAGGGACATTACCTTCAAATCAGCTGACTGACACAGACAGTGAAATGGATTCTGGCATGGAAGTTAGCATTACAGGAGAAGGTGACCCGGAAAACTTGAAATCGGTTCCATTAAGAACCAGTATCATATCGGTGGCGAACCATAAAGCTTCGGATGACACGAATAGCTGTGATAAAAAGAAACTTATGAAAACCGTACTGCTAACTTTCACGCAAGATGGCTATGATTTAGCGAAAAACGTTGCCTTTCAAATCCGCTCCCTAAACCTCGGAATTGGCGTCCTAATTCTTGAAGAGAACAGAGATGAACTTGAATTTTGTAGCGAAAGTATCTACCGATGGTACCAGGAGGTTGATTACGTCATTCCCATCATTACAAAAGGATATTTGTGGGAAATTGCCCCAAGGACAGCAGGCACGAATGAGGATTCCGGTCAAACTGAACCGACGTGCCTAGACGCCCGATACGCTCGCCTCATTTATGTTATGATGTTGGAGGAATATCAACGAAATTGTTGTTTAAATTACAGGGTCCGTCCAATCGAATCTGACATGATGGGGAAACAAACCCATTATCTTCTGCGAAGCCCGATCTTCAGTTTCCGTAAAACTGTTGATCAAGTTGGTAAGTTAGCTTCGATTCTAGCCCAAGCCAAAAGCAGGACGTTAATCCGTTGAAGGGTCCAGTGTCGATTATTCAGAATCCAAAATGTCTGCTATATTGTTATACAGAAATCGATAGTACCAAAGCAACATCAAATTCGTATTGTATGCATATTTACAGAATAATTCTTTTTCAATTAGGCGCCAAAGAGTATATGTATAAATATGTAAATCATTGGGGAACACTTTTGATCACTTTCCGCTCATACGTTTCTTCTCTTTTTTGGCGAAATCGCGAGCTACCTTATCCCATGTACGGCCTTCCAGTGCATTCAAATATTCAGATTCTAACAAACAAAACGATTATAATTATTCAGAATGGAAACCAATACAATACACTTAATAAAATGAATCAAAATTAAAGTGTAGTCCTATACCTTGCTCGTGTGGTTTAGTCAGTGGCAATATCCTTTGATCTAAAGCGTTCATGTCAACTGAAGAGTCTCCTCGGGTGATCTCCTGGAAGCCCAGGAAGTATTCACCCATCATTTCATTGGCACCAATCAGATCCTTATCCTTGACTGTGAATAAAATGCAGCATTCCGGATTAGTCTGCAGCGACTTTGGTACTGGACTAAAAACAAGAAAATTAAAACAATTTGTTTAACTTTGTGTCGAAGTTTAAACTTACTAGGTAAAGCTCTCCTCAAATAATGGGAAGAGAGTATTTTTAAGCACTTTACTCTTGAGGATCGCTGCATCCGGAAAGGTTGTGGTTGGCAAGAGTTGAACTTTGACGTACGGATCGGCAGAGCCATTAGCATCCATTGGCTTCAAATTACGGGCATTAAGTATATCGATATTTAGAGCATCGTCGATAAAGATGACTCGAACAGATAGAGAACCAAGCCCGGCATCTTTAGTGGAATCCAACGTCTGTTTTAGACGATCCAGTCGATATTGATGGATAAGGTCGCCCGTGTCCATCCCGTGCAATTTGAGTAGCCAGCGGATTTTGACCAACGCTTCATCCTCAATTTCTTCTTCAGCTTCCGGATTTTGGAAGCAATTCTCAACTATATCGAGCAGCTCTTTCCACTGGCGGAAGCAAGCCGGCTGTCGCTTTTTCTGCATTCGTAAATTATTCAAAATTTAACGTGAAAATGGCAATAGAAATTCAGTAGGTCTTTACCTGGACTTCGCCTTCTACGACATTAAGGAAACTCTGCAAGATGTGGTGATAGATTATGTTTAAAACACGGAAGAAAACGTCTCTTGGAAGGTTGCTATCCAGCGCTAGAAGCTGGTTGCAAATGTAGTGGTTGAGATCGTCAGTTTGGCGCATGCCAAAATCAGATTCCATTACCGTATTGATGAGCTTAGCCACTTCAACTTCAAACTGCAACGAACCAAAAAACATTAGAATTTTGCACGCTAGGATAATCATTCGGAATTACCCTGCGGGCTATAGCGTAAAAGATCTCGTCCAATTTCTCATTAACATCTTTGATGGCATTTTCTGTCAATGACCCGTCATCTCCGTTCTCCTGGACGGCGTCACGTAATCTGTAGAGTCCTATTTCTTCCGCCAATGGATCGATGGATTGTTGGACGTGCAAGATACTGTTGATGGCCGAACAGATTTTCAGTGAAATGAAAAAAGGCTGCGCAGTGGCTGACGTTGGTGATCCGGAATGGAGCCTCTCTAATTTAAGTCGAATGGCCTCGGCATAAATTGTTGCTGATTGTTTCACTTCCTATCAATTGCAAAACAATGAGGAACACAATCACGTTTGAATTATTCAATTATCTACTTACATCCATGATTTTAATAACGAAAGACAACGCCCCTTTCTCATCAGGCCATGCTAGTTGTTCCCAAAACATTTTGATCTGAAATAATCAGTTTAAAATTAAATGTCATAGATCAAATATTTATGCAAAAGACTTACTGAATAGAAGACGCTGACAGCGTCGACAGCAGATGAAGAATGTCGCACTATGCTGTCCACTGTTTGTAGATTATCCAAGGAAACAGCTTTCCCAATTCGAATCATGGCTTTATACAAGGCTATATCCAACCAACGATCGACAGCCGTTTCAAACCAAGTGTAAAACGGGGCCAATTTAACGCTTTCCTTCTCCGACTCGGGCAATGAAATTGATAGCCTAATAAAAGGATATGAAATTACGACTTCCTGATGAAAATGAATGTCTTTTTTTCCCACTTACTTGTGGAATTGTTGAAGGCACAAATAGAGTTCAAAGAGAGCAGTGCCCATTGATAAACGTGGGGCAATAGTGTCCGCTTCGTTCTGTTTGGCATGTCCGTTTTGCATAGGTCTAGGAACCTCGCCCGAGGCTTCTAATGCCAATGAGGCGATCTGATTGTTGTTGGTATGAATCGATTTGAGACTCCGCGTGACGCTGTCCACTACGGGCTTGGAAATGTCGGTTAGCTGGCCGTCGTAGTACAAGTAGACGATGTTGAAGACTGGAATTTGCCAGATACGTTCAAATATTTTTTGATAAACAGTTAAGACCGTTTTCAAATCGCTCATCAGAGATTGACAAATACGGATCGCATTTTCCAAACGATCGTCGTCACAGATGGGTCCGCCTTTTCTTCTTCCGCCGACAATCCGACAGAACCAATCAGCCGCTCCCATCGTAACCGACTCGCTGATTCTAACTTCCATTTCAGATAATCCCGGTCTGTTAGAACCTAACATGTTCAATTCCTTAAGGCATCTGCCAAAATTTAAAAGATTTTAAGATTCCCTTCCAATAAAAAAAAAACGTTGTGTTAAATTTACTCGAGGAGAGCTGAGAGTTGATCAGGTCTAGTGCTCAATTCCGGATTATTGCGTAAATGGCGGATGGCTGATAATGCAGCGACGCTAAACGATTCAGCAGCCGTCCAAAACACGTTGACTAGTTCTTCTTCGGGTAATTTACCATCGTTGATGGCCTTACGTAGTCGTTGGACCAGGCCCAACATGACGGAAAGATCCAGCGTGCGTTTATGAAAGGCGGTCGAATAGACGGACCACAGACATGCGTCCGTCACTGATTGTCTCAGTCCTCGATGAGCAGCGAACTGGCGGAGCATTAGAGCTGCCGAATCCGGGATAACGCCACGCCATTCGCTATCTGCTCGCATTTCGTGTTCCACAACGATCCTGAGTAAGCGTTCGTAATGGATGAAGCTTTCTTGCAACGTGAATTGCTCGGATGTATCGGGACGGCTGGCCGACAGTGTCAAATTGAGACGGATCTCTCCGCGCTCCTTCGTTTTAGTCTTGTCTCGGCCTTCCAGCTGGTACCAGCGTTCCAATCCGGAGAGCGGAATAGATTTAAGTCCGACGTTCAATAAACCAAGGAATTTATGGGCCGGTTTTCCTGGCGCTTTTGAAGCTACAGCGATTTGTTTTAGCAAGATGCCCATTCCGCGTAAATCTTTAACTTCGGTGATACGCGACATCTTTTCTTTGACAGTTTCATCTGGATCGTAATCCCTAAATAAGAAATATTTCTCGTTTATAAAGAATGTTTAATAGATGGCGCTTAAACAACTTACCAGATTTCTAGCTGCAAAATATCTTCATTTACGTCCTTTATCGCACTAATTTCAAACCAAAGAGTTTTTTTTTAATATTAAGCAGAGATTCTGCAACACGCAAATGTGTTCATTTTTTTTTTTTAATGAGTCTTACAAATTCAGCGTCTCGTTCCACACGGGATCCAGAGTCCTCGGTTTCATGGACGTATCCTGAAACTTTTGGCGATTGCTCGAAATCCATATGGAACAGTAAGGATCACTCATACCTTGCGAACGAACAAAATTCATTAGCGAAAATATCTCGGATGACATCATTGAATTAAAATCAGTTACCGTTGACGTCCTTGCCCTTCAAATTGCGGGCCTGGAGGACGCCCAATTGCAACGAGACATCTGGTGGCTAATAAAACAAATAGTTCCAATTCAAACACAAACTTGAATTAAATTGAGAGACGCATCCACTTACCGTCCTCTGCCTAACAGTTGACAATAATTCTTCATGTTTGGCGTCGGTAAACTGGAACGATCGTTTTAAGTAGTCAAAGACTTGATCTATGCTGCTGTTGTCACATCCCGTACGGCTTATGGCGTGCAGAAGACTGTAGAGCACTTCGCAATAAACATTCTCCGCCTACATCCAAAAAGAACAACAGAAATGACTCGAGTGAAAGATGAAGAACATAAACGAAAAATGTACAAACTTGCTGTACGTCATCACTCATTCTTTTTTGTTTTTCCCTACAATTTTTGTTGTTTGTCTGTGCGATAATTTCACAACGAAACCTATTCTAGTCTTTCGCACGAATCGGACTGAGCAGCACGGAAGCTGAATCTCTTTCAAGAGTCTGGAACTACTAGCTAAGGCCAGAAATAGAGCAGACGCTGCGTGTCGGCGCACAAGTCATGTAAACAACGTCCGTGAGTGCGTGTGCCAATATGCTGTTTTATAGTCCTTCGTAATGTTTAGATTATCTCTCTTAACTCCCTCACACTGCCATTCCCCAGAAAAACTTGTTTATCTCTACTCTTATCATCTCGAATAAAGTTGTCCAGAGGCCCACATCAAAATTCCGAACGGGAATGTTGCGGATTCCTGCCCTACATTTTTTTATTTCCATCCCATCCAAAATGGATACATAAATATATATTTTTAAGAAAGAATGTGATCCATACCTCGGCACCGACGATCAGTTCGGGTCCCCAGATCCAGGCAAGATGGCCGGTGGGAGTTGGAACGCGAGACCTGGGTCGAGATCTCGGAGCCGGTAATGGAGCAGACTCGACCCGATCGGCTCCTTCGTCCGACCCATCACTCAACTGAGGACTCGACGTGATGCGTTGGTGGTCCAACTTGTTGATACGATTGGCTCGAACGAACGCTTCCTCAACCGTGTCATCCTCTCTCAGCTGAGCGCCTCGCCGTCCGGCCGGAATCCTTTGAGTGTTGGCACGTTCGCTGATCTTTGAAAATCGGTCAAAGAAGTCGATGGATTCCTCGCTGATCGTTCTCCTATTTTCAATACAAATATACAAACGTTAAAACCAATGTTTAATAAATAACATTGAATGGGTGGAAGACGGCAAACCTTGGAAATGCAAAGAAAGGAAGCGTTTTGTTATTGTTATCTGTCTGGTCAACAAACCAAGTGGAACAGCGATCGGCTTTTTTATCGCGACTGATGCCCAACTTGTTGAATCGGTGCCAACTGTGGCTCAAGTGCTGCAACGAGTTGTGGAACCAAGCGGAAGCTGAATGATTGCTCATTCCGCCACCGTCGCTACCGAGCAAGAACAGCAACGAACGTCGATTGTTGTTGTTGCTGTTGTTGTCCACACGTCGGCCACCGCATTTCTTCACTCGAGTAGAACAGCTCATGTTGAGTCGATCCTCACTCGAGTATCGTGCAGCTTCAATTGTTCCTTTTCAAATACTCCCACCCTACTGCCTTTTTCTAGTTATTAATTGATACTTCCTCAAGCAATCAATCCCCCTCCTCGTAGCAACTGGAACACACCACGAGAACACACAAAGAAAACGAGAGATTTCAAAAAAAAACTCTAATGGCACCGGCTTCCTGGCCGGATGATGATGATCGTCATGTCTCGAATTCCATGACAATAAAAGAAAAATGAAGGGGCACACAAACGATTGTCTATCCTTCCATGAACAAATCTTACGTCCAAACTTAACAGAAATATCAACAAAACTATCGTTACGATTTCAACCAAAAATCAAAGTTGCGTGAATGTTCGCGAGGGGACACTGGTAGGAGCGCCTAACACGCAAAATTTCACGAGGTCCCAAAACCATGACCGCTCCGGTCCAGGTAACCTAGTCGACTGCGGCAACTACGACCCATCAGGAATACAATGTTCCCTCCCTTGCCTGCAGCGCTTTTTTTTTTTTTTTACGGAGGGGCGTCGCGACGTCACATCACCATGGTTACAAACATAACTAAAAAGTCACACAATTTTGCGCCCTATCCAAAAGTTTTATTTTTAGGGTACTTACGGTGCCAGTAGAGCGGGGAACAAGGAACTCAACATGTCGGGCAAACTGACATCTTGAAGCGACTGAGCCAACCAATTGCTTGTGAATTTCATTCTTTTTTTTTTAGATTAAAATCATAGCAGATTACGCAAACAAAACAAACGTTCACGACGAACGCAGACGCTTGACTGTACGAGTTTTGTTACGAAGATGGCAGTAACACAATTCAAATCTGCTGGAGGCTGTCTGTGACGTTAATCGAGAAAAGGAAAATGTGTTTGACCGCTTTGCAAACCGGTTTTTTCCCTAAATGCCACACGATGCTGTTTAGGTCGTACGTCAAGTTGCCCGCGGGAATTTCGTGCAAAGAAACAAAAAAAAAACCGGAATAATTAAAGGAAACTGCGGCGTAAACAAGATAAACACGTTACAGAAGCTGACTTAAAGGAAAGCTTTGCAAGTTATTCTTTAAAAAAAAAAAAACGAAATCAACTGTGGTCCCCCTTCACGTCGTAATAGCTACGTCATTGCGGCACGCACACGCCGGAAGTGCAAGGCTACTCGCATCCCCCTGTTCTTTCATCTCAACACGTGACTGCCTAACAAACATGCGGCTGTCGGGGTGAATTTACAAAGTATTCGTTTGAAATAACTAGGAACGTTAAATAAAAAGGTTATTTTCAAAGACCCCAACTGTTTTTAAAAGGATTCTGGATTTTTATCGAATCGCTAAATTTCCAAGTTCAAAGTTTGCCATTGCTCAACTACTTGAGATCGAAAAAGGTCGTCTGCTACTTGTCAAGAAAGACTGGATCAAGGTCCATCAAATCATCAAAATGAGTTGTCTGTTTCTTTAGAAAAAGAAGAGCAGCGACCCGGAACTCTTTTTCTTCTCGTTTGAAACATTTGAAATAGATCAATTTTACGCTATGCCTCGAAGGTAGAATAGCCGGAAGCTACACACAAGCGTGACTCATGCGGAGCCGTAATCACGCCCACGTTACACAACAGTAGTGTCCGCGTGCGGGTTTGTGCCGAAGAGGTAAGAGGGGAGCTGAAAATAAAAACAAAGGGAGACTAACACGGAGGGGTGAGAAGCGTACAGGAATTCAAAACATTTCCCAGAATAAGACATTTAATTTAAGGGCTTTTTTTTTTTCTTTCTAAATTTACCTCAATTTGAAAAAGAACGAATTAATCCCATGGTGAGGTAACATTTGCATCGTGTTCACTCGGCGATTGATGCAGTTGAAATGTCAACAGGTCTGCGATCATTTTTTGTTTCCTGACAGATGGGAAACACCCCCTTTAAAAAAAACCCATTCCATTCCCTAAATATCTTTGAAAAGGAAGAAATAAAGGAATGGTAGCCATTTTCCAAGGGGCTGAGTAAACAAACAACACCCTAACGAAAAAGAAACTAAATTCCTAATTTTATTACTTTACGGCTGGTAGGGGGAAAAAACGTCGTTCCCGTACGGATGGGGTCAAAATGCGTTCCAGATGTGAAGCTTCCGCCCGCCGCCTTTCAGAATTAAATAACATCACTATGATCCCCCACAAAAACTCGAGACCCATCATCCGCTCGGATGAATCTAAAACCTCTTTCCTTTTTCCCATCGCCATTTAATCCGATACCAGCATCATCGAACACATACGAAAAAGAAATGTGATCAGCTCACGCCTGATGTTTAGACTTTAATCGAGAATATCAAATGCATTTTTCCTGTGATTATACGGCCAAGCGGGAAAATGGACAATTCGAAGTGGAATAAAATTTAGCACGGTGGCAGGTGCCCTCAGGAAATGACGCCGGAAGGACAATTTCACGAAGCAGGTGGTAAGTGTACCCTGGAGCTGCGATTGCAGTTGTTTTTTTTTTCCTATTCCCCCTTCCCCGAAAAATGTTGTGGTCATTTTGGTTTGGCGATGATTTGAATTCTTAGAATTATAAAACATGGTGACCAATGGATTGTAATGAACTTTGTTGCTTGTATCCTTGACAACCCTCCACCCAACCATAGCTGAAGGTCGAAACACTTGGGAATGAAAATCGTTCAAACAAAATTAGCGTCTGTCTGTGATGACTCATCCTATTACGAAAAAAAAATGTGCAGAAAAAGTAAACACAAACGTCCCGCATATCTGGCGCGTGTCATTCGCATGAAGTATGTCCCCAATATTTTATTACTTCGCACATTTCGATGGAATCAAATTCCTGTTGAAGCGCAAGATATTGTACATGCTGAAAACGGCGAACAGGAGACACCCCGCAATCAAAGATCAACCCAACGGACGTTGATCTCATTTTTGTAATGAGAAGACATGAACTTACTGAACGCGCAGCCCTTTCTTGAGTTCAACAATCTTTTGACCATTAAAAAAAAAAAAAAAACTAAGTGAAACAACAAATTCTTTTGACGCAAGATGTTATTCCATGACGATGGATCTCTGCTTTTCGTTTTTATGTCGTATCCCAGTCAAAGTAACGATGTCGGCGATCTCATTTCAATGCCAGATGATATGTTCAGTGTAACGCTCGCTTGTGATGACCTCGACTTGTTGATAAATTAAACAACTTGACGCAAGGGCAATATCCCGTCCAAGTGTGATTAATGGATGCGCAAAAAAACTAGACGTTCCGCGTTCAAAATAACCGCCAACAACAGTCGGGAAAATCGACAATCTCGCCATCTAACGGCCAATAATTTAAGTGCTTTGTAAAGCGTAATCACGCAAAATTCCAAGGTGGGCATGACTGGACGTGGGAACGCATATAAATAAACAGAAAGAAAAATGACTCACTTGATTCCGTCTTCCTCCTCCATGGAATCTGCGGCCATTTCTGTCTCGTCATCGATCACTTGCTCGCCATGTTCTCGCAAAATCCGCATAACTTCGTCGTCTACTTCCAGCGCTTCCTGCCATGGTTGGTTGTAAGCCGGGGTTTCAGTCTCCGGATTAATAACAACCTCGGCTTGTTCATCCTCTTCATTCCAATTGGATGCCATTGGAGAAAATAGAATAACACACCTGTGGGATAAAAGCGGTAAAAGTTAATAAGGCCGGAAAGGAAAAAGTTTGTGGCTTCAGGCGAAAAGGCGTCGCGACGCCATGGAAAAAGTAACCTTGACTACGCCTCTCATGACATTCAACATCTGATCTCTTTTACAACAGTTACAAGACTCAAATAAACATTTGTGTGTCCTTATTTTTCCTGCTACATTCGTCACCTTTAACATTTCCGTTTTAGGTCCCAACAACAAAGTTAAGGACACCACCAGAATAGCCAAATCGACTAGATGTACATGACGAAATATTTTCTATCCATTTGAGTTCGTGAAAAAGATTGACAAATGAAGCGAATTCAATTTAAAATTCTAACGTACCTCTAGTATCAAATAACTGGAAGCGAAGGTTGTTGTTGTCTTCACTTGTCCGTAAGAACGTCTGCTCACGGTGCTTACGGCTGAAGAGTGCTGACTGGTAAACCAGCCGTGTCTATATTACGACTTTGCCTATAGCCAAAGTGACTTGTGCACCGGGAATTTCCTCGTTGCTTTTTCTTTGCCAGCAAGTCTGCCGTGGCAGGATGGCAGCGTATGTCCTTCACGTGTTACCTGCACAAAAACCACACTGAAATAGGAAAAAGCCTGGGCGTCTATGCGGATCAGCTCCAGCCTACACGCAATGAAATTTTTAGCCAAGGGCAAAATTCAGTCAGCTCGAAAGAAAACATTGTGCCATACGTATGGGGAGCTTTAAAAACGAACGTGACGTCAGCGATGCTACATCTTTTTGGAGAACATTCGTCATCAGTTTCTTTTTCTTCAGGCAAAAGAAAAAAATAGGCGAGTTGCAATAACATTATCATGGACGTCATATGCAAAACGATAATTGCAAGATGGTCACGTAAATTCGAAGGAAGATAATTCGTACTCACGAACGCCTGTTGGTGACCTCAGCGTTGAACCCACTGCAAGGACAGTACTGCAATAAAAACAGTAAAGCCATTAGATCAAAGGCCATAAAAGTCATTTTAAAAAACATTGAGTAGAATACTTTGTGTTTACCCAGGGCAAAGTATTCTTCTGATGCAAAACATTCCAGCGTTTAGTGCACATCTAAACAAGTCCAAGTGTCCTAACCCAGAAAAGGCCAGATTGTTGCGACAATTCGAAACATCTTTTAAATTGATCCCCCTGGATGTAGAACACCTGAAACTTTAAAAGAATATTTGCTTATTCATCCTCGAGAATGGGCATAAACTAATGATAAACAAAAAGGGTTAACGGAGGTGCCTGCCTGCCTAACTGTTAGAACTACCTTAACTAAACAAGCCTTTTACATTCCTGAAAGTGTGTGTGAGGATTTATCTGCCCATCCATGAAGTCAAGAAGAGCCGGAAAATTAACAGTTCTAGAAATCAACTTACACTAGAAAATGTAGTTGAAACTAACAAGAATTAAGAAATAGGGATGAGAATACAACCATGTGGTAATCTTTCATTTACCACATCCTTTGCCACATTTGGTAACAAGGGTCCAAATGGCCGCCATGAGATGACACGAACACGTGACTTTTGATTTGCACTTTTCTTTATTTTGTCTGTTTGACACACTGCCACTCAAGTGCTTGACTATAGCCAGCCTTTCGCAGCCTAATAAAATCTCGATTGTTATGAAATTTCTTTGTTGAGTTTTTGATAAATTGCCGATTCGTTTGCGAATTCATTCCCGACAGTTTCCGAGAACTTACTGAAACATGAGAAGGTCCATGCCGCCAAAACTCAAATGAAAAACTAAAAATGAAATCTAGCAACCGTACAGGGTTGCATTAAAACAAAATACGATCGAAATATTTTTACAAAGAAAACGAGATGAACCCACGACGGTAGAGACTTCTAGCTATGCGCGAAGTAACTAAAAGCAAGGGTTGTGGAAGCTGCCGCCAGGGTATGCTAGCACAGTATGTAGTTATAGACTGTTGTCACGTAGATGGCGTTCTTCGACGCCAAAGCCGAGTCTAGTGTCCCATCTCGCCAACTCTGTAAAACGAAAAACTTTTAATATAGTTGAGAGCAGCAAAACGCTTATGATTGAAGAGGGTCACATAGCTCGAGGATTAGCTGCCTGCATCCATGAAACGTATTGGCCACGGCGAGACTTACCAACAACCTACGAGCTACAGTTACCTCTTCTCTACCTAAGTTTGTGGGTCGGTCTTTTACGTTAGTGAACGGTACTACGGTTGTTGAAAGTTTTCATTAATTGTCACCTGCTTAAAGTACTTAGCTACACCAGCAAATAGCATATTAGCATGGCGTATTGTACAGCATACGAGTATCGTTTCGATTGCGTGTGTTCAAATGTCTGCTATTTATTTCTTTACGGCCGCTAAGCAAATTCATTTTATGCATTATTAATTTATTTTTGGTACATTTTCAAAATATTGTTTATTATTTTACATTTAATCTCTAGTGTTTCCAGGGAAGTTTTCGCTCATTCAAGTATGATAGATAAAGACCTTAAAGATAAAAAATGAGAGCGAGGGAAAGTATCAAACAAAAAGAAAAGGTTTTAATTAATAATTATGCCCCTCTAAATTTTATTGTATATCCCCATTACAAAATTTTATGTAGCCATGTAAGCAAGGCGCGCTTATCAGGACTACTGTTTGGTAGCTCATAAAACAGATAAGTAAAGCTTACATCGTACGATGTTGACTCATCGTCGTTATAGGTGGTCTGCAGTCTCAGGCAGCTGGATGTATGGTTCCATTTTGGAGAATAGCAAACGGAATCACCCTTTTGTGCGTGTTGCATTTTGGGGCATTCATCCTATAAAAGGTAAATCTATTTTACCATTTACATATTACAATCTAATTTCGTATTTTTTTTTTTATTAACCTTTGCGTACCTGCACATGCCTTACACTTGAATACATTGCAATGCAATAGCATTGGTAATTTGTGGACATCCACTATCTCGATCAGAGGGTGGTGCAATAATGGACGACATAACCACATAGGCTAAGCAAGTGGATTCGCATAGTGCGCAGTTTAAAACAACTTGCAAAATCATTAGATTTAAATGAGCTTTTACCGACGCAACATTTCCTCAAGTGAATACTGCCTCTGCTTGTGTGTGAATGGGCTTTCTTTTAAATCTAATATCCTACGTGCTTTTTCAATAATTGAATCAGCTGCACTGTCTTACAGTCATCGACTAAAACTATAAAAGAATCGCCTTAGAAAGTTGTAGGTACTCCATCATCAAGCTATGAATTCGTTCCAAAAATTACGTCAGGCGTTGAAAACTAAGAAGCAGGAAACCGCAGATGAGTGCAATGTCTTCAAAAATCCAAAACCTTCTTTCAAGACAGCACCTTCCTTGTTAAGTACGGTAAACATTTTCTGTTCATGTAATTTTTTATTTTGATTGGTTGCCCGTTTATTCCGCCACGTTCAAGGGAACCCTTTTAAGAAAGGCAGCAAAAAGAATTCGAAGCATCAACCTCTTCCGGAAATGCCAAATGAGGAAGAGACACGTAACTAATTCTTTTGTCAATTTTGTTTCCATTTTTCTTTTAAACCAATTTTGTGTGTTTCTCTATTTTTTACGGCAAAAGGCTTCAAGACAAGTTCCATTCAATCTTCGGTCGAAGACATTTTTGCTGAAAGCAACTTGATTGATTTTGATACCGAAGATCCAATATCGTTAATGATTATTCCGCATCGGCAATGTAACTATTATTTTCAAATTCTTTCTTTCTTTTCTTTTTTTTTTTTTGTCCAAGTCCAGATTTAAAATTGAAACATTTTTCTATCTCATGACATTCATTTCGGCTGTGATATATGAAACAAGGGCACGTTTCCCGAACGAATCGAATTTGGTAATGGTAGATTTCGGTTAAAATAAACTATGCAATTTAGATATTTGATAACTGATGTGGGCAAATTTGGCTCAGCGTCATACGGCAACGCCAACAACGGCATATTCGCAAAAATTTCAATATTTTTGAAACGATTTGAATATTTTCCTGTCTTTCAGAATTCGGCAAATGCTTCTATGGGAAGTGTGGCAAATTGCGATTCTGCTTATGCGTCAGCAATGGTAACTATGAATAAAATGAACTTTTACTGGCATAACATTCAATAAGTTAATATTGCTTCCGTTTGTTTCAAAGGGGGGGGGGTTCTTTTAAATCTATTATTCTAAATGGCTTTTTATAACGAATCAGCTACACTGTCTTACAATCATTGACTAAAACTATAAAATAATGACATGAAAAAATGTGTTTTGTTGTAGGCACTCGATAATCAAACTATAAATACGTCCGGCGTGTACAGCGAGCGCGAATTCGAATACAGTCCAGAAACTGCGGAAGAGACACGTAACTAATTTTTTATCAATTTTGTTCCGCCTAGTCTTTTAAACGAATTTCGTTTGTTTCTTTTTCAGCACAAAGCTTCAATGCAAACTTCATTCAATCTTTGGTGGAACGTGTTTCTGTCGGAAGCGATTTGATTGACTTTGCTGTCCCTGAGAAGCCAGCACCTTATATTCCTTTCCCTGGAAAGAGAAACATAAGGGCAAAGTGGGCTAAATCTACGAATGCATCGAATTTGCAGGAGCAGGAGGATCTGGCAAAAAGTGCAGCCTGCCTTGCAGACTATGGAAGAAGTGCACGTTTGCCGTACGCGCCGACTTTGGTAGTATGAAATTCGGATTTGAATAATAGCACGCAATCTTAAAGTGTTCGTGTACCAACTGATTGGCAAATAGGTTTCCAAAGCTCAGTCCGTTCCCGAATTGCCAACAACGATGATGAACAGTAACGGTCATTAATGTTTTTGTTTAAATATTTCTCTGTTTTCTTTTAATAGAACTTTGTTTTTGTTTTGTTTTTTATTGTGGCGTTCAGGCTGCGAACTAGGCCATGGAAAAACTATGGTACGTAAACTTGAATCCAAACTTTTCGCTTGGTTAGGAACGATTTGAATATTCTTCACGTCTTTCACAATCGGCAGGCAAATGTTTCTACGGGAAGTGCGGTAAACTGCGATTCTGCTTACGTGTCAACAACGGTAATCAATGATATACTGTCGAAAAACAAAAAAAATTCTTACCAGGATAATTGATAACGTTCGTTGTGTTGGAACAGGATGTCGATTTGAAAGATGCCAATTCGCTTTCCTCAAGTAACGGGAGCAGTGAAACGGACAGCACGTCATCTTCGTCGACTGAGGTAACCATACGATTCTTTCTTTTCAAATGATTCAATCGGGATGAGTTTTCAATCGGTGGCGTATTGACCAGGAACAAGAATGCGAGGAGGGAACAGAGGAAAAGCGCCCAACATTTGTTGCTAAATACAAAAAAAATTCGCTTTCCAGTACGGCTCCTTTGGTTCCGCCCGACACGTCGACGAAAACTGCCAAGAAAAGCAAAAAACAAATCGGTGACTTCTACCAACAACTCGTGACCGTGCTGACGGTAATCGTGAACGCTATATGAATTACGCAAAAACTTTATGTCTTAATACAACAAAACATTGTCACGTTTCGATTAACAGGTGATCGGGAACATAACTAATGACATGGGATATCTAGGTGAAAATATGATTCGTCTTCAACTGAACAATATTGAGGAATTCGGACCTCGATTTTCTCCTGGCACCAAGATCAAGAGTGTTTACAAAGCTATTAAACACGTGGTCGAAAGAACGGGAATCAAACGCGCAGACATTACAGCCGAATGCATCAAGATCAGAGACGCGCTCAATCCGAACGATAGCGACACCGAACGCGTAACGGGCATTCAAAAGGATATGTTGCTTTGGTTTTTGGACAAAATGAAGACCTACAAACACACATGCACTGCCGTGCTCGAAGATCATCTCAAACAATATCCGTGGCTGGACGCTGACGGCAGAGTGTCGCTGCAGAATGTACGACGTTGTATCAAACTGGTGCACAAAGACCTACGTTCGACGTTGGCGTTCCTCGCCCAAACGATCGACTGGAACGACATCAAATCCTTCGGTTCAGCAAAACCAAAAGAAAACAAAAAAGGCAGAGCATGCGGCCACGGATGGTATTTTCTGATTCATTACTCCCTTGCTAGTTATTGCAAGGCAATCAATGCTTCAAATGCCGAACAAGAAAAGCTGATGCCATTCCCTCCGTCGGGAGAACTAGAGCTCGACTCACGCGGCACAATTCAAATAGGAACGCAAGCGATTACGATCGAAATCGGAGAAATCAAAGCGTCCACGAAAGGAGTAGAGAAAGGCTATATCCAGCTGAAACGTTCGCTTCTCGTGTCCGCTTCGCTTTGCCAATTCGTTTACGAGGACGCAAGTGTTCCCTTCGTTCTGAAGGGCTACATTTTTGTGGCCAGTAAACAAAAGCAGAAACATCACAGAATTTTTCCGCAAGAAAAGGTGTACACACCAGCTGGAACGCTTCATTGCCAAGTGATACATCCGTTCAAATACAAATCAGCGCATTCGACCGAACCTTGATCGGATCGTTTGTTGTGAAGAAACGTGGAACCTATTAGAAAAAGGTTACAGCCATATTCGTATATTATCATAAATTAACGTGTTAATCGCCTTATGCCTCTTGAAATTATTAATACTAAAAATTTATCGATGTTATTTTTTATTATCTCTTATTGTTTGTTTAACGCAATACAAAAGGCGAACAACAGAACGGTACGTTAAATTAGATTCGCGATTATCTCGACGTTTGTTTGCATCGTAAAAATATAGTTCGCTGGCCTACCGGCGAAGAAAGCTGAAACGCAGATGTTTAAAAACTCAGGTTTCCCCCGAACGTGTTTATGAGACAACAATCTTTTTTCGCAAAAATCCATTAAAATGACCTCGAAAGTTCTCTCTTTGCTCCTCTAAAATGGCAATCTCACTTGTGCGGTGAAAGCCCATCGTCTATACAAAACGCCCAACAGGTGAAATCACTCAACAAAAGCTTCTTGTTTTTTGTTTAGAGGGCTTTTCTTTTTTTGTCTGGAGAACGGGCCTTCCCCTCGCACTTTCGCTCACGCAGGGCGTTCAAACCGGCTTCCACGTTCTCTCTGTGTGGACCTGTTGCCAACCGCTTGTAAGGCCAGTCTCGACGCCGACTCCGAACGAAATGGATACAAACTGCACAGCAAGACGAAAGGAGAACACTTCAGCGGCCATCAAACGATGGCTAACAAAGACTTTGATCATTCTGCCTATTTGGAAGATAAAAAAGCCTAAAGATAAAGCGTCCAACACATCAGGAAAACGCTGCCTATCTTCTACACTATCACAGTAAGCTAAGCAATAAAAACAGCAATAGTTCTGTGACTCTAATCTGACATCTGTTATCATCAAATAGCATGTCATTTACAGGTCTTCTTTGACAGCACAACTGTTGACGTAATCTAATCAAATAACGATGGATTCAGAATGTCTTGTCATACGTGCCTCTGCTAGCGGCGGTGTTTGACGAACGAAATGTTAAAACCCACAATATTGCTCCCTTACTGTGCATTTTCTAACTTCAATACACTACGTTTTTAGTGAAATTAAATCTAATACTATTTTCTGATACCATACGTACCATTTACGAAAAGACGGTAGCTATGCAAGTGATGAGCAAAGTAAAACATCCAGCCAGGTGAGGTAGAGAAACGTCAATGCCACGTAGACATTCATATACAAGGAATGCCATCAAGTGCATTTCAATACTCAATCGAATGGAAAGGAGCACTAGGATAATCACACACAAAACATGGAAGTATAATCACTTAGACACATTCCAAAGGAATACTGTTCCACTGAAATGAGCGCAAAGGGACCAATGCATAACGCATCATGCACTTCCAAATGCAGACTGAATTCAGCAATTAGAAGGTATTCACAATGAAAACAAAAATGTTACCTAACCCTTGTGCCCTGTTTTAAGTCTCTTCCTTTTCACAAATTCCTAATAGGTGATTTGCTTTTTGCGTACCCAACCTAAAGCCGGAGGCAGTTAACGAAACCGAAAGAAATGCAGCTATGACCGCGTTTCTAGAGCACCTGAGGGTGGAGTGAGCAATCGAAGTTCTTTCCAATAGAATATGAACTTGACTTCTTTTTCTTATTTCGACCATTATTGGCTCGATTGCAGGCATCGTTATCAAATGCTAACACTAGACAAGTGGGAAATTTGACATAAAAAACTGCATTCATAAGGGCTGAAATGTTTCGAAATATTACCTAAAGAGATTGTGCAATTTTTTAAATAATATATACCGAAATTAATTTCCAGAATTTTCGTTCAAATTAAAAATAATTGACGTCATTAAAACGCGCAGACTGCGGCTGGAGCATTTTGCGAACGGCCGATGCGAACTCCCGGCTGCGGATCATGTAGATAAGTGGGCCGTAAACTGCGTGAATCAGTGCAGCTTGTCTGACGTAAGGAATCTTTTTAATAAAGAGAACATGGTTTACGACAAAACGAATGCAATGTCTTCTTAGCATAATGAGCATACCGAACAAGTCATCCCTGCGCATTCACCGCCCACTTGCTGGCAAATGGAAAGGGCCACGTACAAGATAAACATCGGAGCTGCAATTTGGCATTTCACATTCGTTACGAAAGCAAACTACGTTTTGTATAGATTTCAGAATGTACTTGTGATGACGCACAGCGACAAGACGCCAACAACCAACGTCAAACTGGCCTCCAGTTCTAATTTGCTGACCGTCTTGTTACGTCGATGAACGAAAAACGGAGCGTTCTTGTTCACATTCACTATGGACAATGAACTGTTGGAGTCTGCCGCTGTCGTCGAAGGTGGATGTTGCAAGTCCTCCCCGTGTTTCAACACGAAAGCCGTCTGCTGCATTGGAATAGACGTCGGCTGCACTTCCGCCTGTCTCAGGTATTTACGCGTGACCAGGTAGACTTTGACTTGAGCTGCGATGCAAAGGGAAACCAGGATGGACCTCAAGAGCATCGTCCATTTGCCCAGGGTCAGACTGAATCCGCATCGTAAAGGGATCCAGCCGAAGATGAACGGCATCGATCTGAACGCACACCGAGCCATTTATTTTGCAATCAATGAATGAATGAATGTCAATTTAAAAACAAAACAAACAAGGTGCTTACAGCAAGAAGAAGACGGCAACTGAGACGCCCAGCTGGACGAGAATGACTAGACGGACAGTGACGTGTTTGCGATGGTACAGCGGATGCGTAATAGCTGCGGAACAAAAATGGGACACGAATCTTAAAAACAGAGAGTTGATTTAATTATTCAAATTGAGGCGTTATACCAACGTAGCGATCGAGAGTGGCCAGCAGCATGACGAACAGTAAAATCGTGTACGGTTTGCCCGTCATGGAAGAAAACAAGAGACAGGTGAAATCACCCGGTTGAGCGACGTAAACGACCAGCATTTTCAAGACGGTCATGAATATATTGAGTATATTAAGAACGATAATTCCAAACCAAAACGTGTTCCTAGGATTGTGCAAGCGACGATTACGCGCGATAACGAAACCAATTAACAAGTTGATGGGTAATCCTTGCGACACGCAAATCAAGTAGAGGATCGTCTCCGTTCTGCTTAGCGTCACTGGCGTCACAAGATCGAAATCAACACCGGAATGCTGCGAACAGTTCCCACAGCCTGCCATTTTGTTTGTTTGTTTGTTTTCTACACGTTAATTTCTTAATCGATTACGAACATTTCAAAAACTAACGCGGTCGATAACAGGCAAACGGAACAGGTACATCTCCCACGAGAATCTGCACGACGTCAGACACGGCACTGAACGTTTTCTTTTGGTCTATCAACTCATATACGATCGGAGAGCTTTATTGCCACAGATGCGCGCCAACGACTGCGCAAACAACGTTCACGATGTTCACGCACGCAAATGAATGATATTAGACAGCCCTCCCCTCGAAAAATGTATCAACTCCTCAAAAACACCTGGTGGCATTCACGAATAAATAGTGAATTCACGAACGAGCTCAGCTGACCGAACAGAACATATACTTGCACAGTTCATTAGTCACGAGCTGGACGTTTCACGCAGACCGCTTGCCTTGCACACGAACTTTGCCATCGATCTACTTCTCCTGGCGTTCACACCGTCATGGATCTTCAGTATTTACAAAGGTGGATGGATTCTCTTGCTTTCATGTTAATTGGGACTACGTCACAGCCCCGAGAGGCGTATAATTAAGCCCCAGCTGAAATTATAATGAAAGACAGTGTCTCGTTAACCGCAACGCTGGGATCGGTCACAGGTGGTCGTGTCGTTGACACCAGCCGACGCAACACGCGACACGTTAATTACGACCTCCTGGGAAAAATCGAGACAAAAAAATGGCTTTGTTTTCTTCAACATCGAAATCACGAGACACGTAATCTTGTGTCTAGACGTCATGCTTGTCATTTCCGATGCAATATTAGACGAACGCTGGACGCCAAATCTCGCAGACAATCACGCGTTCATAGTTCGACAAAGTCTTTCGGGACCAGATGATTGCGCGATCACGCAGCGTATCGGAAGGCAATGCTGCATCCCTCTCCCCTCGGGAAATTGAACAAAAGATAGCGAGACAGCGTCGATGATGTGAGTTCTTGGTTGGCATGGCCACGTCTTCGCTACTACGCGAGGCTCATTCGTTTCTATTCAGCTGAGTAAAGGATCTCATGTTGTTCGGTGGTAGTTACACTGTTGATGTTTGGCAGCCTCCGGGAATCCCTGCGGTGTATTCAGAAGACGATGAATGGCGTGATTGGAGTACAACTTACTTTGTAGGTTCTTTTCTTTTCTGTAACGCACTAACCAGAAGATAGATTGCAACTGTTACAAGTCAATAGGATTGCACGTCAACGTGGACATTCATTTTATTAGGTTATTCCAATAATAGGCCGTTACACAGATGCCGTCCAGATTGCAGTGGTATAAGGCACCTGTGGCATCGTTTCTTCCGCCCTTCTTCCATCATAATGGACTCTCCATCACATGATTTGTAAGCCTGTTAATGCCATTTGTCCACACAACAGCACGTTTTTATGATGTAATTCTTCTTGATTTGATGGAAGTTAATCCAATACTTAGTTCGGCAAGATGTCAGAGTGTAAACTTGCTGTCCCCTTCAAAAGCCCTCGAGTCTCAATTTTGCATCCGGCCTCCGCACTGTCGTCAACAATGACAGGCTTTCAGCCAGCTGCCAAATTGCATATCTTTTCCAGAATACCCAAACATTTAAAGGAGCTCAGCAGGTCCGTGAAAAAAAATTGAAACGATGAGTTTTCTAAACATCATTGTTGTCGATTGAGGATTGAACGTGTTCAATGGAACAACGTCTGCGAAACCGTCCTCACGAGGATCAAGGACAGATATGAGAAACTCAGCCAATGCGGATTTCTGTCTAGTTGCACCAGCCCAAACACGATTGATGATGTCTGAGACTTGAGTTTCCAACGACATTCCAAATGCTTTGACATTCTACAGTTGAGATAAATGTGAATATGAGATAGTTACTTGTTCGATGTTGCATGGCGTGCACGTACGTGGAAGATGTGTCATACCGATCGATGTGAACATACTTCCTGAATATGGTCTGCCTTTTGCAAATAGTTCCGGATCGATGCAAAGCCACAAACAGGAAGAGATTTATTACCACAGCCACACTCTACGAATGAAAAAAAACCAAAAAAACATGCCTCGTATTACGAAGATTTTTTACCCATCCATAAGGTCTTTATCTATAATTCCTGGAACGTTATTTGATGCACGCGATGTGCATTGGCTTTGACACCGTACGGGGGAAATCTTCTTTGCTTTTTGTTGCTTGTTTGCTTTTCACCGAGATCCATCAGACTAAGGAGAGATGGTTTGATCCGTTTACCGTGACATCTGCATCTACACTGGTGATAAAACGTTAAATCCATGTTTCTCGGGTGAGGGAAGGTTTAGCGGATACAGGCAAAGGGAAATTTCCGGTTTACGTGATACGTTTGTGAAATAACAAGATAGATGCCACAAACTGCCTTACTAACCCACACGCTTTTTTTTTTTCCTTAAAGAACAAAAGAACGTCCTTGTTTAGACGAATGAATAGGAAATGTGAATCACCAAACAAATTGCGAATCAATTCAACAGTTTGTCCACTGATCGAATTTCGCGTAAACGCTTGCTAAGTTGGACTTGTTGTTTTCAAACGCGACACTAGCAACTGCACGTCGCATTGTAGAATGACGTAAGACGTGGCAATGTCAGCCGTTTTTCAAAGCAATGGACTGGAAAATGAACGTTAAAAACCGAGGGGGAAAGGTAAGGAAAACACTGGAGAAAGGGATAGCATTACCGTGTCCTGCCTTTTACAAATGTCTACGAGAAAAATACGCCAACTTTCTTTTGTTTTTTCCTGCTAGCCTTGAAAAGTTTGAGCGACATTCGTGGCATATTTCCGCTCGTGTGAACAAGACAATCATTACTGGGCAGAGAGGCAGGGGAAGCTTCGCTGCGACATTGATCTGAACCGCTCTCTTTCAACTGGATGCGAACTGTCTTTAAGATCTAACATTACAACGAAATCATTATGGGTGCCAATGCTCACGTTTCTCAATATAAAATATACTCGAACGTAACACAGTAGGCTACTCGTGTGTGCGTCTTGTATTTACAAAGATGACGTGCAACAAGGGGGGGGGGAAGCAATAGCAGCCGGTTAAAAGTAATTGATATCGTCAAGACGGACTGAATTGGGTCGAAGCATTTTACGCACAGCCGAAGCGAATTCCCGGCTGCGGATCATGTAGATGAGTGGGCCGTAAACGGCGTGGATCAGAGCCGCTTGCCTCACGTACACGACCTTTGATGGATGCATTATTAAAAAAAAAAAAAAAGAAAATAGGGAAAGAAGATCTATCATTACGGCCAACCAATAAAAGACGAAGGGGCAAATCATTCGAAACGGATTAAATTAAGCGGTTTACGCTATCATTTACCAATGAAGTCAAGCCACTGCATTCGCCGCCCAGCTGCTGACAAACGGAAAGCGAAAAGTAGACGACGAACATGGGAGCTGGCCGAACGAAATAACGAGGTAATCACGAACCATTGAATGATGAATGATAATGTTCACGTCTTACCCGTGATGACGCACAGCGATAAGACGCCAACAACCAGCGTCAAACTGGCCTCCAGTTCTAATTTGCTGACCGTCTTGTTACGTCGGTGGACGAAGAACGGCGCGTTCTTGTTCGTGTTCACGACGGACAATGAGCTGCTGGATTCGGCCGGAGCAGCAGAAGGCGGAGGCTGACATTCGTCGCGATCGTTGGTCACGATAACTAACTGTTGCATCGGAATCGACGTCGGCTGCACTTCCGCCTGTCTCAGGTATTTACGCGTGACCAGGTAGACTTTGACTTGAGCCGTGATGCAAAGCGCAACCAGGATGGATCGCAAGAGCATCGTCCATTTGCTCAGCGTCAAACTGAATCCGCATCGTAAAGGGATCCAGCCGAAGATGAACGGCATCGATCTGAACGCACACCGAGCCATTTATTTACAATCAATGAATGAATGAATGTCAATTTAAAAACAAAACAAACAAGGTGCTTACAGCAAGAAGAAGACGGCAACTGAGACGCCCAGCTGGACGAGAATGACCAGACGGACAGTGACGTGTTTGCGATGGTACAGCGGATGCGTAATAGCTGCGGGTCAAAAATGGCACACGAATTTTAAAAACAGAGATTTGATTTAATTCCAGTTGACATGTTACCAACGTAGCGATCGAGAGTGGCCAACAGCATGACGAACAGTAGAACGGTGTACGGTTTGCCCGTCATGGACGAAAACAAGAGACAAGTGAAATCGTCCGGTTGAGCCACGTGAACGACCAGCAATTTGAGGACGGCCATGAACATGGTCATTAAATTGAGAACGATAATGCCAAGCCAGAAGGTGTTCCTTGGATTGTGCAGCCGACGATTGCGCGCTATCACGACGCCAATCAACACGTTGATGGGTATCCCTTGCGACAGGCATACCAAATGAACAATGGTCTCCACTCGGCTCAGCCTCACTGGTGTCACCGACCAATAAGCATCCAGTCCTGAATGATTCGTCCAGTTACCACCACCTTCCATTTGATCGCCAATATTTTTCAAAACTGATTTGAATATATGCAAATGAAGCGCCAGTTGCGAACGACGGAACTCTCCATGCTGTCAGACGCGACACTGAACATCCGGTCACGTCCAGTTCTAACTACACTACACCAAAAATTTGTAAATGGGCGTCCGTGTGCGCAAACGCCGAACGCGCTCAACTTCGCCCAAACGTTTTGCGTGAATAACGAATTACACGCACCTCTCTGCCTAAAGTTTGTTTAGCGCCTCAAGTGGTTTCTGTATTATTCCATACAGGAAAGAAAAAAAAAAAAAAGGGGGTGTAGTGTTTCCAGGTACTTCAAATAATGGAACACAAGGTTTTTAGACGTACTCGGTAGTTAAATGAACAAAAGGGGGGGAAATACGGCCCGATAGAAAAGCAAATACAAACGTGTGGGATTCACCTGTGAAACCAACAGTTGGATGCAAATAAATCAACAGATGGCGTGCGCAGGAAATTCACGCTCCATTTTGGAGGTGCTTTGCGTCGTGCGGGACAACACACATTTTGCCCTTGCGTTCGCTGGAACCAGGTGTTGATAACAGCGTCCGTGTCCAATTTGTGAAAATTTTCAATAGTAAAACACTTGCATAAGTTGCAATTAAGTTTGTGCATTTAGATTTCGTCGGAGATGGCGAATTGTTGATGAAATGTAAAAAAGCGGATCAAAATTGTGGAACATGTTCATGGAGATTTTACAGATAACGTCAATGAAGCAAATTGAAATCAAATTAAAATTGCTTATCTTGTTTTCAAAATCTCAATTGCGATGTAGTGTTTCTTTTAATTAATTTGTCTATGGAACCGACGTGATTTATGGAAGTGGGAGCCACTCCTTTAACGATAGAAACCAATCCCTACAAATCCACGTGCCCAGCCGAAAAACGATTTGTCTCGCGTCTTATTCTAAGAATTGGAAGGGAGAAAGTAAATAACGAATCCAAAGTGGATGCACGCGCGCTCCTGGAACATTTGAAAACACTCGAAAGAAAAAAAAAAAAAAAAAGAAGGGCGAAAAACGAGACACTGATGGCTAACAATGAAGCTTCGTTACACCATCCACATGGATACACTCTCCATTAACTTGAAATTGAGATTCACGCTCGTTTAGGCATTCATGCCGATGAAAAGAAGATGATAACAATCATAACTCTATACATATATCGTTTTGAAAATTGAAAGTCGAATTGTTAAAGACCTCCCCTGAAGTTGATAATAAAATTAGGTTTAGAAAAAATATTAAAAAAAAAAAAAGGAAATCTAAATACCAAGTCGGTTGGTTTCGTGATATTCGTCCAAAGTATTATACAGCCCGTGGCCTTCTGTTCGGGAAATAAGAAGCGAGGCATTCCAGGAAAAAAAAAAAAAAAAATCTACCTCCCCCCTCCTTTAAGCTGGACGTGTCGGTGTAGGAAAAATATTGCCGTTCTCATTCTGTCATATTGTATACAATTTTTATAGAGGCGAAATGTCTATACCTTTTTTTTTTTTCTTTTTCATCTACGTATATAGGGCCCGATTCAATAGAAATGCTAATCATCATCGAGTAGGGCAATCCATAAAAATAAGAAAAAAAAAACGGCAGACGCGTCTCGGATATCCATGGAGCCAAACTTTGGTGTCAAATTGCTCCGTGTACAATACGAAAATAAATGAAAAAAAAAACTCACTCATCTGTTTGATGGTTTGCAGAATGTTTTTCTTGCGTCCAACAATACCACAAAACACACACACACACACACACATAACAATAGCTTTGTACAAAAACACAAATCACTATTATATATATTAGCCTCCCCCCCCCCTCCGCTTTTGCGGCGAGGATGTGTTCAACTTTAGACTGTGTCAAATGCGATTACCATTATTATTGATTATCCAATAGATTTTCCTTTTTACTATGGAGGGATTGATCAAACAGTTCGTCCCTGTTATCCGATCCATTTACACACACACGCTTTTTATTGTGTTCTTATCATTTATGATTAGCATTCGATTGCAGATGGGTAGCCTACACGTATGTGTCCACCTCCTTTACGTTGTTAAGGTCGATGTGGGGTTTTTTTTTTTTCCTTACATCGAAGCGAATGATGCAGTCTGCATTTGGCTAGCGAAGCAGTTGCGGTCTCTCTCGCCATCGAGTGCGGTTCGAATTCTAAACTAATCGAATGGATACTTACGGATGCGGTAGGCGGCCGATGGATCATCACCGAGGACGGGACGCTACGTTACCCGATTACGTTCAAACAGTCGTCGTTAAAGGTATTTGATGTTTGGTGATGAATGGCTAATCAACTTTGTCAATGGCAATTTTTCGATTCGCTTGCGTTTTGAATGGCTTTGATTATTAAATGTTAATAGACTCGAAAGGATTGGAGAAGATCCTACTGTTGCCCAAAGCGCTTGATCTGGACCGGCCCAAACGCAGCCGGACGGCCTTCGCCAAATGGCAGCTGGACGCCCTAGAAACGACGTTTGGCTCTCATCCGTATCTGGTTGGCGAACAAAGGACTTTATTGGCCCGTCGTCTAGGCCTTTCTGAAACCCAAGTATCTGACTTGTATCTCCTTAATCAATCGGCAAATTAAATTCATTTTTTAATTTTGAAAACAGATCAAAGTGTGGTATCAAAACAGGCGGACCAAACAGCGGAAGGAAGGACATCCGTCCGTGAGCGGATCGGACGATCAGCCAACGAATAAGAATCCCTCAAAGGAAGAACCGATTCAATTACATCCGCCATCATCATCGTCTGTGATACAAGAAACGAGCGGATCGCCTCCGGAGACGCAATGGCAACGACATCATCCGGCGGATTTCTTCGGCCAGGCGTTCCAGCACTATCATCCAGCCATGTATCAACAGCTGATGCAATCCTATTCATCGCACGGTACCAATGGATTAATGAACAGCGGTGCAATACCTACGCCCGGAAGCCATTCGAATAGTGGCCCCTCTGCCCCGCCGGCCTCAATGTCAACCGATCGAGGACATCATCATCACATTCATCGAGTCTACTGAACACAAAACATAAAGGAATAAATACCAATGGATATTTTTAATGAAGTGAAACATCGCGATATATCCGAGAGTTCCGGCCAACGCGTCACTGTGTGTAAACGAGATCTCATGTGATTTGTAATAACACACGAACCATTCAAAGCTCAATTTTTTTTTGTTTTTGTTTTTGTTTTTGTACGTGCGATTTATCGATTTGAGTAGACGGAAACATCTTGAAAGGGCGGGTCTTTTTTTTTGGGGGGGGGGGATATTTGTAGGGCGAGGCGGTGAAAGTCTTCTTTCAGAAAATGTGATTGATTAGAGGATACACGCCGTTATTATTGTAGTTCATTGGAGCGTGATGAATGAAAAACCACTCGTTCTTCTCACGTATTTTTTTTTTCCCGTTACGCATGACAATAGACGGAAATGTCGAGAAAAGGAAGGCCCCCATGTGCGATGAGAGAAAAGCTCTTCCGTTTTCTGTCTCATGGAAATGTATATCGATTACGATTTTTGGTCCAACTAAAACAGCGGTTAGCATTTTACATTATTGAAATGCAATGGAGCGTATAATCAAAAACTATACCTGAATGTTATGCCTGAAATGCGACGCTGCCGATTCATTTTCGGTTCTGCGTCCGCAACACGTTTCAAGCGATTGCGTGGTTTATAAGACGTCATAGACGAGGTCGTTGACACACAAACACACACACACACACACGCGAGAAAAAAGGGCTCGTTAAAATCGATTAGAATCGCGTAATCAGTGGGGCTACGTTCGATCATGCGCGTATGTTTTAGACTCACTGATTATTACTTGGCGGGTGGGCTCCCTCGCCATGCTCACGAGATCGTTCGTGATGAATGGCGTTGGCCTTTTTATATTTCCAATCAATACAAACAGGTTTGCAAATGAATTTTTTCAAAGACTTTTTCATCAATGCGATTGTACCGAATATATATATATAGTTTTGGGGAAGACCTTGGCCGGATGAAACGGAAAGCGAACGGGAAACGTGTGGCATTCGATTCAAAACATTGACGAGGTCACGGCCATGCCAACATGCAAATCTCCGTGTCCACCTGTTGACGTATTACAACCCGCGTCAAAGGTGGACACTTGGATTTCTTTTTAAAACATCACCGCCCTATCCTTCATCACTGTATTTCAACTACGTGATATGAATACCACATTACGTTCCACGCAAAGAGTTTCAAGGAAAAGAAAAAAAAAAAAAAAAAAAAACTACAATGCATGGCATCGTACTAAACTGACACAACACAATGATAACAAAAAACCGATGACTGTGCACGTCCTTTTTTGGGGTAAATTTTTTTTTTTCTTTAGAAATAAAAATAAAAAATGAAATAACATTATCTATGTGTAAAATAGACGAAAATTCAGGATAGGCTGAAAGGGGTCAGGCCTATGCAATTGTCATCAATCAAAGAAAAAGGCGATGCGTTGCCTTTTTTTTTTTTTTTTGTACACGATTTTCTGTGGCTCCGGTTGAAAAAGGCCTATTCCGGCTGTCCGGAATTACACTCAGCTGATTGATGGTTGGTTATTACCACGAGATTTTTTTTTTTTTTTTCACGGGAGACTGCGCAACAAACGACCATCACATTTTCTTTAAAAAAAAAAAAAAGACGCTACTGTAGCCTGAAGCGATTGGTTGTCACGAAACTTGAACGTGTATGCAAATGACACGACAAAGTGTTTTTTGGAAAATTGCCAACTCATCCCTTTCGTTTAAAGATTACCTTTAACAAACAAACAAACAAAAAAAAAAAAAGCGAAACGCGTTTGAAATTCAAGACGCGTTGGGGGATGCTCTGATTTATGTTTAAAAAATTTGTTTACAATTTTTAAATTTAAAGAGAAAAAAAAAAAAAGTAAATGGAGGGGGGAAGTAACCAAAATATCCCGTTCCGGAAACATGTGCAGTCGCCATGTGTCCAACCGCAACCGTTTTCCTAATATAACAAAACGCGGTTACACACAAAAGAGGAGCTTTGTTATGTGTGTGTGTGTTTCAAAGTTCTGCACAGCGGCAACTGACAAACGAAAGTTTTTTTTTTTTTTGTTTTTTTTTTTCATTCAATGCCAAGGTCGAAATTCCTTGAAAAACAGTTGCCAGCTTTTCACGAGCTTATGATAACCGATACGCCCTCGGTTCGACATTGTCCTCCCGTTTGGCGCAACATCACACTATTCTTTCAAATATGTCAGATAAGACTTGGACATTTCAACATTTGAATTCGGCGCTTCGAATCAAAACGAAGAAAAACTCGTCCAGCACGTGACGTGAAGATAAAGTACACACAGTGCACACGTCCTGGCAATTCTCGTTGGAACGTTCTTTCTACCCAGACGACATGGCAACAAGAGACGTGCCAAATGGCATCAAGGTTAAGCAAGTCAAACATAAATCATCGATTTCAAAGCATTTCCTAGTGAAAAACTCTAAATGTAAACATTGCCGTTTCAAGTGGGGGCCCCACACTTCTCTATTTGTTACTATCGTCTAGACGAAAAACTGGTCTCTTTCTCTTGGCGTTGGCTCTTCTTCTTCTTTTTTGTGTGGCCGTCTTCCTCTCCGTCCAGTTGTTCGGGGGCCAGCCACACGCCGGCCGCAACTTGCCCGTTTCAGCTGCTCGTTTCCTTTCATGTCGTTCGAGTTGGTGAGTCTCATTTTTGCGTGACATGTTTCGTCGCTCCGTTTGCTTTGACACCTTGTGGTTAGTGACCGGATTGGCCGTCTTCCTACCATGGCACGTCGTCGTCCCGAACGAAGCGCCCCAACACAACAACGGACGCCTCTTCCGCGAAAACCTACAACGGCTCCAGACTTTAGGAATGTGCGGAATTCCACGTCCGCGCGTTCACTACGTCGGTAAGTTTCGAATCAAAACACTCGATTTGATTCATTTTCAAAACGTCAATGTCTTCAAAAAAACCGAGTAGAAGATCATCCGGAGGCCGATGCGACGTTAACGTATCATCCGACAGCCACCGTGCTGCACTGGTGCGATCCTTCGGGCGGCTGTTGCCGCGACCGCCGCAAGCGCTGCAGTCCGTTGGAGGAGACGATCGTGCGCATCGTCTTTTTCGTTCATTCCATTCACCCGGTCAACATGCAAACGTCGGCGTCGCCCCCCGCAAACCGAATGTTCCAATCGCTCGACTTCGTCAATCACACGCAGTGCATCTGCGCCGATATTAACGACGTTCCACGACGTTGAAACAAAACGCGTCCATTTTTTTTTTTTTTTTTTCCAGATCAGCCGAGTGAAAGTGAAGTGGCCAAGACCCCCCGCAGGCATGTGTTTATTATGATTCAAGAAAAAAACTAAATAATTAAAGAGAGATTTATAACGCGAGAGAGCTGAAGTGGACCAAATATAAGTCAAAGTCCGTCCTTTCTGTCGGCTGGATGCGCTTCTGTTTTTGTTTTTTCACGTACCTTTTTTTTTTTTTTTTTTTTTATATTTAAACTAATAATAATCGAATCTATATCCCCCTTTTAACGGATTTTTTTAACGCTTTGTATTATTTTAAAAAAAATCCTATTCAAAACGTTAAATGTCAACACACACACACACACACACATTTATTGCACACCCGTGCAAGATTTAGTACTCAACGCAACTGTATCGATTAAACATTTTTTTGTTTTGTTTTGTCCTCGTTAACAAAATACACGTCAGCAAAAATAACGAAGATTCAAAATGTTTGTCGTAAAATGTTTAAAACGAAAATTGTGCGTCGGGAAAGAAAAACATGGCCGCGACGCTTTCACTCGTTTCAGAAGAGACCGGTGAACGACCTTCTGTTTTGAATACAACATAAAAAAATGGGCAGTGTAAGAGGTTGCTGAAACCCATCAAGTAATGAGCAACGAAAACACGAACGAAACAGCATGGCAAATTGCAAAATGAAATCAAACACTGACCGTGAAATCCAGGTAGAGATGCAAGGCTTGCTCCGTTCCGTTTTCTTCGCGTTCCAGGCGATCAACGGAAGAGCCCAAAATTTTTTCCAGCGTTTAGAAGATGTAGCGGTGTTGCTAAGCGCGTCCATCTTTGAGGGTAGATTAAGTGGCAATGAATGGCAAAACAAACTGGTGATCCCTTTTTGTTTATTTCCCATTCACTTCACTAAAAAGGAAAGAGCGTCATGGAAAACAGAGAACTTGAACGAGGAGAGATCAGGTCTAGAACGACAAGAATAAAGGACTGAACTTGTCCTGTAGGTCAGACGGTCTCCATCTGAAAAGGAAACTATGCAAATTTCTAGCAAAAAAGGGGCAAGGGGATTTACCTTTTCTTTTGTTTCTTTTAACGATCAGGTTTCAATAGAAACAGGCGATCTTCTTTTTAAGGTTGAGCACGAAACCTCCCCGCTCCGCAAAAACAAAAAAAAAAAAAAAAAAAAAAAAAAAAAAAAAAAAGAAAACTGAAAGAAGATCCCCTCATTTCCATAATTTTACCTGGTTACATCCTCAGGCTAAGGTCCCTTACCTCTTTTGTTTTGTTCACTCGACTGGCTTTTCTTTTTCTTGACTAATAAGGAACGAGAGACATGGGTGTGGACCGATATATGAATGGATATTTAAATACTTACCTTTTCACACACACACACACACACACCCAAAACAAAATGGTATACGGCAACACACCTGGAATATCCCGTTAAGACTTGCCTATGACGTGGCACTTTGATAGCACACAGACCGTAGAAAGTTGCCTATAAAAATAAAACATCCGATCCGTATGTAACAGATTTGATTTCCCCCAATCCATACGTTAGGGGCAAAAAGAGTTTCTTCGTGTGTGTGTGTGTTACCTGTATATGGCCTCGTTGTAACACACCTTTTTATAAGGTCCGTTCGTATTCAATGCCTCCGCCACGAGAACAGTGAAATTGGGAATCAAACTCGGTGTGGGGTATTGCTAATAAAAAACATATTCTCTAACCCATGCAACACACTTTTGACTTCGGGCTATCACGAATCTTTATATCTTCCTTTTTCTTGAAGATTTTTTTTTTTTTTTTGTATGTATTTTAATTATTTCTTGCGTTTTCGACTTTCTTTTTGACCAGCTTCTCGACGCCTCTCCTTTCGAGAACGGCTACGCCAATAAACAATTTGGAATTATGTACGTCACGGTGTGACGTCACATCCAACAGGTTATTCTAAACAAAGATTCAAAACATAATTCCGTTTTAATTGACAATTCCAATGGCCTTTTCCATACAGCGAAATTAAGTTTCCACTCACCTGTGATTGTGTCCCTTTTTCCTTAAAGGACGAAGGCTTCTCAGTATGGGTGTTATCCTTATCAATCTGTTTTGCCTTGGTTCCATAACCCGATTTCTTGTGACAAGCGGATCCATATGGCGGATCGTGGGCGTGTGTCTAGTTAAATCGCCGGAATTCAATTTGCAGGAGCAAAAGGCGATGCCTCGCAGCTTCCAGGTACGAATTTGTTAAACGTTCCATGTCGATAGATTTATTGCAATTCCGCTGTCGTCAAGGCCACAACAAAAAGCAGAAAGAAGAAGTGTTGGCTTGGAAACAACGTCACAACAACGAAACATCAATTTCCTTCTTCTTTGTGTAACGCAGGAACTATGTGCGGAAGTAAACACGACGGATCAGCGTATCCTGTTAAATGGAAGCCACAACATCGTGACGTACGTGCCGTTTTGTCCGTTGGCCAAAGTGACACCCCAAACAATCAATTCAAACACATCGAATTATTTGACACGTAAATAGTTTAAATATACATGCCAAACTGGAAATCAATTCAGGACACATTCGATTGTCATGGCGGTACATTGCTGGTTCATCGTGTTATTCATTCTTCACTTACCTGCGTTGGTCATCGAAAGTGAAACGGCTGGAAAACACGTGCCTTTCTTAACGAATTTAAAAGCTTCGCTGAAATGCGAGTGCAGGCATCCGCAGCCCAGGCTCGTTCACATTGGTACATCTATACATAAACAATCGATTTACATATCGAGTTTCATTTTTGATTTCATTTTCCTGCTTCGTGATCGGCAAACAAAAGATGAGCTGGAAGAGCACCGCATACCGAACGCCATTTATGTGCCGCAGGCGTTGCTGGTTCATCGGTGCGATCGTTCGGTCGGCTATTGCCACACTCCCGTTCACGAGTGCGTCTCGGTCGAGAGTGACGAACAAGACGTCACTTTCCACGTCAAGAATCTCTTTTCTCCATCTCAGCCGCAATGGTCGATGATTACGTTGAGGAATCACACGAGATGCAAATGCGCCAGTCGTTCAAAACTGTCTACGTTTATCTAATTGTTTTAATGAATTGTAGGAAATGTAGGGAAGGTGTCTTATTTACTCACCACACACACACACACACAGATAAATTAGAATTTTAAACAGGTTTTCAAATTGTCTGATGATGCCAATCCGTTTTGGATGAGTTGAACGGAGCCCAAACAGGATGAACACATTCTTCGTCAAGACAAAAACAAAACAAGAATTTGGTGACAAGTTTCATTGAAGATTAGACATTCCCCGAGTTCTTCGAAACATCAACTGGTTGTTCATCACTCGACTGTATCGCATTTCGGCATCGGCACAATCAAAACGGGTCACATTCAACTCGTTTTATTTTGATTTGATTCACTTGCTCTATAAAAAAACAAAAGAACGTGTATGGTGTATTTGCATTTAATCAACACACTTACTAGGCCTTAACTTAATAGGGCGTAAACTTTCCAAGCTAAATAGAGTTTTGCTATTTTTTTCCTGATATGAGCAACGATCACATTACTCGTGTTAAGGAGAAAAAAAAAAGAAGTTTCTCGAGTGACGCGAAAACGTGTCACATTTCAACCGCACGCGTGTATACGGTTACGTTTTTTTTTTTTATCACGAAAAACACACCAACAGCCCGTTGGACAAACAAAAATAGGGGCACTGTGTTACAAACCCTTTTTCCACACACATATTTGCATATCACTTTGTGAAAGGTAACAGAATAACAAAACAGGTAAGAGTGACAACAACAAAAGAACAAGGGCGTCCTACAGATATCGATGCAAATGTTTACAAGAGTTTGAAAACAGACGCCTTATGACAAATGTCATCGACAATCTGAATAGTTTCTATTGTATTCTCAACTCCTAGCTGGATCTAGCCTTTTCGAATTGATCCAACTGGTGCACACACACACACGAATTCTAGGAACGTCTGACGTTGAGGTCATCAGCGCACGCAGAACAAATTGTATGGCGTAACAGACAGGCACGTGTGCGATAGGATTACCTGCGTCAGCGTGAACTAGTCAAGACTGGAATTCATTCCCAATGATTTTCGATTGACATCGCCTTTTCTTCGAGATGACCTCTAAAATCCACTTCCGTCATACTGTCAAACTTTCAACATTTTTTTTTTGTTTTAAAAGCCTTGAATGTGTTTTTGTGTATACACGCATATTGACAGAACGCAAACAATGTCAGATACAGTTAACGTGCCACCAGCCGAGGCGAAAGGCACTATAAATACGGACGTTCACTTTGTCCAGTTTGGCTGAAGTCATTTGCATCTTTCGCAAAGCCAGCACATCGAGAGTGTGTGCCACAGATATGGATTCGCATGCAAATGCAAAAGCCGATTCCAAGAAGAATCAATCATCTAATCACGACGAGAATCAAGTGAAAACTTCCTCTGTCTTTATCGTCTGGAAGTCGGACAAATCGAAACCTTCACCGCACAAAGCTGCAACTAAAACTGTTTTTTCTCATTCACTTTCTCAGTAAGTCTATTTCTTTGTCACGGTTTTGAAGGCCAAATGAAAAAAAAAAAAAAAAATGTTAATTGTGTTTTATTTCAAAAAATAGTAGGTCCTTTACAGGTCTTTTCTGAAAAAACAAGGGACCGCTCTTGTGTAAGACAAACGCCGATGGTTCCAGCATTCGTGCAACACTGCATGCATTTTTTGTTTCTTGTATTTCCTACACATTTCCTTATAATTGACTGTGCCGCGCAAATAAACGTACGATGATATTTTGAATTTTTTAAAAAAGATTTGCATTTCTTACACCGAGTTCAACTACCGACAACATTTTCATAGGTGAAGCAAGACGGGATGAGCTACATGATGAATCAGTAACGAGAAATGTTTCACAAATTCTAGTGAAATCAGCCCGCCGGGCTTACGTGAACTGAAAAACAAAACAAAAAGAAAACTCTCTTTCCAACAGGAATAACGTTATCATTTCGGTACGAGGCCAACGGCAATACTCAGATGTATGTTTAACTATCCACGTGTGGATGTTGGCTCATAGTGACTCATTTCGAAGGGGATCTCCCCGACTTCCGAATCACGCCGTTCTTATTTCCACAAGCCTTCGGCGTTTTTCCCTTGTGTTCCATAATTAGCAGGTAACCAAAAGGAAAAACGCTCACCTGTCCTTTGGTGCGACAGGTAGATATAAATAGGACGGCTAGTATTTCGAACCAAGTCATTCGTGTCTGTGCAACGGGCCAAGTTTCAACGTTCCTCATGGATGTGCCACGCAATTCGAGCAGAATCTCATTCCAAGATGCTGTGAAGAAGGTCTCAACGAAAGACACGAAGAACAGCCATCAGGGCAAGATCTATTCGATCGTCGGTGCCATTTGGAGCGTGTCGGAGAGAACGAAACGAGACGTGAGCAAGACGCAAACGAGTCCCTGGTGCCTATCCCAAACGCTTTGCCAGTAAGTTAGTTGTCTTATTACACCTGTGAATGATTTAAAGTCTTTTTTTTTTTTTTTTTTGTTACATACAGGAAGCCGTTTACAGGACTTTTCTGACCCACTTCTTGATTGAGATCGTGTGTATAAAGTATAATTTAATTCAATGCCATTCCCTTTTGTTACGTTCTATAATACACCGCCTTTCCAAAAAATGATATTTGCCTTAGATTTGCTAACCGAGAAGGTCTACATTCGCTAACTGAACACCTAATCGAATTTTCTTAAAAAACAAAACAAAACATGGGGTGCGGGATTGGGGATACGTGCTGAATCGATTGATTGAATTCCAGGAATGGTTTGGCGTGGTACACGAACAAACCGTTGAAGGTCAATTAAAAAAAAAACAATTTCCCTAATCAGAAAGAAACAAGTGGTATGTCACTATTGCGTCACATTAGAGCAAAAAACGAACAGCATTTCATCACGTTGTTATGTTCGTTTCCCAGCTCGAGTTAGAAGGACGGTGGCCTCCGACTGATTAGCAACAGCAGAAAACACATTCCCCAACACACCTTTCATTATTTCTACCTGCTGTTACTCTCCCGTGTGGCCTTGAAATGTGTTCACCTCCAATTGCGACACGTATGCCCCAACTTTTAAACCCGTGTTCCACATATAAATAGAGGCTGCATCGGGTTCGATCGAGCCGAGTTGTACGAGTCCCCACCACCGATCAAGTCGAGGGATATAACTACCGTCTTATCTCAGCACGAAACGAACATGGATGTGAACAACAACACGAGCAAAGAGGAAGCCAAGAAGACGTCAATCAAAATGGCCAACAGGATTAAAGCAACTGCTGTTTTCATCATTTGGAAAGTGGAGGAAGCCTAAGAGTCGATGGTCCCTAAACGTGTGACAGAACTTCAGCCTCAAAACGTGCGTGGTAAGTTGAATCATTTTGAATGGTTTCTTTTTCCTTTCATTGCTTGTAATAATAAAAAGCTGAATGGTCCACAATTTCACGAAGCAGGACGTCCTCTCACGTTGACGGTTGTACAAAACACTGATGGTCAAGTCTTATAGCCAATGCGTGGCCTTCCTTCATTTATACTCTGAAATCAAACAAATTGAGAAGAGGCTGTTCACTTTGACGTGTACATTTTTACATTGATTGTTTTGAAAATTATCGTTTATTAATACACTTTATGCCGCAGTGATTCATCTGCATAACAAACGGCTGTGCATAAAGCCACATCCTTTTTCTTTTTTTAGTTTTTTGTTCTTGATTTATAGAGCCGGCCGCGACGTCAATATCAAGATGGAACACACATTATACCACCATCGTGGGTTAATTTTTCCTTTGGCCACAGGGAACGTCAAGTGCTAAATGTTTTCGCCAAAAGTTTGCGTCGTGTCCTCGTCGACACTTTCCAAAGTTCGGGGTTTTTCCCTGCCCCAACCGTAAAATGTAAAAATGCCACAGCTTTATAGCGAAGCACTTAATCACTTTGCATATGGAGAGTCATTACAAGAAATGACGCTTTTTCCCCCCCTATTTTTCGATGGCTTACACCCACACGATTGTAACAGTTTCCATAGCACGGCATCGAAAGCGGCCAAAGAAAAAGAAAAGACAAATTATACACGGCATCATTTGGCTACGAGCAAAGTCCTGTATACAAATACGATCTTGCTGACTCTGCATTTCTTTTGCCTCCGGTTTTCACGAACGAATTACATTTTGCGAGCTGAAAACATATAGCCTTACGGCTAAAGGTTCAACGGTGCCTTTTATAAAGGACCTTTATTGCACCACGTATGCAAATGTTGGCTGCGAAACAAACCCCCCCCCCAAAAACAATTCGGTTAACCCTCTTACCTTTTCGCCTGCGAATGAACACCCGCACTGTTGTCAGTCCATTTCGCGTCCAGGCAATAAAAAAAAACTTCCAGTCCATTAGGAATTCCAGACGTTCCAAAGAGTATAGCCATCAGGTAGATGCAAATCGATTGCACTGACCTCGTATGAGCCAACAACAGAAAACACTCAGCGTGTTATTATAAAAAGAGCAACAATAACTATCAACACATTGACGGACAACGCGTATATGAATGTTGATGTGGAACTACATTTAAAGAAATAATGTCAGACATACTTTTCTTGTTTTTTTAGCAGCGGGCCGCACGCCAAAAGGCTTCACGCCGAGCTGATGACTTTCGAATTGTGCAATCCGGTCTGTCTGCGGCTTGCCAGTCGAATAGACTCTCGTTATCTTTCGCCGGAAGACTCCCCTTCATTTGTTCGTACCACACCTCTAAAAAATGAACAAAAAACAGAATTGCATTCCCATTTTCAATGACGAGAGTCCTTATTAGGTTTTAAATGTTTGGAACACAAGAACATTCGTCAATCATTTCAAACTGGTTGTTTTTTTGGGAGAGGGGGAGGGGGGGTCAATCCGTGCACACGTGTGTGTTTACTTTAATGTGACGTGGATGAACTTCCGGCGGGACTACAAGTATTAAGGGAGTGCCACGAGAAAACGAGGGCTTGACAGCGAAATACTTTAATCGCAAACTCGTTATCTGATGTATGTTCATTCGAAAAAAACCAGGCAGGCGACTAATATTCGTTGTGTCCCCTCGCGTGTCACTTGGAGCTTATAACCAACGCTGATTTACAGTTAGCGATGAAGAATTAAATGAGATCTAACACGCCAAAAAGGAAACCCAAACGGGACGGTTCATCATTTGACCTTCGATGGATTTGTGTATAAATGTACAGCGGATCTCGTTCCGGTTTCCGGCCCCGATTAACATAGTCCGGTTTGCGTCAGACGGTGAAAGGGAAATCAAACGTCTTTCAGTCTTTCATAGGCAAGGAAAAGAGATGCAATAGGCAAGTGTGACGTCACTGAACGTTCGCGATCTTCTTCGCATAAAAAGGAAGGACGGAACCAACCACATCCACTAGTTTCGTTCTGGCCGTACCGCACATCACAGCTGTTCAATTGCCTTGTTTTTTTTTGGATAAAGCGACCCTTGACGATCGTCTGCCATTCACGAAGCGATAAAAAAAGGAGGTGAGAACGCGAATGATTTCTATGAAAATGCAACACAAAAGGAGTTTGATGAGTTACAAGCTTTTCACGTGCGTTGCGGTGGCCATCTTGTTGACACCTTTAGTGGATTCCGTGAAAATCGTGCCTTTGAAAAAGAACTTGAAGACATTCAACGACTGGACGTGCAACAAACCTCAGCCTCGAGTGATTCACATTGGTACGTTTAAATGAAATAAACACTTCCTTTTTTATTGCTTTATTATAAGACGATTTGATTTGAACAGACAATTTGGATGAGTTCAGCGCACCGAATGCGATTTATTTGCCTTCCGCGTTGGTGATTCATCGCTGCGATCAATCGACGGGATGTTGCAAGACGCCCGGTCAGGAATGCAAATCGGTGGAAACGGAAGAGGAGGATGTCCAGTTCGCTATCCGCGCGAATTTCATCGACAATTCTGGTAGTGGCGATCCATCGGCGAAGAGGACGAACAATCGAAACAAAACGAAGAAGGAAAAGAAAATGATGGTGACGCTGAGGAATCACACGCGATGCGATTGCGTCGGGAAATTGGATTTAAGAGTATGATACGCCTGAGGGTCAATGTTGCATCACATCCGGAATTTTGAGCATTCCACCCGTGATATTATGATACCTATTTATTTAAAAAAATAATAATAATTCTTTGTGGTCCATTCTCCCAAAATGGAATGTGTTAAATGTTCAATTAATTTATTGAATTGAACGACTAACTTAATGTTGAGTCACCGTCCCAAAACAAAAATGATTACGTGTTCATATTAATTAAATAATGCGCTAGTATATTGTACTAACAAAATATTTGCATTTCCAATGTTCAGTTTCGCTCATTTTTTGGTATAGTCAATCCGGGCATCGGCTGCTGATTTGCATATAAGTTTGGAGAAGAAGCCAAAAGTGGTCAATCTGTCAGCGGCTTATCTCTTTAAGTCTCTTGATTTCGGTTGACTAGAACTCAAATCCAATTATTGTAGAGACCTATAGACTCGACTGCTTTTCATTTCAAACTTGATTTTTGTCTCTTGATTCTTGAATCTCATTTGCATGGAAATCAATGGCGTCACCTCCATTAAACCCCCCCCCCCCCAAAAATAACGTTGTGACGTGGGGAAATTGTTTTTTTTTTTCTTGCACCACTCTTTTTTTAACACAAATTTCCATAATTAAACCATAAACAAGTCAGACAGTAGTGCTGTAATCAAAATTTCAAATCTCTTTCCCAGTGCGTGCCTTTTGAAAAGCAAATAAATAAAAGAGTAACAAGAATTTTCGTTTTTTGTTTAACCTTTGACTGAATTGCGTGCGGCCAGAATATAAAAATTCATCCTGACACGGATGAAATGAATGCCCTCTTTAAAAAAAAAACCATCCTCACTTACAATTTGTTTTTTTTTTGCGAATGATACCCACAAACGAATGGAAGCCGTGAGCGAAATGGAACGCAATTGGTTATACCATCCTCAGTTGCTATGTACATACACGTTTGTTATAAACCGCTCCTGGCTGAATTTATTTATAGTGACCTCGCCTAAAAACTTGAATTCTTAAAGCCGAAATCAATGAAATATGGCTCATGTCAATCGATTGGGCGTCACTTGAACAGCCTTTCGCTCGCCATTCGTGACAGCTAGAAATTCGCTATTTACCTTGTGTCCAAAACGCTACATGAAATCTTTCGAGCAAAGAATATATATCTGGCGCCCTCACTTGGTCCAACTCTATTCAACTGGTTTTCTCCAATTTTTTTTTCTTGCAATTCTTCATCGTTTGGCCAGACTCCAATTGGGAAAAACCAAAAGACTATCAACAAAATTGCGTGTGTGAATGGCTTACAGGGCCAATCGTGTTTCGTGCAATACGTAGCGTCTTATGCATAAAAGCAGTTGATAATTTTATACAGGTTATGATTTAAGATAAAACTGGAGCAATTGATTAAAAAAAAAAAAGAAGAAAGCGACGTTATTTGCGTTCTTGGGAGATGCTCTGACACTCGCAACGTAAATGATTGGTCAGGATGATTTCCTTTTTCATTTTTTTGCTACGTAGAAATTCTTCGACGATAAAGGTGACCTCCTCTTCTTCGGCCGGCGAGCAACGATGGCCCGTCTTGCAGCATCCGATGGTTTTGTCGCAACGCTGGACGACAGCTGCGTGAGGCAGGTAAATAGCCGCCGGATTATAATCTGAATATTCATCTTCTACCAGAAGGAAAGAGAATGTTGAACATAAGGTAAGTGAATAAGCGTTTATATAGACATACCTAGATAAACCAATCGTGGTTGAGGTTTGTTGCAATTCCACTCTTTCAACACCTGATCGATATTCTTCTTGAATGGCACTATCGTCTTTGATTGGACGGCCAATAAACTGTTGGTAATTAAGAACACGGCCACTAAGAATTTCGTAGAGCCGGAGAAGAACACGGAAGTCATCTTTTGATTTGGTCTGGGCACGTCCATCCCAACAGGTGGCCAGTCGCTGTATGAGAGATACTGGAACATTCGCCTTGTTTTTTATACAAGACACGGTTTTTTGTTTTTGTTCTTCGCCGTTGGGGAAAACCTTTTGCAACATCTAGCAGATATGACGTCACCCCCACATTAGCTCCAATGGCAATTTGCATATTCCACACCACTAACTAGGGAATGAAAGGGCCGACTTTCTCACTATATCTTAAGCGAAAAGGTTTTGCTTTAGAATTTTGCGGAGGAAGAACAAAAAGAGCCTTTTTTTTTGCATTTCATTCGTAGTAATGTGCGACCATCTGAAAGAAAATGAATGGCACTCACAAGACATTCGGTTCTACAAGAACATTGTCCTGTGCGTCGAACAAGTTCCGATCCCGCAAGAGAAAATCGCATTCCTTCATGATAATTTGCACAGCGAAAAAAAGATTGGGAATTCCCGCGGCTGCGGTAACGTTATTTTGCAAGGTTATACGTGAAAACCAAACGTGCTGAAAAATGGCGTAATTCGTGAAAAAAAAATATTTAATTGTTCAAAACACGCAAGGCACTGAGAAGATGAATGTGAGCAGTCAGGGTGGTCAAATCGTTACAATGTCTTGGCGCCGATACGTATAATTGGGAATGAAGCCAATGGCATGAGTCGATTCATCATTGAGCACGACAGCCAGAGGTTATTAATAAAGACAGTATATAGGATATAACATCAGCATTTATAAGATTTTCAGTCCCCCCCTTGTCGTGTTTGTTTACGCTTGATTTCAGTTTGAAACGATTTTTTATTACTGTTCACTTTGTTTTAATTTTTTCGGACACATCCAGCCGATGGTGTTTTTTTTATAGCGACTGCTTCCACGTAATCAATCGGAGACTAGTTTACGACTTATGGCTATTGAGGTCAAACGCTGTTGCTACGCAAAGATGGTCACGCAAGATTCACTTTGCAAACGTGTGTGTATTTTCCTCTCTCGTTCAAGGGCAATCGCTGTCTACATTGTTCACTTATACAGAGCAACATTTGAATCATCGAACGTAATACAATAAACTAAATAAGCGATAGTAAAACAAAAAGTTTGGTGCATTGGTCGTTTTAGTGAGCATCCACCGAGGTCAGAAATTCATTGAGGCAATTGAGAAATAATTCCTTTTCATTTTGATTCCATTTTCGATGTATGGCCATTGTATGTTAGTGTACGTTCACGCGGTGAACGAAGGAAGACCTCCGTGCGCGCAGGTTCTTACGCCCAACGCACTCGCATTGGGTGTGATTGTTCATCGACACCGTCACCTTCTTCTCCCTCTTCTTGATACCGTGACTGGCGTGCTGGTGGTGGTGACCGTGAGCGTCGCTAGACACAACCGCGTGGACCACGAAGCTGACCAGCTCTTCCAGATGCTCGACCGAAGAGCACGTCTGACCAGGCGTCAGGCAACAACCGGCCGAATCATCGCAACGATGAAGCAGCAAAGCGGACGGCAGGTAAACCACATTGGGCGCAGCATATTCTTCCATTTGTCCTGCGATTGGTTAATAAAATGAGAAAGAGATGATGATCCTTCGAATCCACAAAAGGATGTTGATTGATTCGATTTACCGACGTAAACTAAACGAGGTTGAGCATTCTTGCACGTCCATTGTCTGGCGATGTTGATGTTCTTCTTGAATCCGACACGTTTCTCACTCATTTGAGGTGTTGATGCATTCGCTAAGATGAGGACCACAGACAGAGAAAACAAGAACAGCACCGAAGGCTCTCGCAACGAGGAGGCCATGTTTTTTTCCAAGGAAAAAAAACTCTTTGGAATATGTTGTCGGCCGGTAGGTCGGCAGAGCACTGGACAGTTTGTGACTGCGTGCCCGTCTCCTCTTTTTATATTTGGTCTACAGTCGATGCCTTGTGATAGAGCTGGCTGTGGGAAGAGGAAGGAGGGGCGGGACTAACGCGTACCCGAAAGGCAAAGAAATTCCCGGCCGTGAGGAACGGTCCATACGGTTACAGATGTACATACAAAATAGAAAAGATCATTGTCCTTATCTGGCACCCTCGGATCTCTCTCTCTCCCCTCTCTCTTGGAATCGTTCAATATCGTAGTCCTCTAATGCGGCGGGACACGTTTAGAGGCGTGGTTTCCTTTTGAAACGCGTTTAAAGGGAGAGACATTTTTTTAAAAATGTATTTACATATACAACATAGACATGGTATCTGGTGTTGGTTAAGGCCCAGTGACCACACAGCGTCAGCAAATAAACATGTTCGTATGTAGCCGTTTACGACAAGTCACGTTCGACAATACTCATCATCCGCTGCCACGCTGCCGTATTCTAAATGATTGTAGCTACGCGAAAGTTTATTGTTTTCCTTTTAATTCCTCACATTTGATGACGGTATTACATTTAATGGCTGCAGTTTATCCAAGGTTGTCCTTAGGCCCTCCCCAAAGCAAAATATCTAAGCTTCTGTTTAGAGTTGATCACTTATGAAGCTGTGGTTTATAAACATGGAGATATAAACCACCGACCGCTGATGGATATGGTTGCGATAAGGTGTCAGCCCCGAATATGGATCGGCTGTTTTTCTATTCCGTGGCATTTCTTTTGTTTGTTTGTTTGTTTTTTTCACCCACAAATGGGCTGGACAATGCAAATAGAAGGTTACGTAATTATTCATCGACCATCAATCGAAGTCATTGTGTAATTCTGACGCCTATTGTAGAAGAACATGAGCCTGCTTAATGCGGAAGTCATATTCAAGGTGAAATTCGGATGGATCTTTAATAACGAGAGCCGGAGTTGTAACCTCGCCGGAAGTGTAGTAGCCCTCCGTATATAAAGAGACACCATCCATATCGCACCGGAATTCATTGTCAAGCAATAATTTTTCAACGATCGCCATGAAGATCTCTGTAAGCATTTTCAATTTCAATTCAATTTCGTCTTTGAATTATTCGATTTTTACAATACCAGGTTTATATTTTTATTGCCTTGATGTCGTGCGTCGGTTCCGTCCGATTCTACATTCCCGAAGTTAAAGCCGCTACGACAGGGCCGGGACGCATTCATGATGCTGGTAACGGAGTTGCAGCTTATTTGCCTGAAAGATACACGCCTATGCCCTGGGCTCTTCGTCAACGGGCCCACACGACTCCTAACGTTGTCGCTGCCTATTTACCTAACCAATATGGAACGATACAGTGGACACCGTGGGCTCTTCCTCCGCGTTTAAACGATCCTCCTAAAATCGTGTCCGCCTATTTACCTGATCAGCATTCCTCGATATCTTGGCGTTTACCGTTGCAGCACAAGGAAAGGACGGGACGTTCGTCTCACGTGGTTTTTCCTGCGACCGCTAGAGGGGAACGACTACTCACGATTCAGATCCTTTCATTCACGCGGGAAAACCAACCGGTTCCCGCTCAGAAATCTCTTGAGCTCTACCCAACGAAATTTAGCGTTTATCCCGTTCAAAATGAATTGGTTTTTCGTTTGTTTTAGAACGGATACATAATCACCTTGAATTTCTTAACTGATAAGACCAATAACCTTTTTTTTTCAGTAAAAAAAATTATCCCAATACTTTTATTTACCTCAATTACCGGACCTCATAATATTTAAAGCAATAAATGGGTCGTATGTTCTTTGATAGACAGTTGACAGGAATTGTGAGATGTTTCAGTTTTTATTCTTTCGTTTGTTTCGTTTTAGCAATCAAGCCAATTTATGACAATGTCCAAGAAAGCAAACGCACAACTAAGCAATTTAAGTAACGAAAATTAAACATTAAATTTAATCGTGGCGGGATTCGAACCCGCAATTTTCGGATGACAACCATTTTTAATAGAAGTCCGACGCCTTATCCGTTAGGCCACACGATCATGTTAAATTAATTAAAACTTAAGATCCTAATGAGATAACTCCGTAGGTAAAAGATTTATTAAATGACATTGCAAAAATGTTTTTTTTAAAGAAAATTTAGCTAACTTTTTTTGTTTAATTCAAATTTCTTACAATTAAACTGATTAACTTTTACGAAATTGAATTAGTTGAAATAAATCTCGAAAGATGCCGTTTGCTACTCGTTTTAATTGCATTAAAATTTAGCTAATGTAATTTATGCAAATTTTCGCCATTAAAACAAACAAAAAAGGGGGGTAGGAGAAAAAGAAATGTTTCTTTGTTTGTTTGTTTGTTCCTCAGCGAATTTGCATAATACCTTTGTCACTGTTTTTCCTTACCCCCACCTCCCTTTCTGAACTTCTCGATCTTTCCCATAGGGGAAGGGTACGAATTTGCGAAGAATCCTATGTAAATATTTTTGTTTTTCAATTTTGTGCTCTCCCACCACCCCATAATCTTTGGAGGGTTCTCTAATTTTTCTTACCCATCCCTCTTGCAAGAAGGGATGGCCTGAACTAGTCTGTACTTGTTTTCAGTCCATTCCTGCCTCCGTCCCCATCGACACGTGTGCATGGCTTCGTGGAATTGCAAACACAGAAACTATGGTGTGATCAAACGTGTTTGACTTTTCTAAGGTGGTGAACGGTAAGAAACCATATTTAACTGTGTTTCCCTCTGATTTCGAGTACTTTCACCCTTCCTACTTTCAAATTTGCATTTTACATTTTCTGTACATACGAATTTGCATTTCTTTTTTTACGCGGGCTTTCCAATGCCCAAACTTGGTTTCTAAAATAGATTAGCACTTTTCCCGAGAATATTTCATTAGATCCCAGTAAATACTGTAAATAAATTGCAATTTTGAAAGCTGAAAGTTGAATTTGACGATTTCCCTACTTTGTCACGTGTCCATCTAATCTACCATACTGAAAAGTGAAAGTCTGAATTTGTTGAATCGTTACAGAAATGGCAGTGCGAGTTTCATCTAATGTTGGAGCCGAAAACGTGTATTCTTTCTGAATGCCAGATGAATTGTTCGGTAATAAAAGTATTTTCGATTATTATATATTAATATTTTGAATCTCCATTAAGACAAACACGGTAAGGAAGTATGTCGATGATGCACTCGAGTTACACCACCATTGCTATAAAAATCCTAATACTTTGAAATTAAGACAAACCTTTCATTAAAATGCATCTTTTTTTTAATAGTAAAGAGCAGCAGACACTGCAACTGGAACTGTGTCCGCTCGCTTGATGACGGCTGCTGGGGCAGCGGCTGATGCTGAAGCGGACGCTGCGGCAGCTACACCGGCTTCGGCCGACAAAACTTCAGCGGAAATTGGCTCTGGAACGCAAACATCGTTCACGCAAGTGGCACCTCCGGTGTAACCGGTGGCAGCAGCGCCTTGGGTGAGGCTCAACGGCGCGGCGGCAGCGACGGTGGTAGCTCCGGCAGCGGCAACGGTGGGCGATCGCTTAACGGCGGCAGTTGAAGCAGCAGCGGTGGCGGTGGCAGCGACTCCGACTTCAGCGGATAGAACCTCAACAGAAACGACTTCAGGAACGCAAACATCGTTGACGCAGGTGGCGCCACCGGTGTAGCCAGTAGCAGCAGCGCCTTGGGTAAGGCTCAAAGGTGCGGCGGGGGCAGCGACGGCGGTAGCTCCGGCAACGGTGGGTGATCGTTTCACGACGGCGGCGGCAGCAGCTGGGGCAGAAACTGATGAAGCGGCGGCGGTGGCGGTGACTCCGACTTCAGCGGAAATAACTTCAGCGGAAATTGGCTCTGGAACGCAAACATTGTTGACGCAAGTGGCGCCTCCGGTGTAACCAGTAACAGCAGCGCCTTGGGTAAGGCTCAAAGGTGCGGCGGCAGCGGTGGCAGTAGCGCCAGCGGCGACGGTGGGTGATCGTTTAGCTACGGCGGGAGCGACAGCGGGGGCAGCAGCGGCGGCTGCGGCAACTCCGACTTCAGCGGACACGACTTCAGCGGAAATGGGTTCTGGAACGCAGACGTTGAGGACGCATCTGGCACGGCCGGTGTAACCAGCGCTCACGACAGCAGCGCCAGCAGTGGCGGTTACATCAACAACTGGTGCGGCGGCTGCGGCGGTAGCTCCAACGGTGGGCGATCGTTTGGCTCTGTAAACTGTGGCTGTGTAAGTGGTGGCAGCTTCGGCAACAGGGGCAGCAACGGCTTCAGGTGCGGCGATGGCGGATGTTTCAACAACGGCAACGGCTTCAACGGCCGGAGTAGCTACAACTTCAGCGACGGCTGCAACCTCGACGGCCGGTGCGGAGTAAGCGGGTTCGGCTGCTGGTGCTTCAGCTGGTGCTGAATAAGAAGTGTCTACTGCTGGTGCGGAATAAGAGGTTTCAGAGGCCTTGTCGGAATAAGAAGCCTTGTCGCCCTTGTCGGAATAAGAAGCCTTTTCGCCCTTTTCGCCTTTGTCTGAATAAGATTTCGAAGATTCTTCCTTGTTTACCTCTGCGGATGCAGCTTCTTCATTTTCATTGCTTTCGGCAGCCGCTGTCTTTTTACTGCAAAATTAAAACAGGTACGATTAATTTTCATGGTTATACCTTTTGAATGGTTTTTCACAAAAAGATATTTTGTTCTTAGGGATTTGCAGGATCAACTCCACATAGTGAAACGAATTTGATGTTTTTAGAAGAGAAAAAACTGACCCGTAAGGAGCGGAGCGGATCTCCGAGACGAAAACACTGGCAACGAGGAGGACAATCAAGGTGAGCTTCATTTTCTGAGTTTGTTTCGAGTCTGAATGTGATGTTTGTCGACGCTGAGCTCGGCTATTTAAAGGTAGAGAGCGGGGCACAGGAGGGGGGTTACGGTCCAGCGTTGCACAATCACGACAAACCGTTGGGCGGTGGGGTGAGGCTGATCTGCCACCTCCCACTTGTATCGGGGCACGTTCGTTTAAAAGGTTGGCCCGATTGGTGTGTGTGCTGTCCTCAAAAACTAGAATTTTTTGTCTAAGGAAAAGTTGTAACCAAAAATCTCTTACGTGAAAAGAAAGTATCATTCCCTTCGGCGAAAATGGCAGTCAGTGAAGAAAAAACAAAATACAGGCTTTGAAATTGGCGCAATGGTGATTGTAAAAATCGTACGTAGGCAAAATTTCAAATGCTATTTACTCTTTGCTATCTGTTATCGAAATGCGTAACGGCGAATTCGTTATTAAATTGTTATGTCAATGATTTGATCCTGATTTGTTCATTGTTTTCTACCTGAATGACCGCCAAGTTCAAGTTCAATCCTAATTTTTAATCCAATGGGCCCAACACCATTTTCGTCATCTTTTACGATCTCCCCTTAAAAAGCTACTGTCCGTATGCAAATTCAGAGCGTCGTAAATGGCTTTGTCTTGGAACCGTGAAACGTCTCTATTAGCAAATTGTTTTGTACCCAGGAACTTGAAGGAAAACGACCAGCTGCTAGAAGATGTTTCTCTTAATTTCTTTTTGTCGGTGAAAATTTGCATACACTATTGAGTCTATTACTGAAATACTTCAAAAACAAAACAAGTTAACAAAAGAAAGCGTCGACCGTCAGTAGAAGTGCATTCTCGTTCCCGTTCTTTGAATTTTTGCGTCTACCATTTTAACTTCAACTATCAAATGCGACGTGGTAGATGACCTACAAGACGTTGGTCCAAAGAACAATGGCGAGAGAGAGAGAGTAGTCATTCTAGCAATCAATTTTGTTCATATTTTTACTGTCTGACAATTTTCAAACATGCCATCCATCTTTCGCCAAACACGTTGCAAAAAAATGTTTCGCATATCGCACTATTTAAAAAAAATAATAGGTTTGCCAAAATGAGTTGGCCGCAAAGTGCACGTCACGATGGGTTATAGTACAACGGTACTTTCTAAAAGTCCCTGGCTCTCGAAGATTTGCGACTTGCAAAGTTGCTCCCTGTAAAAATTCGATTGCAATCTAACAATCATCCGTCATTTTTTTTTTTTATCCCAGTCAAGGTCCGTGCGTTCGGCTATGTTTGCTTTCATATTTAAAACTATTGTTTTTCTCAGCAGGATGAATGGTGCACATTTGAATGTGGGGATAACCCAAGTGAGATTGCAGAAAAAATAATATCTTTCGTCTGCTGATCGCCTCCTGATATGTTCGTCTTAACCGGGCCAAGGTAACATTTTTTTTTTCCTACCTGGGGGTGTGATCTTTTTTTCTTCTATTTTTTTGCACACGGGCCTAAATAGTCCAGTCCTTTAACCCGTTCGTTTTTTTTTTGTGTCTATCTTTAGATGTGCAACTTTCAACGAGTTTCGAGGCGCCATTCAGGTGAGAAAAAAAATTAACTTATTTACGTTTTTATGCTGTGTCATGTGCTGAAAATTTTCAAAATTTGATAGTAAAAATGAACTGAGTTTGGGATTTACAAACGAGTTGATTTCCGCACGTGGGTTCTTGAAAAAGGAGGAACTTGAAAATTGTAATTCAGGTTGCTCGTATATCCGGTCGCTAAATTGTCAAGTTCCGATAGTTTTTTTTTTTTTGCTGTTGGTTACATTGACATTATGGCCCAGTTAGTCGTAACTAAATATCCGCATACCATTAAGCAACGGGGCTGATTTCAATAGTTAGTACGACAGTTTTTCGCGTCATTTTAAAAGAGAAAAAAAAAGGCCATCGACTCGAACAGAAAACCAGTTTTCTCTTTTTCGTCTAATAACAATCGTGTCCCCACCCCAGATTTTTATATGCAAATCTTCGTATTCCTAATTTATTGCATGACGGGAGTTTTTCGGAGGATAAAGCTATCGTTCACAATGATTTATCGTATTTAATTTTCTAGTTAGAAACGCGTCACTGCAACGATCAGTTGTTTTTATTTCGATTGCCCGAAATAATGTTTTGTGCTGTTAGGATTGGAGTTCATCGACATCCCAATTTGTCCTTGTATTGGGTTTTTCACAAACGTCGGTCATGTCGGTGAGAAACGGTACAAGAATCGTGTCAATGACGAAGCATTGATTGAACACACTACGCTGCGCTGTTAATTTTAATTTTTTCTGTGCCTTTTGGCGATCGCAAACGTCCGAATGAAGGGACTTTTGTGAATGGAAAGTTCGACGTGTTTTCCCATTTGTTTTCTTTCGTTTAACATTCAAATCAGTTCGTCGTAATCAAGCCTTTAGAATTAGTAGAAAAGCTGAAGTCAAGGTTGTTTCATACGGCTAGTGGCGTAGGTTCTAAGACTTGTAGATATTCGGTTGTTACTAAGTAGGTTCAACAAGCAAACGGGTTTTTCTTATATTTCGAACGAAATTGGCACTCGTAGCACGTTTTAAACATTGAACGGATTTACCTAATCCGTCTGTCACGCGAATTTTTTGTTTTTCGAGGCGATCGTCCGTACCAGCCACCGTGAACTTTTCCCTTAAAAATTTTTTTTTGTTTGTCCCTACATGGATTTCTCAATTGTTTGTGAGCAGACGACGCGACCCTGGGATCTTTGAAAACAAAAATGTTCGGGGTATTTCCAATTGTCGGTCGATTGGTCAACATGAGAACCTGATTGAGTTGCGTCATTGGTTTTCGCATGCACTGCACAAACGCTCGATAACATTACTATGTTGCATTGTATTAATATTCATAGGAAAAAGTGACGAGTTGAAGCAAAAGGAAATCCACAACAACGGGGACGATACGGATATGTTAAAATATCTCTGTCACGAAATACGGGATTGACGAGATCGGCTAGTGAATGTCCACTTTCCAGTTGAAGAAGAAAGTGGCGATGGTAAATGTCGTCCCCTTAATTTTTCATTTTAAAAATTATATTCCATTCAACAATGTTTTGTGTTTTCAGTTTTTGTTGCTTGGCTGCTCCCCTTTACCTTACCCGGGATATGCTACGTAAAACCGGCTGGAACATTTGTTGGTGTAAAATTTCGAAATATCGCTGAACTTTCGGATGAAGACTTGGGATGAGATGCTGTATCGTTCCAATAGTAGGAAAGAGGGATGGTTAGGAACAAGCATTTAAAAACGATTGTTTTGAAAAAACGCCGAAGGAAATTGGCGAATTGTTGCTATGAAAGTAAGTGAATCAAAAAACAAACATCAGTTTGCTTTCAGTCCAGTTTTGTTATCAAGACAGTCAAAACAGATTTGTGTATTTTCTCCAAATTTGTGCTCCACTTTTACATTTTTCAGAGCTGTCCATTTTAACCAAAAAAAAAACAACTTTGAGTTTCATAAAAGAGGCAACAGCTGCTCAAGGTAAATGAGTTTTCCTCGATGTCATAACGCCTCACTATGATTGGTATTGTACATTTCAGTTAACTCTCGGGCAAAGTGAGTCGACGTGACAATTTGATTGACTGCTGGACAACGTCAAACTTGACCGTTGGTGAGAGAAACATTGGGCTTGCCCTGGTAGGCAAAACAATGATTACAAGTTTTTATTTGAAATATTTCTATTTGCTTTCTTTAAAAAAAGGAATTGATAATCAAACCAGAAGGGCACTATGAATGAAAGGACATTCTACGTCACATTCCAGACATGTCCGCAAGCATAGGTAAACTCACTGTAATGCAATTCACGTAAAGGACAATATGCGTCGCTTCTAAGTAACTTTTGCATCAACTGGCACAGCTTTCATGTATGTAAATGCAACTGACAGGCAAATATTTATTTCCTTTTTCCATAGAAAATGACAATTAAGTTGATGTAGAAATAGTTTCCTTTGAATTCGATGTTCATTTCGTTTGTCCAGGGATGTCTCCTTGTTCTAAGGCTTGAAATTTCGTAAAATTCCCTCGTAAAAATTAATGTAACAATCTTTTCGTAGTAATCAAGGAAATGACGTCAGTGAAACACGAGCCACACCCAATGTTCGTATCAAAGACATTATTTGATTAGAGGTTCATATTGCGTCAGAAATTTGTAACTTTCATAAGCAATCAGCCAATTGACGGTCCATTGAGTTGCACACGTACGTTTGATTATTATTGGATTGTGACCGGTTCAGAAAGGGCGTGGCCGTAACTAGATTCCTGCCCACACTTTCGCCTCCAAGTGATTGTGCACTGTACAAAACGTAGAAATTAAATAGAAAAAAAAAAAAACTATACAGACATTGATCAAAGGCAATGGCGACCACTGATAAGAACGATTGATTAACGTTGTCCAAAATTATCGAATTCTTTTTTGTTTCGAATGGAGTTGAAATAAAAGTAGGGTCTCTACGTCCAATTGGGCGCTATTTAATTTGTCCGGCTATCCAAACGAAATGATATCCCACTTTCTATAGAGTGAAAGTACCCAACTTCTTGTGGGTGTGGCCATGTAGAGACAAGTTGTTCCATTACGATTGACATTTATCTCGATGTCTTCCTTTTACAACTCTCGTTTTTTAAAATTCCGTTGAACAAAGGTTCTTTTTTCTCTCTAATTTTCTATAGATAGTAGAATCCAGTTGAGTAAGAGGTCCTAACATGCGGTTAATTTTCCAAAGGCTGTTATGTAAGCTGCAATCGGGAACGTGTGCGATCAAGGCCAATACCAATTCAAGATCATTGATCATCATTCATCCTTCAGGTGAAAACCACGTTTAAATAAGTCAATAATTTAAAACTAATAACCTATTGTTTTTAAATATTTTGTTTCAGATTCTGGATTTTGAATCGAATGAATTGGACGTTGTAAGTCACGTCCTCTTTGAAATAACCGAAACTTGTCCCTGGCTGTATTTTTAAATTCGCAAGTGTTTACATGAAGTGTAACATCACACGTACGCATGCAAAGTACTGGGGTAGTATGGTTTAAAAGAAAACAATTAACAAAAAACGAAACAGAAAAACGGGTTAACAATGTGCGTTGATGCGTAACAAATTTTAGATGGGACACTGGTGATTCTGCCCGCGGAAACTACCTGGAGGACACGATGTGTGAAGTTTAACGAGCGGTTGCGGCCTGGAGGGAGGCTGACACGTGACTGCACCCGAACCGTCTCGTTGAAGTAAATTGCCTTCGGCGCAAGATCCGCGGATGCTCAACTGGACGCACTGGGGTTTGGCCACCAATGGATCTGGGCTCCAGTACACGTGTTCACCATCAGCGATGCAATCAGCAGGTACTTCTTCACAAACAACTTTGCTCTCGGCTGACATAGTTAACCACGTACCGTTTTGGCAAGGACCCTGATGACATTTTTGAATAAAATTATCATTTAGTACGTCATTGGGTGGCCTTGATGTTTTACCTGTTCGTTTAGACGATGACAACGGCCATCGAGCTCGGAGAAGACCAAATTGCGATCGTCTACGACGCAATCGCAAACGGCCCTGTTGTCTATTCCATCGTAGAGGAGCATGTCTTTCTTGGACGCGCACGGATTGAGATCAGCTTCTTTGGATTCAACGACGACGCAACGTTTGGTCGGGGCGAAGAACGATTCATCGGGTGATGGACATTTACGAGTTCTGAAATGGTGAGATGTAAATGTAAAATTCTGATTGAAAAATGATAAAAGAATTGGCAAATGTACCCAGTTTTGAAGCGGATTCGGGCCACGTCGCGTTTGAGTCCGAGACGGATCTTGTGCTCACGTTCCAGGGCTTTGACGTCATCGGCCAGCAGCAGATTGTCGTAGATCTGATCGCTCAAATAGACCATTTTCGGCCACAGCCTGTTGTTCAATTTGTAGAGGGACGACTGGACGTCGAGGAAATCGTTTTCGAAAATGTCCTCTTCAATGTCACGTTCCAGCTCTCTCATGTACCTCAACAGCCTGGCTCTAGCCTGTTCCAGTGTGATGGGCACGACCACCTCTTCTGAAGAATCATCTTCAACGCTGACTGGATCGAAAACTTCCGATGACCAGAGATCAGCCACCAAAGGCCGGCCAATCAAATGATCATCGATTGGAATTCGAGGTAGATATCTTCAAAACGATTTCAAATTATTTTTAATTGCTTTTTTTTTTTTAATTAGAAAATTCTCACCCGGATTGAGGCGCTGCGGAGCACAAGGAAGTAAGAGCCAGCACAGCTAGCAAGAGCTTCATGTCGGTGTGGATGCCGGTTGCAATTTGATTCGCTTCGTGGATGGCACTGGTCTTTTTAAAGCCGAGCTCTGGAACCGCAACCGGGCCCCAGACCGATGCAGGAAATGCAGACGGTGCAATGAACTTGCGCAATTCACAACGCAAAATTTTTTATTTCCAAAGAAACTGGTGTGAACGTTGGAGCTGTTACGGACGATTGGGAAAATCCCGAAGCCCCCCCCGGCTTGTTTCCATTTTTTCCTAAATGCGCATTTCGACTTTCGGATAGTCGAACTCATCGCAATGGACGCACAAATGTCCCCATCCAGGTTACTAAAGGTTATTGCACGTCGATCCAGTTTATATATTTTTTTCTTTCTAGGTAATTCCGCGTGTGTTGTTTTTCCGTGACGAAGAAAACCGGTTTTTTTCCCGGAATGAATTGACGTAATCGGCCAAGCCCATTGACTCATCTTCACGCGGAACTCGTGCTCCGGTATTAGCCTCATTTGAATAATATGTATATATATATGTTTGTTTTTTGTTTTTGTTTTTTTTTCTAAAAGAAAGTAGGCGGTGCCGGTACACGGATGTTTTCCAGCAGAAACGTTCTACAATAAGGAAATAAAAGAATAATTTCCAATAATAAAAACGATGGTTTCAATGGCCGGAACGATCTCGATTTCCGAAGCCTACAGCAAAGTTGGATATAGCTCGTTTATCTATCTAATAATCAGCCAAATTATTAGAGGAAACAGACCATGCCAATAAACGCAAAAACCACAACAATCGAACTGTTAAACGTTTAAAAGTCGATAACCAATCGCCAAGGATTTTTCCACAGGCCGTTACGTTCAAGGATGTCAACGTCTGGAGGCAGTCTCCGCTTGCCAACTGCGTGAGTCATTGTTTAATGGTTTTATCGCAAATTTCAGACGAGTTAAATTCTTTTGATGTTGAGCATTAGAAAACTTTAATTTCATGCTTGAAATAATTAAAACATTGTCCGATTGTTGCAGGATTGAACGGAACTCTGTCCAAAAATGTGCAAGTCAATTGGATGTGCCGGAAATGAACGGACAATAAGGCAAACACGACAAACCGTGTTTCCCGTTTAACGGAAAATGATGTGACCGTCCGCAGCGGTAACTATTGAATGAGATTCTATTTACCTTTTAATTTGATTAACTGTGGGGATGATGGACGACTCTCAATAGAGACGGAGAGAGTTTCAGTATAAAGGAGCTTTCTCTCGTCAATGAGCTAGTTTGTTTCTATTTGCATACGTGTTCGTGGTGAAATGCGGATATCTCGTTCGCTGCCACAACTCACGATGTTGGCACACTAAAAAATTAATTGGCAAAGACGTTGCAAATTGGCTAATGGAGAGAAACGAATAGACGCGCTAAATTATATTTGGCAATAGGGGAATTACAATGAGACGTGTTCTAAAAAAAACAAAATGACGTAATTGCATTCAAACTCTGTTTGAATATTATATGCAATGATTTCTATGAATGTTGAGCTCGTTACACTTCGGCAGAGAGACCCTCTGCCTCCTCTTCTTCCGCTTCTTCAACTTTGGCCGCTTTTTTAGGCGCTGGCGCCACCACGGCCACCTCTTCCTTCTTGGCTTCGGGAGCGGCTTCTTCGACGGCGAGTGTTCCAAAATCAATGGACGGTTCAGCTTCAGGAGCTTTTTCTTCCTTTTTCTCTTCAGGAGCCGCTTCGACCTTTTCTTCCTTTTTACCTTCCTCAACTTTAGTTTCGGCCGGACGGTTGCGTAACCGACGTTCCCTGAACCTACGCGGCCCAAAAAGTATTTGATTTAATTGTATACAAATCGGGTTATGTTTAATTAAAGGACAATTTAAACATTTTAGAGAAGAAAAAAAAAAAAGACAACCTTGGCCAATGAGGAGCCGGTGCGGAGTCGATGACTGAGACGCACACGACGGTAGCGACCAGGAACAAGGAAAGCAACGAGAATTTCATCTTGCGACGGGCTTCAAGTCCTTGGACTGAATGTGACCATCGACACGCACCCACCGGCCTTTTTAAACGCAGTAAAAGTTATCTTTTTTTTTTTTTTGTTGGTTCAAATTGAGAAAACGAAACGGCGTGTCCCAATGTGTAATGGACAACAAGTTGAACAACTAAACGCGATATGCAATCCTCGTAATCGACAAGTCCGTGTTTGTGCAAGTCAAAATTCCAGTCCGGAGCAGCTTTCCGAATGTTCTGAAAGTTTGCCCTTTCATAGGCAACGCCCCACTTGCTTGTCCAGGCTATTTTTTGATTTCATTTTCTCTTTTTATAGAAAGAAAAATTCACTTTTCATTTCAAAAAAATTAAAAAGAACGACTCAAGAATGAATCAGTTGAGAGAAAAAAGGAATGTCCTCTCCTAATCTTTGGTACGTGAATTGATTTGGAACTTTCGATTCCGGCTAATGTGGCGAGTGCGTCGTTTTTGAAGCTTTGAAAAGTGAATTGATGTATTCAATTTAAGAGTAATCTTTCTTCATTATTTTATTAAATAGAAAGTTCATTTTGACGAGTAGATGTGGCGCTTTGAGCGCGTTTGGCTTTCACCCTTAATTTCAAAAACGAGTTTACACCAACTCTTATGATAATGTGATGAGATTCAAATTTTATCATGAACTTGAATCTTTAATTTATAGCTTTAATCAAGTTGATTGCGTTAGTAAAATAAGAATTGAACAGAATTTTGTTTATAGAGACACCATTGTTTATTTTGACGCTTGTTTTGCTTGTTATTGTATCGAAAACAAAGACATCGTGTTGTATAGGACTCGAGCATTTTGATATTTATAGAAGTAATATTTGATGTATTTTTCTTTAATAGACGTTGGCAACGGACGAAGGAATCTGCGGGGGAGGATGAGCATGAGTGTCCGTTCCAGTGAGAAGTCTGTTGCGTCGAAGTATATAAAAATATAATGTTTGAGGGGTTAATATGTTTTATAATCATTTTTTTTTTCTTGTTATCGTTTCAGGATTTTAAATGTTTGACGTGAGTTGAAATGGTTTAATCCTCTTCTTCGGCGCTTTCGGATCCGCCTTCACCTCCGCTCTTGCCTCCTTCGCTTTTGCTTCCTTTACCTTTGCCTTTACCTTCTTTATTTTTACCTTCTCTTCCTTTACCTCCCTTTCCTCCTTTGCCTTCTTTCTCTTCCTTTCCTTCGTTCTCTTCCTTTCCTTCTCTACCTTTTCCGTGTTTGCCTCCTTTACTTCCTCTGCTGGAATTGTTGTATCCTTTGCTTACTTTTCCTTCTTTGTTTTTGCCACCTTTGCCTTCGTACTCTTCCACCTCGGCTTCTTCGGCTTCGGGAGCCTCGTATTCAGCGCCTTCGGCTTCGGGAGCTTCGTATTCGGCGCCTTCGGCTTCGTATCCTTCCGTTCCAGTTTCTTCCACTTCGGCCGCTTCCGTTTCAGTTTCGGCGTAGCTCTCGGTGGCGCTGACGGCGTATGCGTCGACTTCAGGGGCCGCATAAGCGTCGACCTCGGGAGCCTGGTAAGCAGGGGCTTCGGGAGTTTGGTATTCAGGAGTTTCAGGGGCTACGTACGGAGTTGCAGTGGGTTTTGGAACTGGGATGATTGCAGGAGCTGCAGTTGGTCTGGGAACGGGAATGATTTGCGTGACAACCGGTGCGACGTATGGCGCTGGTGTAGTCGGGTAGAAGATGGGAGTGACGGCTGGAACGAATGGACCAACGACGGCTGGAACGACGGGGGCAATGACGGGTGAAACGGATGGTGGACGGCTGGGACCGGACGAAGTGGAAACGCCGGCCGAAGCTGTGACTCCTCCAGTTCCAGTGGCTGTGGCTCCGGCCACGGTTCCGATCGGGATAATCTCAACTGGGATCACATCAGCTGGAAGAGTTTCGGCAGTGTGTCCGGAGATGTCGACCACTTCGAAAACGGCGAGATCATCTGGAACATCGTCGGGAGAAACTCCGTCGAGATTGTGAACTTCAAAGACTTCGGCGTTGGATGCGGTGGAGACGCCGGCCGATGCGGAAACGGGTCCGGCGTTGCTGGCCACTGTCGCTCCGGCCGATGCGTCTACGAGCGGGATGATTTCAACGGGGGTCACGTCGGCCGGAAGAGTTTCGGCAGTGTGTCCGGAGATGTCGACCACTTCGAAGACGGCGACATCGTCTGGAACATCGTCGGGAGAAACTCCGTCGAGATTGTGGACTTCGAAGACTTCGACGTTGGACGCAGTGGAGACTCCGGCCGATGCGGAAACGGGTCCGACGTTGCTGGCCACTCCGGCCGTGGCACCGACGACTGGGATGATTTCAACGGGGATGACGTCTTTCGGCAGGGTTTCGTGAGTGTGTCCGCTGATGTCTACGACCTCGAACGGTTGAATGTCCTTTGGAACTGTGCTGTGATCTACTCCGGTCAGGTCGTGAACTTCAAAGACGGGCACGATGGCGGGGGAGGCTGCGACGGATCCCGTGTTTGTTGGCGAGCGCTTCTTTGCGTCGCTGATGTCGGCCGTGGCTTCGGCTGTGGCGGCCGGATGAACTCCATCGATGCTGACGCTTTGCTGTTTGAAGAAAGTCAACGACTTCCACGAGTCGTTCCTTTTACGGAAAAAAAACAAAAACAAAAACGGAAGTGAATTTCAGAAAAAAGAAATGGCGCACAAGGATCAAAACGGAATTGAGACGGACCTGTTTGCCCGTTTCCTTCGCTCGCCACCTTCGCCTTCCTCTTCTTCGGCTTCTTCCTTTTTACCACCTCCTTTGCCTTTACCTCCTTCTTCCTTTTTGCCTCCCTCGGCCTTTTTCGGCTCTTCCTTTTTCGGCTCTTCCTTCTTGGGCTCTTCCTTTTTAGCTTCGGGTTCTACGGAACGGCTACCCCCTCGATTCCTCCTGTTTTTTTCAAAAATTAATTATTGCATTTTTCACTTTTTGAAAAGGTGAAAGAAAATGAACAAGAGGATCAAACCTGGGGAAGGTGGGCGCCGAATGGACGCAGACGATGGCGACGATGAGGAACAGTGCGAGCAAAGAGAACTTCATGTTGTGTTGGAGTTCTTGGACTGAATGTGACTCTCTTGCTCGCCACGCCGCCCTTTTTAAAGGGGGTAAAAGTTAGCGTGAGTGCGCGAGTCTACTCTCCATCTCTGCTCTGATTTTTTTTTGTTTGTTTTTTTTTCATTCTCGTTGAGCTGCTTTGCTCCTTTTTTCTTTCTTTCTTTCTTCGTGCTCACGGGTTTATGCAACGCGCACCGTCGACGAGTTTCAACAAACATCTCGGCCAACGCCCCGTCAGCACGCCAGAAAATCGTTCCCCTTTTTTTTTTTTTTTTTTTTTTTTTTTCGTTCTCTTACCATAGACCAGCTTTTTAATATTATTATTTTATTTTTTTTTCGGGGCGTCTGAAAGTTTTTTTTTTTTTTTTTCGTTCCAGGATAGACGGTTGTATAGTGAGTGCGTTCGTGAATGGTTAATGTTTTGCTGGGGGAATGGTATTTTTTTTTTTAACGAATGAGTTGGCACAGGTGTGTTGCACAATGACACTCGTCAAACAAAAGCTAATAGAAAGAAACGAGTTATTTCAATTATGGAATCGTATGGTACTAGTCGGCCGCATAGAACCTGCTGCTACTATAACCTTGAATGGCAATAGTGAACACGTATTTAGTTAGAAAGCTCATGTTGATGTTGTGCTTTGAGATTTCACGATTCTATTGTTGAAATCGAGAAACGGGTTTGCTCGTTGCAACGGCCAAACGTGTATCGACATTTTTGAAGGAAAGCAAAGGCGACATTGCGTGCCATCTGTGGGAGTTGAATGCCAATCAGGATAGTGGACTCGAACCCGCATGTCTGGTTGGGTACATTCATTTTATTTTCGAGATGGGTGTTCGAAATTCGAACACCGTGACCCGCTGCGTCGTGTGTCAGGCCAAGTCTCTCTCTCTCTCTCTCTCTTTCTGTTCTGTGGGAAATCCAAAAAAAGATGAAGAAATAACAAAAAAAAAAGGCGACTAGTTTATACTTTCTCGACTTCCAGTCTCCGACTTCAATCATCAGGAATTCCGAGCTAGAAAATCTGTTTTTGTTTTGTTTTTTTCTTTCTTTTTTTAGGGGAGTCCTTAAAAAAAAAAAAAAAAAAAAAAAGTTGTGATTCGAATGACGTGATAGAGTTTCTTATAAAGTGAAAACCGACAACGACATTACGGTGGGTGGCAGGTGAAACCGAAACACGGGGCCAAGTGAAACAGAAACAAAAAGAGTTTCAGCCAGGAGCAGCGCTCGTTTCGAATGACCTCGCCCGACTTGCACGGCCAACAACACCGGTTTCTCCTTAATTTTCGGTCCCGAAATGATTTCAACGACGACAAAAAAAAAAAAATGGTAATAAGAATATCTGATTGTTGTTATCATTCCAATCTGCTTTTTGCTACAGTTGTTTCGCATATGCTTCATAATCGTGTATATCATTCTTTTATTTGTGCTGTTAGGCACGGTGCTCGTCAATCACCTAGCAAAACTGGGTTGTGAAATGATATTTGAAAACAAAAAACAAGATTCCAATCGTTTTTTTGTGTGTGTGTGTGTTAAGGGTATTGCGTCGTGTAACTAATAAGCCAACTAATCTTGTCGAATCGTTCCCCAGTTGATTGCAGCCAACTAAAACGTCAAGGACATTTAACTAGCAATTCGTTTCTTTTTCAAACTAGGCATTTAAAATGCCTAGCTCTGTAGCTACCCGAAGGGCACTTGTTTCGGATGCGGCGTAGCGGCGGAAACGTCTGGCGCGGAGCAACGGCGATGAAGTTTTGGATGTTCGGATAGCAACTGACCACGTTTGCATCATCGTCCATTTGAAATCGATAACCGGCACGGCACGGCCCTTGGGTGTTCAGTTTCCAGCAGTTGGATAATGTCTTCTTGTGATTATATGCCGTTTTGTTCCAGTAGACGTGTTTGCCATCAGCCAGACATCCCTCGGGCACCTCTCGGCATTCTGGCTGGCCATCGTGCACGATCCACCACTGACCGACTTCACACGGGCCCTAATCGGACGAACCGTTTGGAATGTAAAGATGAATTGAATTTAAAAAAAAAAAAAAAATGCAGAGGACCTGCGTGTATAGCTGATGGCATTGTTTCGTTTCATCCGAATAGATGATGGCTTTGGCCGACGTCTTGCAATCGCAGATTCCGATGTTGTCGGGACCGTCGTACAGCTGTAGGCCTTCCGGACACGGATTGGATTTTGAACGTTTCACGTGTGGTAGACATCGTTTCGACGGTGGGTAATAGGTGGCATCCGGTGATTTGCAACGCCTTGCTCTGTTCTTTTTTTTTTTTTTTTTCAAATGATTTTTGTTTTTACAAGAAACAAGTTATAAGGTAGAGGGACTTGCTTGGCCTTGTAGCGAATAGCGGACACGTCGCGGCGTAATTGCCTTTGATATTTCGATTCTTCGGTGAGCAGATGATTTTCAGGTAACAAGAAGAAAATGGTATCGCTCAATTCAATAATCTTTGGCCAAATTGTTTTCTCCAGTTGATCCAGTAATTTGATGTTCGTTTGATTATCGGTGGTGGGTTTCATGCTGCGGCCGATGTTGGTCATCTCGTCCACCAAGTTTTGCCTTTCAACGGCGAGCAGCTCCAGTCGCCTGAATGGGTGAGATTCAATTTCATTTATTTCATTTAATTAAAAAAAGTAGATTTCATGGAACCTCGAGATGGGAAGTTCAAACTGATTGAATCCTGTTACCATCGAAACCATGGTTTGCAGCAAGACGAGTGTCATTCGATTCAATTGCATCTTGTCACACCATCCACACGCACTGTTTTTTTTAATGAACATAATTTTAAACCTTTTTTTTTTTTTCCCCAATTTATACGATACTCGAAACTGTAAAATGTGTTTCCTTACCGGAAGAATGAGTTTCGATGTTGCACGAGAAGCTGCGTGAATGCGTTTGATGTTTTTGTATTCAAATTGTACGCTTTTGAACTTGATGTTCTAAAAAAAAGCAAATGATATCGATGGCTATATGTGTGAGGCAAACAACTAGAAATAGCCACTGGTCAGTGTATAAATAGGACGAAAAACGAATCATTTCCTGGCGCTGGATCGAGTCCAAATTGGGTAGCGTAGAAACAGGGCCAAACATCCGCCAATTGATAATGCATAATCGAGCAACAATCATTCCGTAATTTTACATATATGCAGAATCATTTTTTTCGTTGGAGTTTCCAATGAAAAATTGGCGAGTTTTTTTTTTTTTGCCAAAAAAAAAAAAAACGAACACGGCACGACGTCGATAGAAGAGAAAAAAAAAAAAAAAAAAAAGAAAAATTGTTTCCCTTTCACCTTTTTTGTTTTTTTTTATTTGGTATACAAGAAAAATTCTCAGGAAGCTTTCAAAAACCAACTTGACTACCACTGACTTGATAATCGCCGTTCTATCGGCTAACATGCAAATGTTTGTCTGTTGGACATGGAAAAGAAGTTCGATGAAAGGGTAAGATTTTGTTTTGTTTAGTATTAACGAACCATCGTGGAAAAACAAAAACAAAATGGAGTGGATTTCAATCGGAAAATGGTCACATCTCTAAACGTGGGTAGTCAAACTCTTGTTTTCACCGTTTGACCAAACGTGGAGTGCCGCTTCAAAAATTTGTTTGTTTCAAAATCAGCGTTGAAAGAAGCAGCTCGAGTGATCACGGGTCTAAACAACTTTTCTTTGATTCCATCCGGTTTCTGGCGTTTGAACGAAATGTGCGCAACTCGTTTTTGTATTTTCGGAGCGTCTCGGTGACACGCCGGCACACTTTCACTATTCAAGTACGAATGCGAGTGTTCGAGTTTTTGTTTGAAAAACGCGATAGAAACGGGCATATCGCGCGTTTGGGGAAAAGAAAAAAACAATATAAAAAAAAAAGGAATTGGGAAATGAACGAAGGCAAAAGCGGGACTAGTTTGAAACGTTTTTGACTACTGTATTTGATCGTGTTTTTTGTTGGTTTTTTCATTGTTTGGTCTTCTTGTGACCAACCAGATTAGAGTTGGTTGTCGTACAAACACAAAAGGAAGAAAAACGGCTAAATGTACAGTACAATTTCAAGAAAAAAAAAGAGAAATGTTTGCAAAAATGCCAGCGAAACCTTGAATTTGCATCGTGACTTGGTTTTTTTGTTTTTTGTTTTTTGTTTTTTTTAACACCCAGAAGTGGCTAAAACGATTGGTTTTCTAACGCGATGAGGAGACTGCCGACTAATAAGCAGCACGGCGCTTTCTACGAGCCGCACCAGCTTCGGCTTCGGCTTCAGCTTCAGCCGCTTCGGCGGGCTCTGCAGCTTCAGCTTCAGCTTCGGCAGCCTCTGCAGCTTCTGCAGGCTCGGCTTCTTCGATCGGTTCCACTTCAGCAGGTTCGGCCTCTTCGACTGGCTCCGCATCGGCGGCAGGGGCTGCTGCGGGTTTGGCAACGGCGGCGGGAGCAGCGGCGGGAAGGGCAGCTGCAGCTTGGGCCGCTTTGACCTGGGCGTGGGCGGCGAAATGAGCTGCTTTTGCTTGAGTCACTTCAAGTGTGTCCTTGGGTGCCTCGAATGGATTGACGGCTGGAAGTGGGGCAGCAGCAGCGGCAGCCGGAGTGGCAACAGCTGCCGTGGCATCAGCGGCGGCTCCAGTTGCGCCCGTCGAGGATGTTCCAGCGGACGCTGCAGCCGTGACGGCCTGACGCTTCTTTCTTGCGGCTCCAGCTTCAGCTTCAGCTTCGGCAGGTTCAGCTTCAGCGGCCTCAGCGGCTTCAGCTTCGGCAGGTTCGACTTCAGCGGCCTCAGCTTCAACTGGTTCGGTTTCAGCGGGTTCAGCCTCAACGGGTTCAGCTTCTTCAACGGGCTCCACCTCTACTGGCTCGGCTTCTTCGACAGGTTCAGCGTCGGCTGCGGCTTTAACGGGAGTAGCAACAGCAGGAGCAACTGCAACGGCGGGAGCAGCTACAGCGGGAGCAACAGCTACAGCGGGAGCAGCTACGGCTGGGGCTTCAGCTTTAGCTTCAGTTTTCGCAGGAGCTTCGGCAGCTGCAGTGGCCTGTCGTTTCCTTCTTGCAGCTCCAGCTTCAGCTTCTGCCTCAGCAGCTTCTGCTTCAGCAGCTTCTGCTTCAACAGGCTCAGCTTCGGCTGGTTCGGCTTCCTCGACAGGCTCAACTTCAGCCGGCTCGGCTTCTTCGACAGGCTCAACTTCAGCCGGCTCGGCTTCTTCAACGGGTTCAGCTGCACCGATGACAGTAGCCGCGGCAACCGGAGTTTCAACTTTGGCCGGCGCAGCAGCAACAGCGGCGGCGGCCGGTTCGGATTTGGCGGGTGCGGTAGCAGCGGTAGCCTGACGCTTATTCAAATTCCTAGACAAAATCGAATTGGTTTTTTTCAACAACGTTCAATTCGAAGGCAAGTTTTATGCTCGTTCACAATTTTTGTACGTCTTCGATTGCACATGATCGTGAAGAAACTTACCTTAGAGAGTGGGGCGCCGCATGGAGTACGTTAACGCACACCATAGCGGCAATGAGCAGAGCTAATGTGGACTTCATGTCTCGACGTTGGGTAGTCGCAGTTGACTGATACTGTTCCCCATCTCTTCGCTGCCCTTTTATAAAAGGTACACCTGCACGTGGCTGGAAAAAAAAAAATGGCGCAGCCGTGACAAATGATTTAAAGCTAAAGAAGCCAGTTCACTTGTTTTGCCCGCTGTCTCGCCAATGGTACGACCTTGGTAACCCCCTTTTTCGTTCAATGCAGCTCGTCGATGGGAACCCTGAAATTCGCTCAGCGCCTAAAGCTCTATTTTCGACAACAAAACAAAAAAATCGTCAAGAATTTAAGACAGGAAATGGAGTAAGGCCAGCCTCTGTTTCGATCGTGATGAAAATTTGATTGTTTGAAAAAAAAGAAAAAAAAAAAAAAAAAAAAACTAAAAACAAGAAGGCGTTGGCTTAAAGGTAAATTAAAAATTAGACGACGACAACAGCTGGAGAAAAAAAAAAATACATATCTATTTATCGATGGCCTTTGGATTTTCCATGTTGGAAAGGGAATGATATGGTGCAACGTAATGTTTCGTTCGTCGACCTGTTTGAATCGGAGTATGCCGACCTTGTTGAGTACCACCATCCACTTCGTTCGTGTTTCCCCGCTCATTGATTGACGCACTTCCGCGTCTCCAGAACGTAACGCAGCCGTTCTCCCTACAAATTACTGATTGATTTCTAATGAGGTAACGAAAAATGGGCGAAACTTGAACCAACTTGCAGACGCAAAACAGCCCGTTTCCATTTTGTTGTGTCCCATTTCGGGTTCGCGTGCCAAGGTTGAAAGTGTTTTCTTTTCTTACACAAAGATTGATATCTTTTGATGTGATTCTGTTCAGGGAGAATCTGTGCCGTTTATTATTCAGATTCTTGTGGCCTATTTGTGTTGCTACCCTTCGCATTTTTTTTTTTTTTTTGTGAAACGAAAGAAAAAAAAATCGGTCTGGAACGCAGCGTGCATTATTGAAAGGTAGCAACCGGTTAGTCCAAGAAAACAAAAAGGCTTCACTTTCATTTTGTATACGGCTTCCATTTTCGTTAATCCACGAATGGTTGTAACACATTTCTGCAATTTAAGTTCGAGGTTTTTGCTAGCTAACAACGTTGTCCGCTTTTACGATATCGAGAAACGCGTTATCCGACATCAACGTTTGACACTCGTTCGTGATTTGTTCTCATTCGAGAGCTAATATTTTTTTTTTTCTTCTTCTCTACCGGACTCGAACAATAAAACCAAATAAAGACTAACGAGGTGAACTGGCATTGGCCGTGAAAATGTCCCATTGAATTTCGGTGAATTTCGTTCGGGGAAGTTGATTAAATATTTATCTATCGATTTCTTTTTTTTTTTTTTTCGGTGCACTTTACATAGCAGACGACAACACGTTTTCTTTATCGTCTGCTTTTCGTTCTTTCCAGTGGAAAGTCACTTTTCCCGTGTGGGTTTTAGAAACCAGTTTTAAAACGAATTTTCACGAAGGGATATGTTTCCAAAAACCTTGTAAACATTTCCGTTTTCGGTCATACATATTTTCAATTTTGTTTTCTTTTGCATTTTGATTTTTCCATTTTCAGTGTGAACGTGAGTCATCGCTCTGCTACGGTCATACCTGTTCAAACGTTCCAGATCCCCCTTCCAAAAGAAAAAAAATTGACTTTACAGAAATTGCAGAACTCGGATCCCGCATCCCGAGCCGGAATGTGAATGGGAGAGGAACAGACAAGATGTTGGCCTATATTTAAACGCTAAACCCAAATAGGGTTCGTGAAGGCTGTCAATGGCGCAGTTTACGGTAGACTGGACTATATTTGAAATTGTTTTATCTTTCTTATTCTGTTTAGTGTCATTCCTTTTTCTATTATGCTTGAATTGCTGCAATCGCCGTAATCACAGTTTGTTTTGTACGTTCGTTCGCTCTGCAAGGTCATGGAAAATTCAAGAATTGCTGTGGTCATTATTATCCACTCTGGTTACAACCAGCTCCGATTTTCACCGACACAAAAAACAATTTCCCTAAGTAATTCCTATCGTGATTCTCTATACTAAAAAAAAAAAAAAAAAAAACAAAGATTTCTTTATGGTTTTTTTTTTTTTCTTTTTTCTTTTTTCGAAGAAGGTAAAAGAAAACAAACGACCGGTTTTGTTTCAAACGCATTCAAGGAAGTTGGCAAGGTTGCATTCCCAGGACGCTGACGATAGGTGACGTGCATGTTCGCCATTCCGCACGTGAAGAAAATGGGAGTCTGCGAACAGGTTAAGTGAAACGCTTTCTCTCTGCCAAAACGATAGGCATCTATCATCGGCGAAACTGTGGCATCACTATTCTCACACCAGCGAGCACGTGAGTTCTACCTTTCTAATCAGGTGAAAATATCGTTGTCGATAGGTCAAACTTGTATTTGCCATCTTGCCACGAGATTGAAGAGATAGTCTAGATGCGGAAATCTAAAGCCCAGTAATTGAGCAATCATTCACAAAAAAAAAAACGGGGGGCATTTCCTTGAATCGAATGTTGTATAGCCGTAAAGAAAAACGATCCTTTTATTATTAGCCTATAGTGCTGTACGACGTGCGTGATTATAAACAAGCCTGCAAGGTCGACTCGTTTATAATCGTTCACGTTTTAGTGCGTCATAGATGTCCATACAATTATTTCGTTATTCGCTTTCTTTTGGCGATTAAAACTTTCAAAAATGTAGAAAGGAAACAAATTGCATTCACTTTAGGAAACGGCATTTTGGTACGTTTTTTTTTTTTTTTTATCGTCTGCTGCTGGGCGTTGCCATGGCTACGTTAGGCGCCAGACCACTTCCCACCGGTGAAAGCTTTATAGACCATGTTTACGTAAGCATAATCAACGTTATTGGGTTATTTTTGCATATCTGAACATTTTTATCAGCTACGAAGGATAACTCAACGTGTTTTATGACGGTGAAGTGTTCATCGTTCGATTTAGTTTTCCCTAATTGCATTTCAATTTTATGCAAAGGTGTTGGTAGTGGGTAGTATCAAACTTTTCAATCTGAACTCGAAAGCTGAATTCAAACATTATTCACTACTTTCTTTCTGGATGTTTTTTGAGATTAGGGACAAGATTTTGAAGCTACGCGTGAGTTTGCAAATTATTGATTCCGTGCATTTTGGCAGCTCACCTTGTCATTTTTAAATTGCTGAGCAATGGCCACAGATTTTCGTTTCTAATGAATAACGTTCGCTATATGAAAATAGTATCGAGTTGCTTTTGGGGGCCTCTGTTGCGCCCACTTTTCCTTTCACAAAATGTTTGTAACTGGCCGCTGTAGCATGTGATTGACAGCTCGGGCTAAAAATCGTGATTAGCCGTTCTTTGTTCTCCTTATCACAATGCTTACAACTCCTAACCACGCAGTATGGTGTTACACTTGTTAGAAGGTTTTTTTTTATTGTAAGCCATGACTTGGCCAGAACAACTTTTTCCGTCATCAAGCTCAAGGTTTTTCGGCATGCCGGCCGCTTGTATGTCTTTGTATTTGCCACCTCACTTCTCGTTACATTCGCCTAGATTTCTAATCAAGCTTATAATCTGTTCTGAGTAAAACGTAGGAAAATATGTTCACTATCGCTTTTGTCCCTTTTCGCAAACGATTATAGTAGGGCGCTGGTTGAGAGTATAATTCACCAGGTTGGCCGAGTGGTTAAGGCGCCAGACTTAAGTTCTGGTCCCCGAATGGGGTCGTGGGTTCAAGCCCCACACCTGGTAGTACTTTTTTTTTTTTTTCTTTTTTCTTTTCTTATTTTTGCATGCAGTTTACACTAAATAGGGAAAACATGTGTATTTTGCTGTTTAGTCATTTTCCTTAAATGTAATTGGGATACAATTGAATAACTGGGAAGTTAATCTCTTTATTTGCTTTAACGCAGTGGGTGTTTAATTTCTGCCTTTTTATTTTGCTTGGAGGATATGACAAATGCAGAGATGCAAATGAAGCTCTTGTACGCGACAATCGAGTCATTTCTAATGATGGAGAACATTCGTTACATGACGTCTAATGTCACTACAACGACTTTTTTGTGTGTATTATCAGCTATTTGTTTTGAGACTGCACAAGTTCTGCAATCGATTTCAGCTGGATTGTCGTGCTAATGACAACTGGCTGACAGATTTCTGTCATCTGTCTGTTCTGTGAACGATCGACATTTTAAAAACCTGAAATGCAAATTACCTTTAGCCATTTGTTTTAAATCATAATTCATCATATTCGTTTCCATTATTCCTGTCACGCCTAAAAACTTGGTTTTCGCACGCTCACAAATTCCATCTGCAATGTCTTACTTGATTTAAAATTTAAAACAGCATAATTGCTTTAAGAGAAACAAAAAGAATTCAAAAATTATTTTTCGTTCGAACGACAAATAGGTGGTCGTTATAGATTGGGCGATCACAAATGACGTAGGCAAACTGAAGAATCGCCCGTTTCATCCCACATAGCGTGTAGAACTAGTGGAAAAGCACATCAATCAACTCATCGTTCAAGAGGGGTTGGAGCTCGTCAGGACTTTCGAAGCAAGCCTCGGTAACTACGGGTTCTCTCTTTCGTGTTTTTCCTTTTACCTGCAAAACGCCGTTCTATTTTTCTATTTGCGTAATACTTACGTTTCGATTTCTAAATTTTGTTTGCCGCCATCTGGTGGCAAATCTCTTGATGACATCAAATAATACCGAATATGGCCTCGATTTTTTCGTAGCTTATTTTCGGAAAAGAATTAACGAACGATCCTAAAGTTGTTTTTCAGTACTTGACTTCTGTGAATAGTGAAATTTAGATTTGCATGGAACACAATTTCGTCGCAGTTCGATCATTCGTTTATTCTCTGCATTACTAGTCGTTTTTATTCAAGGGAACTGATCGATTCAGAAACTTTTGGTTTCTTCTGTTCCTCTTAAATTTCAGAATATTACTTGCCCTTTTGCTCGATTAACATTTCAAAATCATTAGAAACATCTCTTATGGTCGTTGTGGTACGCCGGTATCAGGTCGCTATCCGGTAGCTTACCATCATGACCTGTCCACATCATTTTTTGATATTTTTTCAAATTCTCACAAACTTTTTCTTTTATGTTTACAATCGAACGTGAACGTTATTGAATTCCCCGTAAAGTTCATTAAAGATATTGGGCAATGGTTTATTCCAAAACGAACTGAAATGCGAAATGTGCGAGAAAACTGCATAACGTTGTTTCAGCGCCCAATTCTCGGTATTTAAGGGTTTGTGTGCACATGACACAGTGGCGACCCACTCTAATGAATAGATATTTATACATATGTATGTCTATATGTATGAATAGCGCGCATCTACTCATTAACGGCATTGCTAGTAGCGCAATATAAGAGTACTTAAAGAAATAGATGAAGCATTCGCGGTGAGCAATGAACAATTTACTGGTAGCCACCAACACTGCCCACTTTCGTATGGTGTTGTTGTATCCTAATGGCATGTGGGTCGCTTTTTGTATCTTTGCTGTTTGAACAGTACAAGAGCGACGTGATACGTAGGAGAAAGTCTGCAGCTACGGTACGTTACGTTTAGATCGTTAACTAACGCAACCAGAAAAGCGAAGCTTAATTTTGTTTAAAAATTTTTGTATTTTACATTTCTTGTTTTGAACGTAAAGAGGAAAAAAGAAACTAAATTTACAATTAAAATTGACAGAAATTTCTCTTCAGTGAAACCTGAATATCGCGTCTTTGACTCTTTTGCATCTGGAAGCAACAAACCATTGTTCCAGCAGCGAACTGAATACCACATGTGCCATGGAGCCTTCTCCCCAATCAAGAATGTTAAAGACTTTAAAAGAAGGCAGCACGACGTTTCCTTCTCGCAGCTCCACCGGCAGCCTCGGCTTCCGCTGGCTCTGCTTCCGCTTGCTCGGCTTCCACTGGCTCTGTTTCCGCGGGCTCTGTTTCCACGGGCTCTGCCTCCACTGGCTCTGCCTCCACTGGCTCTGCCTCCACTGGCTCTGCTTCTTCGATGGGTTCCACCTCAACAGGCTCTGCCTCTTCAACTGGTTCTGCGTTGGCGGTAGGTACAGCAGCTGACGCAACAACGGGAGCAGCGGCAGGCGCATTGGCGGGAAGAACGGCAGGAGCGGCAGCTGCGGCTTGGGCCGCTTTGATTTGGGCGTGAGCGGCGAAATGAGCTGCTTTTGCTTGAGTCACTTCAAGTGTGTCTTTGGGTGCTTCGAATGGATTGACGACTGGAAGTGCGGCAGCAGCTGGGGCAGCGGCAGCCGGAGTGGCAACAGCCGCGGTGGCATCAGCGGCGGCTCCAGTTCCGCCCGTTGAGGATGTTCCAGAGGACGCTGCAGCCGTGACGGCCTGACGCTTCTTTCTTGCGGCTCCAGCTTCAGCTTCAGCTTCAACAGGCTCAGCTTCAGCGGGTTCGGCTTCAGCGCGTTCGGCTTCAGCGGGTTCGGCTTCTTCAACGGGCTCCACTTCAACGGGCTCGGCTTCGACTGGTTCAGCCTCAACGGGTTCAGCTTCTTCGACGGGCTCAGCTTCTACTGGCTCGGCCTCTTCGGTAGCTTTAGTGTTTACTGCCGTTTTAACGGCAGTAGCAACAGCAGGAGCAACGGCAACAGGAGCAGCTACAGCGGGAGCAGCTACAGCGGGAACTTCAGCTTTAGTTTCAGTTTTCGCAGGAGCTTCGGCAACTGCAGTGGCCTGTCGTTTCCTTCTTGCTGCGCCAGCTTCAGCAGCTTCTGCTTCAGCTGCCTCTGCTTCGGCAGCCTCTGCTTCAACAGGCTCAGCTTCAACAGGCTCAGTTTCAACAGGCTCAGCTTCAACAGGCTCAGCTTCAACAGGCTCAGCTTCAACAGGCTCAGCTTCAACAGGCTCAGCTTCAACAGGCTCAGCTTCAACAGGCTCAGCTTCGACTGGTTCGGCGTCAACGGGTTCAGTCTCAACCGGTTCAGCCTCAACTGGCTCAACTTCTACGGGCTCAGCTTCCTCAGCAGGTTTGGCAACCACGGCCGCTTTTGCAGGGGCAGGGACTACCGCTGGAACAGCGACTGGAACAGCAGCAACAGAAGCTACGACCGGAACATCAACAACCGGAGTGGACACAGGAACATCAGCTTTTACAGCAGGTGTTGCAACAACAGTAGGTGTTTCGATTTTGGCTGGAACAACGTCAGAGACCGTCGTAGCCGATGCAGTTGCTGTGGCCGTTTGACGTTTATTCAAGTTTCTAACACATCAAAGGTATCCACAAATGATATCAAACATTTTAATTCTCTTTAAAAATCCAATGTGTTCCAGTGCAGAAAAATGTAAACAAACTCACCTGAGAGAATGGGGCGCCGCATGGAGTACGTTAACGCACACCATAGCGGCAATGAGCAGAGCTAATGTGGACTTCATGTCTCGACGTTGGGTAGTCGCAGTTGACTGATACTGTTCCCCATCTCTTCGCTGCCCTTTTATAAAAGGTACACATCTTTACCTCTCTTACCCACAGTGTCTCTCGCCAGCCGTCCAACCTTGGTAATACCCCCCGCCTTTAGTTAGATAACCAACAGCCAACGATGGTAGCGTTTTCAATTGTAATCGTTAAACCCTTGGAGCCTCGGTGAAACCCAAGCAGGAAATAGAAATTAAGGCCAGGTGAACTACAGGTTTATGTCGTCTCGAATGGCCCTTGATTTTATTTTAATGGAGTAAAGGCATTCTCTTTTGCTATGCCTTCAGTGTTCCAGCACGTGACACCTATTCAGACCAAACAGCCTTGGTGTTTTTGTTCTATTATTATTCTGTGTCTAACGTCGTAGATGATGATTTCCGTATGTCTACAGGTAGACAACAGGTTTTATGTTTGGGGAAAAAAATTGTGTTCGTCATCGGTGTTCCGTGCCAAGGCTACGTTCGTGATTTTGAAAATGAAAGGGCGTGCGACGCACGAGTCAGGGTTATTTTTGCCAGAGTGTTTCGTTTTGTTTTTCTTAATGGTGGAACATTTTCCCATTCAAATAGAGGCGATAAAGAATGTTCGTTGGCCATGAAAGTTTGCGAATCACGATTTCCTTTTTAATAGCTGCTCAAACTGTGAACGCTCAAATGCTGCTGAATCGATTTCAATCTGGCAAAAATAACCATGTCTACAATCAGCAAGCAATGCAATATTTGCATTATTAATGAAAAGCCATGGATGTATCGGAAAATGCAATCTTTTTTTTTTGGAGTTGTCAATCCTTTAATTTGTGACAACGGGGAATACCCAATTTCATTCACCTTGGAGTTCCTCTTTGTCACAATTGCGAAACGAGGAATACGCCTTTACGCGTGTACGCTGCACATTTGTTTACGTTTTGTTTGTTGACCATCCTTTAAGTCGTTCAACTACGCACTGTTCCTCATTTTGCATTGAAAAGCGATGGAACGCCATGAGATTATGTTTTGGGCGTGATGTAGATTTACAGCAGTTTGGAATATCAAGTGCGCAATCTCAAGGCTTCAATTGCAGGTAAATGGGACAATAATTATGGATCTGATTTAGCATAGTGGTGATAAAAAAAACTTGAGCAATTAATTACGAATGGCAGTTAATTATCACCAGGTTGGCCGAGTGGTTAAGGCGCCAGACTTAAGTTCTGGTCCCTGATAAAGAGACGTGAGTTCGATCCTCACACCTGGTAGTTAATTAGTGCGTTTCATGCTTGAGACAAAAGGTGTTATTCTCTGAACTGCGTTATTTCTCCGCATTTTTACTTGTAGGTAAATGAAGCTTAACCCCAAAGAAGTGCAAAGAGAAACAGCAAAACTGAATTAATAAAACAAGCAGTTTTTGTTGTTCTTGCATTAGGTGACGAGAACAAGCACCGAAACTGTTTGGGTAGTGGATGGGATCAGACTTCACCAGGTTGGCCGAGTGGTTAAGGCGCCAGACTTAAGTTCTGGTCCCCGTTTGGGGACGTGGGTTCAATCCCCACACCTGGTAGTGAAGTGCTTGCTAATAATATTTGAACGTGATTTGTATTAGTACTATCTCAGTCTGATATACGGAAACTTATTGTACGATAGATGATAAGGTTTCAATCATTTCTTAATTATCCACGAATCAAGTTTCACCAGGTGTGCATTTTAAACCCACTGTTTTGCTCTCATACTGTGAATATGCTCTTGTCATAAGATACGTTATTACCAATCGCAGTTTTAATCAGTATTCTTGAAAATAACTTGTGTACTACCGGCTATAAAACATCAAATTTTTACAGAAGCATACGTAATTAATCTTACCAGGTGTGGGGCTTGAACCCACGACCCCATTAGCGGGGACCAGATCTTAAGTCTGGCGCCTTAACCACTCGGCCAACCTGGTATTTCATGCAAAAGGATTCAGCTAAAGTGGCCAGTATGGAAGAAACTACAATTTAAAAATGGTATTTCGATTCCATTTCGCGAACTTCACTCACAACGATCCTTTGCAAAGTTGCTGCTGCAAGGACGATAGTTCAATATCAAGCGTTTGTTTATGTGTAGCAGCTATGGTAATCGGCTGATGCCATTAGAAAAGTCATTCTACGTCTCGATCCCATTTCAGAGAAATGTAAACCGACATGGAACAACTTTGTGAGATTGTCGGTTTGCCATAAATCTGTCGAGAAGGAAACGCGATCCTTCGCCTCTTATCTGTCATAAGCTTTAAATGCGGGATTTTTTTATGGCCATTAACACTTTTCCGACAAAGTGAAAGTGTTGACGAATTACCCAAGTTTCTGTTTCATTTGCTATCCTTCTACGAACACTCGCGATCTCTAGGTCAAGTATGAATGTAAATCACGCGTGCCAGATATCTCTTCCCCATGTAGATATACACAATCACTGATGACCCGCCATCCCGCAGTCCCCGTTAAACAAGACGAATTTATACATGATCAACAAACATAGTAAACAAGTGAGCTCAACGAATCGCATATAATCCACTCGCATTTCGCATCTACTCTCAAACAGAAACCAACAAGTTGATCGCAAATCCAATTGAAAACGATGGCGTTTTCTCGGTATGTATTGCACACGTCGTAGTCTTTAATTTAATTCGCTCACAAGGTGTACATCTTTGTTATTCGTTTTGTAGATGTTGTTTAGTGTATTTCTTGCTGGGGTTCGCTCAGAATTTGACGCTAGCCCGTCCTCCCCAACATTCTGCGACGATGGTGATATTCTGCGGTCGTGAGTTATTGGCAGTAATAGACGAAGTTTGTTCCGCCTCCAAGAGCTATTTCGTTTTCGATCCGCTTGTTGTCAATCAATTGAACTTGGATGTCGATTCAACATCAATCGATCAGAGACCGAACGACGGAAGTAAACGTGATTCGCTGTTACGCCAATGCTGCGCGATTGGCTGTACGGAAGATGATTTAAACAGCTTTTGCCATACTGATAGGAACAGAATGTAAATATTCTTTTTCGTGTGTCGTCCTCCTGTAATTAAGCGGTAAAATTTGATGTTAATTCCAATTTATTTTCGATATCGTAGAGTGGAAGCAGTGAACCGACAGAGGAATGAAGAATTAACTATTGATTGGTTGTATGAATTTCTACCTCGTTATGGAGCCACCCTGCCATCGGAATAGTCTTTTGCGCTTGTTTCTGTGCATTGCGTATCGTGACATTCACATAAGGTGGAAAATGATTATCGTAGTTTTACGTGTCGTTTAGATAGCAATAAAATCACATGTGTCCTTTAGTACATGATTTATATGATATTTCAATTATTTGATAAAACCACCAGGTTGGCCGAGTGGTTAAGGCGCCAGACTTAAGATCTGGTCCCTATCTAGAGACGTGAGTTCGATCCTCACACCTGGTAATCAATAAGTTCATTAAATGGAGTTATTGCGCACACTGTGCTACTTTTCCCGTACCTTCATTTCGAGGTTAATGCAACATAATTTAAAATAGGTGTGGAGAGAACTGAAGCATTGTAAATAATAACACAAACAATATTTATACTTTGATTGAAGCGAACAAGCACCGGAGCTCCTTGGTAAGCGGATGGCCTTAAAAATGCACTAGGTTGGCCGAGTGGTTAAGGCGCCAGACTTAAGTTCTGGTCTCTGTATAGAGACGTGAGTTCGAACCTCACACCTGGTAGATTGATTAAGGAAAGTAATGGAATTTACACATTTTATGTAGTTTACTAGTGAGCTATCTATCCTCTCGCACAACTGAAGCAGAACAAAAAACAATAGCGACCTTCACTTGTTTGAGCTTTCTTGTACGTGGACTTCAATAGTATTCGTGCATTATTGCGTTCCTCAAGTCTGTACTAGTAACTATAGCTGCTGATGTGTCGTGTTACTATAGCAATCTGTGCTTTAAATTCGTTCGTCTTCATCATTACTCTAATGTCACTCAGTAAAGTTCAGCCATTGTTTGACTCATCTTGATTTCATAATACTTGGAGATGGTACTAAGCTACTATTTGATGTAATAGCCGGAAACTCTCCAGGTAAGAAAGATAAAACTTTATATAGGGTACCTTATAGAAACCCAGAAACAAGTTAGTGGATGAGGACGTTAGTAAAGAGACTTACGACGTTAGTAATAATGTATACAAATGGTAGGTAACATGGAAATGGAATTGCAAATTTTCTTTTCTAGATGAGGTTTAATTAATAACCAGGTTGGCCGAGTGGTTAAGGCGCCAGACTTAAGTTCTGGTCTCTGTAAAGAGACGTGAGTTCGATCCTCACACCTGGTATTTAATAGATCCCTTGTGTGATTATTGTGATGCAAAATAATTACCATATAATATATGTTTTAACTGTCTCGCCCTTGCGGTAATGTCTTTCTATTAGGCCGTTACGTCATAGCTTTTGGGACATTTATATCTCCTTACAAGGGAATGCCAACTCGACGTAAAAAATTGTGGGAAAGGTACGCAATGGTATAGAAGGAAGGGGACGAAAACAGCCATCTACATTCTTTATCGTGTCCTCCCCCCTGGATATGTGAAAAGAAAACGAAAAGGTGCTAAATCTGTTTCAGTTGCACAACCAGTTCGGAGTAGTGTGGATATTTTTATAAAGAGTTCCATGGAATTGATCCTAGCATTCGAAGAGAAAGATATATCAGCAAAAGGTAAGCATGCCTTCATTACGTCCATTTAACTCGACATAATTTTTTTCTGTTGAATATTCTATGTTTGCTTTGTCTTTGTTGCACAATGGTTTGTTAAAAGAAGTGCAGTTCTTCTTATGTGTCCTAGCCAAATGTTGGACGACTCGCTTGTAAGCGTTCAACCTCGTGCAAGTGCCCGTACGGACCGTGTTCACGTGTTCAATGATGACTGCTTGGTAGGAATGATTTCAGTAGAACTTAATTTAACGAGAATTGATGTCCAAATTAGTGTGGTAGGTATTCTTTCAGCACCAGGTTGGCCGAGTGGTTAAGGCGCCAGACTTAAGTTCTGGTCTCTGATGAAGAGACGTGAGTTCGATCCTCACACCTGGTAATTAATCAGTCCATTAAATCATTCCCGCAAGGGGAGTTGTTGCTTGCTATTTTTCCTCTTCTAGGTAAAGCAAGTTTAATTCAATATAGTTGTCCTTTGATGACGATGAAGGCATCAAGCCCCGGAACTACTTGGAAAGCGGATGGAGTTAATGTACACCAGGTTGGCCGAGTGGTTAAGGCGCCAGACTTAAGTTCTGGTCTCTATTAAAGAGACGTGAGTTCGATCCTCACACCTGGTAATTAATCGGTACTTTCCGTGCAATCCTTCCGGCAAAGGGTGTGATTGTGTTTCCTGTGTTATTTTTACGCGCCTTCACTGCCAGGTAAACCAAGCTTAATTCAAAAAAGGTATAGAGAAATATTACAACTGAAAATTTGCAAATAATAAAACTTTCATCCTTTGATTAGATCTAGAGACCAAGCACCGAAACTATTTGTAACCAGGTTGGCCGAGTGGTTAAGGCGCCAGACTTAAGTTCTGGTCTCTGTAAGGAGACGTGAGTTCGATCCTCACACCTGGTAATGAGATGCAGCATTCAGTAATCCATTTAATCTAACTAAAAGAATTTTATAAATTGTCCTTAAAATCGTTCGTCCCTAACGCTCTTATCGTGCGCTTGTGTCATAACGAGACTTGTGTAATGTACCGTAAACGTTTCACCAACCAACTCGGTTTATTTGTACAGATGTGACAGTGACGATTGTCCGTCTGTCCCCTTAACTAATATTCCCAATAGTAAATATGAAAACACTTGCGTTCCACAAACGCAAAATGAGAACATGACATTCGTAGACCGAGTGATAGAACAACGTGCGCAGCAGTTATGAAGTCATCGCCCTTTATTTGAGTGATTAACGTTCAGCCAATGCGATTTGCAACAGGGCGTTCCAGCAGTGCACAACTGAATCAATACCGAGCCATTTTTTTTTTTTTTTGAGACGAGTTGCCCCTACATAACAAAGCGTCGTCCGTGATACCGTGAAACAATCAACATCGAATTGCTCAACTCGTTCAACATGCGTAACGTTCTTCTCCTTTCGGTAATTTATTTCTATCTCAATTCAAATGATGTCGTTTAATTGTTCAGTGCTATAACTGTGTCCTCATTTCAGTTGGTAGTTTGCAGTCTGTTTCTGTCTGGAATGTGCGAAGAAGACGATGAAAACGATCAGATAATCGGTGGAACTTTGGCCCCTAAAGGCCAGTATCCTTACATGGTAAATATTGTGTCCATCTTTCATCATTGCAATTAAGAAATAGACGAATGTCTGTTTATATTTTTAGGTTTTTTTTAGGAACTCAGTTACAGGTAAGCTCTTTTGTTCTGGAACGTTGATCACGGCGTACAAAGTTCTGACAACTGCGTGGTGTTTTCCAAGGTGAAAATTCATTTAATTAGAACATCGTTCAAAATAATTCTTTATTTTTTCTGTTTAGCTCCTTACCAGTTTTAGATGTAACAGCTTGGATGAACACTGTGTCACTAACTCCGGATGTCGATCGAGTAGTGCGCAGGGTCATCAGAGTCGTTCGGGCACCCGATTACAATCCAGTAACCGGTGTACGTATTTCAAATATCTTCCTGTATAATTTTATTAACTGTTCTTTTACCCAAACTGTTATTACAGTTGCATGACATTGCCATAGTTACACTGGACGCACCTGTTTTTTCCGTACGGCCAGTGCCATTGGCTTTCGGGGCTTACGTCAACGCTGGGAACACCGCAGTTATTACCGGTTGGGGTTACACCGGTAAGCCTTGCAAGAAACAAAAGCCACGTAAAAAATAATAAAATTTAAAATTTGATAGGTCCGTCGCAGCTATCGACACTGCTACGCCATAGCCCCATTACCATCCAGCCAAAATCGCTGTGCATGGCATCGTTCAGTAACAGCAATTTTGGCAGCGCCTATTTCATTTGCGCCGCATCAGTTGGTGTCGGCTCGTGCTCGGTAAGATTGAACGTCATTAATAGTTACTCATTAAACTTTAATGTGTTTTGTTGTATGTTTCAGTTGGATGCTGGCAGTCCCATTCTGCTGAATGGTAATCAACTTGGCATCAGCAGCCAATCTCGTTGCGGTGGAGGAGAGCCCATCGTTGGTGTTGATGTTCGCGCATATCAACCCTGGATTGTCAAAAATCTCTGAATGATTTCCATTTTGAAACAGTTTTCAAGCACAACTTGTCATTATAGTTGATAACGAGTGGCAAAGGAAATTCGATCGTTATTACAATGAAGCATACCATTCAGCGGGGAGGGTGTCCTCTTATTGACCCCCTACTAACAGAACGTTTGAATTTCGTACAGTGATAAGCTAAATTATTTCCAGATTTTAAGTTTCAAAAAATACAAGATCTATAAGCGCCAAAACGGTAGGTCAGCAACGGAGTTACACGCCCTACTTCATTTCTTGTTCCTTATTCTGTCGTAGATAGATTGAAAAGATTTTGATCAACATTTTTGTTATGGTAGAGGTAGTATCTTACGTTTCCATAGGTGACTACTGGTAAATTACACCAACAAAGGAGGAGTGGATTTATTTTCCATCCGGTCAGTATAGTAAACACAGAAGGTCAGTGGTGTTGGCACTTGAGCAGGTGATGGACAAGGAACTCTTCCATAAGTTATTGGTACCTGGAAAAGGTAAAGTGCGTTTAGTATTTGCTCGATGCATTTTAAATTATTTTTATTTCTTATTTTAAATTATTCTTATTTTGCAGAACAGGGTCTTGAGATTGACAGTCACACATCTTGCCATTCAAATTGTGTTCATTTATAATGCTAGTTTCAATGTAAAATAACGATTCTTGAATAGTCTGAACTCGTTGAATATTACATTTGTTTTTGTTTTTAGGCGTGAAGATGTTCGTAACTAAGAGGGACACTACGAAAATTTTGCAGCAGAATTTGATTTCAGGTAAATATCCATAACTTTAATGGTAAGTTTGTAGTTAGATGTTGTACACACCTTCGCGTTATTTTCCAGTTCGATCAGTTTAGTTAGGCCCCTATCGTGAAACGTGTAGATTTTAACCGCATCTAATTGTTTCTACTGAATACTTAGATGTACCTTCCCATGCAGTATTATTCGTGTAACTTTGCCACAGTTTGTGATACCCTATAAAGGATAGTAAATTTTTCAAAAGCTTTTAGTAGGGAGCTATGGGAATAAGCAATGTATAGTACAAATCACGCTCAATCGCAGAGGCTAAGTCTGTCACAAACACAAAACCGATGGGATCTATAAGGGACGTATGGGTGTCACAACAGTTCATCCGACCTACAGTTCGTGAATTAAAAACACAATATCCCAGCTTCTCTTGATGTCGGTTCATTTCTAGTAACCTAGCTAGTTTTGAATAAGTAAGCCTAAAGAAAGTGCCATCATAAACTTGACACATCCATCGTTCATTTGTTCTGCTGCCTTGTTTAGCTCTTGTCATTCCAATATCTGTGGCGCTTCTGACGTTAGCTGTATCTGTAAAGAAATACGGTTTCCCTCTATTATTAACTATTTTCATACAGTAGTCAGCTGTTTTGAATTTCTGCGTCTTGACGTTGCTATGACGTGGGTATCTTCCGATGTTCCATCGAGTTCCGAAAAGGTATTTAAACATTGTCGCTCTCCCACAAGCGGAACTAAGGTGAATTCCTGTTGTTGCGTTTGTATGGCTTCTACCATGTTAAAGCTATTTAAGTTAATCATTCTGTTCGTTGTCATATTTGGCGACAGATCTCAGACTTCGTTGGCTACAGTACCAAATGCTCTCAAGGGCCAACATCTTCGCATTATTTGGGTAATTGTAGAATATTTTATCTCAAAAATCATCAACTTGTAACGTTTGATTTTTCTTCCAAAATATGTAAAGCCTCGTTGGGAAGGTAATCTTTTAATACTATACGTCTGTTATTGGCTGATATCTTATTATTTATTGGTTTTATATGTATTGCACAATAAAAAAAATCAGGTAATCCTAAAGGACTTTCTGGTCCGCTGAAGGGAGGTGTCATCATTGATTACCTGGCAGCACGATTAGGCTTCACGTAAATCTTACCAAAACGAGGCAGTTTGATGTTACATTTTCACACACTGTTCTTTTTCTTTGGCAATTTAGTTACGAGATGGTGCGAATCACGGAAAACAGATTGGAGCCCGCTCCGAATCAAAGAGGACTTTTTAATTATTTATGGGACGGAGTTGAGTTGACTAAATTTTTGTTCTTCCTTTTTCATTTTTCCAGACCTTAATGATGATGTGTGTCTGTATAGAAATGCGATTTTTTGGTATCATCGGTTAGCACAACAAGGGCGCGCAACGAGATGTTTGATCTCACTACTCCCTGGGAATACAATAGCCTTGCTTTTCTGATTCCCGTGCACGACGAAACAGCCAACATTGAATCTGTCGTCAAGCCTTTCCAGTGGCCGGTATGATACCAATTTATATAAAATAAGCATCATTGTTAATTTGAACCAATTCTTTACGACGTGACACAGGTTTGGGTTGGACTAGTCGTTGCAGTCGTTTGCGTCATCGTCGTTCTGACGTTTATTCAGCGATATTTGCAGTATCGGTCTGGAACAGAGTCTGCAACAAAACGCAGCACAAGTTTGCCAAGCAACAATAGTCGCCTTTCAAAGGGACGAATTGGAACACAATTTATTTACGTTTTCGGCAATTTACTGTCACAAGGTTTGATGTGATTGACATTAACATTACAGGCTAATTCGTTGAGGATCAAACTCATTTAAATAGGTGGACCTTGCACGTCTAATCGGTTATCGTTTCGTGTGGTCGCTGGTGCATGGGCTATGGTGGCGTTTATTTTCGTTCAAGCGTACACGTCGACTCTTTTCACGTATGTAGTGGCTCCAGTCAATCAACCCCTCATCAATTCTATTTATGACATTGCTGCTAGCCCCGATATCAGTTTGCTAGTGAAGAAAGCTGGAACTATCGATACGATGTTTACGGTAAGTTACGAGATAAACTTGTGGTTGTTGAAAATTAATATTGTGGTTTTTTTGTTTTATTGGTAAATATGGATGCAGAATAATAATAGGACAGGATTTTATGAGAAAATCCGGAATAGGATTAATTCAGTGGAATATTCTCGTTGCGTATTGATATCTGATTGCATCAAGTTGATCACACCGGGATCGAGGAACGTTTTTGTCGACGTAATTATTCTCGTTTTTTACAAGCCTCTGGCCAACAAGTTGGTAAGAAGTACTTCTACACGCAGGGTTATCCTTACCAACTGGATGCCATCAAGGAAGACTTTGCAAAAACCGGGAAATGCAACTTGCAACTTGCAAGGGACACCTATATGTCCTTACTAATCACGATGGTTTTACCAAAACACAGCCCCTATACCGACGCCATCAGCAAAGGGTGTGTCATGTCCTAGTTATTTGGCCCTTCCTTATTGACGACGTGCATCTTAATGAAATTTTGACACTCTACAGGATCCTGGAATTACGGGAAGGTGGTTTCATTGACTACTGGGACGTCTGGTTTCGTCCTATGCCAGGCCAATGTATGGAAAATATCAAAGGCAGTGGATTGAAGTCACCAGGAGGCAGAAAACATCCGTCGTTGTCGTTCAAGAATTTGTCTGGGGCCTTCCTTCTATTCTTGGTTGGTGTCAGTCTTGCAGTTTTGGCTTTTCTATGCGAGCAAATCATTTCAATGCCTAGAAGCCAACGTCTCTGCCGACGCAAGTAACCACCGAAATTGCACGCAGAGCCGATTGCGTATTGTTCTCTCACAAATTTTTTATATGAACCCAGCATAATGCAGTTTAGCATAAAGTACAGAAATGTCCGTTTTTAGCACCATACTATCTCAACACAAAGTTTATCTGCTAAAGTAATAACAGCGTTCAAATCGATAATAATGGTTAGAAATACAAATCACAATCGATAGTTATTCAACTCCTCCTCTCGTGGGTGGGGTTATATAAAGGTTTGAAATGTGGCCGCTAGATGTTTTCTTGGTGATTAACCCTGTATTAAATGCTACTACCCAAATGCTGAAAAAATGTTGGTCATTTGGCGTTTCGTAGACTGTTTAATGTCTTCGAGTTACAGCTCGTTGCATTTTCCTGTTTCATGTTTATGACAAAATAGATCACATTACCTCTGCCGTTAAACCCTTGTGATGGATGATGTAAGTATACTCATTTAGTTTGACCCTAGTATACTATGCTTTCTGTCACTGTATAAATTGTGCATCCTGCTTGGTTTCCACTTTCAATGTGTAATTTTCCTAGATCTATGATGGCAAGTGTGGATACATGATTTGATGCATGAATTTTGTTTCAGATTATGTTTCCTGGATCATAGCATTAAAATGGAAATTATAAAAAAAAGTAGCTAGGCGACACAACCACACCGTAATTTTTCTTTGCCAATTTCTGTATGTTGCTCTGTAGGTTTGTGCACTTTGTGTGTAATCATGTAGGGAGTTTTTGCTTATTTCCCATTGCATTTTGGTATTGCATTCCTTTTCTCATATCCTAGTGCAACATCCATGCCACCCTAGGTTGAAACGATTTTAATTTATGGTTAAACTGGTATCTTGTGTCAAGGATGGCTAATCTTTTTCTCTCTTTACATTTTGGTTTTTCTAAGGTTGGAGGTAGTATATTTTATGCTCATGGATTGTTCCTGAAAAATGAATCTGGCACCTATAAGGCTATCATGAAAAAAGGGAAGGGAGCATTTATTTTCACAGGTCGGTAGAGTATGACAAAGGCCGTATACGAAAGGTCAGTGGTGTTAGCGCTTTAGCCAGTGATAGACACGTGGGATCTTCCATAAGTTATTACGTACCTTGAAAAGATCAAGCCTCCATGGTGTTGTTTGATATGTTCCCAAACTTGTTGCAAAGACCTGCGTGTCTAGACTGCCAGACATTCATAAATTTTACTGTTCTAATCGATAGGTTATCATTTCATAATTTCCCTTTCAGACATGTCAAGTGAGAGTCTTCTGTCACCCCACGATACGGTGATATTATTCGTCGTATAAAGGACGTATAGGAACGATAATTTTTGCGTATCACCGTGTTCTAAAGAATCAAGGTATTTTATCATTTGTTACATTTTCTTTATTTTTGCTGTTTTTACTAAAGTTACGTAAATAATTTTGTTTTCGTTAAAATGTATCCAATGATTAGTACTTCAAATGCCAAGCTCTTGGAAATGGCTCATAAAACCGAATTGCGTCGCATCGTGTCCGTCTCCACATCATGGGGTTCAACACTGTGTTGTAGAAAAATGTCTGCTGCAAGATCCTGACTGATATGCAACGCTCTTTATTGGTAAGTCTTCTTGGATTCACTACTGAAATTTGGCAGCATGATGTCATTTAAGTTAAACATTTGAAAAATCTTGTATTTGAATGTTTTACAAGCTTTCATTTCTAATTCGAAGAGAATTGAACTTTTATTAACACGTCAAATTGTTTAATTTAGTTACTAATCTCTAGCATTTCCTTGAGATTTTTTAGAGAAAATTAGAAATGAAAGCGATTTCCAGCATTTTCCTTAGTTTAAATATGTGCATCTCGAAGACGGTATTTTGTTCCGCCAGCTCGCGTTGACCGATGTTACTGAATTATGAAGGCACTAGTACAATGTTAGCTTGTAAGCTGCCAAATATGAATATGTAGTGCAAAGAAGCGAATCATCTAAAGGTTAAATCTTCCAATATTATGCACTCAAACACAAGACACTGTGACCGATAGCGTGAGTCACGTTAGAATAGCAGTCGCTTGTCCAGTACTTGAAAAGCAGCTGCTTGAATAGAATAAATTTTTTTACTTAACGTCAGTTCTTTTCTAATAGTTCATTTCAATAAATATTCAGGTGGGAAATGTCAATCTTAGACATGACAACTCGTACATGTCATTTGATTTGCTCACCCTCCCAAAAACAAGTGACGCTTAAGGCGCTATCCTCCACTAGCTCCTCACGCGTTCAGCAAAATACAGTATTCTGCTTTTTTTTTTTCCCGTCAAGAAAGTCCAGCCGTTATTTTGGATATTCCGTATCTCATCGTTGCCATGACTAGTTTTCTCTGATATTCGATCTGCTCGGCCGTTGAAGGTATTTAAACTAATTTCCCTTTCTTGCAAGCGCAGTTGAACTTCAAAGATCCTTCTGTTACGTCTCAATGGCACCTCCAAAGTTAATATCATTGAAGTTAATCATTTTGTTGGTGATAGTACTTGGCAATAGATACCAGAGCTCACTAGCTTCAATGACAAATCCTCTTAAGGGACAACACATTCGCATAATCTGGGTAATTATTTGATATTTAATCTTATTAGTGTCAATTTATAACCCTTTATTTTGTTCTGAAACATAGCCTCGTTGGGAAGGTAATGTTACCATAAGTCTGTAAGCAATAGCTAAAACCTATTTTAATTGGTATTATATTTTTATTTAGGTAATCCTAGAGGACTTTCTGGTCCGCTCAAGGGTGGAGTCATCATTAATTACTTGGCAGCGCGATTAGGTTTTACGTAAGTATTCCTGAGATTTCACAATTAGTTCCATTTTTTCTATTGCATACATACATCTCGCCTGTTATTTATTTATTTTGTAAAATTCCAGGTATGAGATGGTGAAAATCGCGGAAAACAGGCTTGAGCCTGCTCCGAAACAAAGAGGACTTTTTGAATATTTATGGGATGGAGTTGAGTTTATTCAACTTCCCTCTAATTTCTTCAAGCATTAACCATTACGTTTTTTCACATAGAAATGCGATTTTTTGGTTACAGCCGTTGTCCCAACATGGGAACGCAATAAGGTCGTGGATTTGACTTTGCCGTGGGACTACACAACTCTTACTTTCCTGATTCCCGTCCATACAGATACAGCCAACATCAAATCTGTCGTCAAGCCTTTTCAATGGCCGGTATGACTACATCAGACATAACTCAGTTTCAACTTCGTTACTACTCTTTAAAAAACAATTTACTTAGCTTTGGGTTGGACTAATCGTGACAGCCGTTTGCGTCATTGTCGTTTTGAGTTTGATCCAGCGATGTTTGGAATACATGGAACGTCGCCCCTTACCTGAGACAAAGGCTGCAACGGAAACCTGTACTAATTTACCAAAAAACACTAGTCGCCTGAACGGAGGGGCTGGCAAACAATCCCTATACGTTTTGGGAAATTTGCTATCACAAGGTTTGATTTGATTCACATCAACATGCTCCGCACAGATTCAATTCAATTTTTATAGGTGGGCCTTGCGCGTCCAATCGATTACCTTTTCGTCTTGTCGCCGGTGTTTGGACGTTGGGGGCGTTCATTTTCGTTCAAGCGTACACGTCAATCCTTTTCACGTATGTGGTGGCCCCAGTCAGTTTACCGCTCATCAATTCCATTTATGACATTGCTGATAGTGATGATATCAATTTGCTGATGAAGAAAGCAGGGACCCCTGAGGGGATGTTTATGGTACGTTGCAAGTTAAATTTTTGAACATTTTTTACGTGTCGAGTTTTTATTGATTGGATGCAGAATAATAATTGGACGGGATTTTACGAGAAAATTCGGATCAGGGTCAATTCATTCCCAGATTCACGCTGCGTTTTGGTATCCGATTGCATTAAGTTCATTTCACCGGGATCGCGAAACGTGTTTGTCGACGTAAATGTTTTTCTTCCTCATTATAACAGACAGACTGATTAAACTCTTATACTGTACAAAGGGGGCACCTTACCAACTGGACGCCATCAAGGAAGATTTTGAAAAAACTGGGAAATGCAATTTACAACTGGCAAGGAACAGCTATTCGACCCTGCCTCTCGCAATGGCTTTACCAAAACACAGTCCCTACACCAATCCCATCAGCAAAGGGTATGGCATTCTCAGCTATTGAATGCTTCCTCGTTTATGACGTGGATTGTATTGGAAATTCGGTTCCAAAACAGGTTCTTGGAACTACAGGAACGCGGGTTAATCAATTACTGGGACCTGTGGTTCCGTCCAATGCCGGTTCAGTGTACGGAAAATTTCAAATTTAGTGGATTGCAATCTTCAAGGAGAGAAAATCATCCGCCGTTGTCGCTCAAGAATTTGACCGGCGCCTTTCTTGTCCTTTTGGTTGGCATCAGTCTTGCCTTTTTGGCTTTTCTTTGCGAGCAAATTATTTCAATGCCTAGAGGTCGACGGCCTTGCAGACGCATTTAACTGCAAACTTTGCATTAAATGGCGGCGTTTTTAGGCATCTTTAACCTTTTGTAAAGAACGCCTATATTTTGGCTGCATTCACGATTGGTAGATAATTCATGGTAGAACATATTTAACAATAAGCTTTTTAATGGCCCATGTCCCTTACTAATTCATCCTTTATCGAGTTCTAATGGTGCAACAGATTGTTGATTCCGTCCCCAAACACGCCATGCGTACAGCAAATTCTGAAGTAGGTAATTACTGCACAATACGTGACTTAATTTTAAGCCTAGTTTGCAATAAGCCTGCTGCTTTCAAAATGCCATGACAACAAAAATAGCTGACAATTTGAGGCATTCGTTTTTACCCCATCAGGTGTAAAGACTAAAGAGACAAAGGCGACAATTCTTAGAAAATCTTTGACTCTTTACAGTTGCCTTCTTAGTAATGTTGATAGTTGTTCTTTCAAATAATGGAATAATTATTTCTTTAAAAATTGCAAATCAACAGGACACAAAAATTGGAAACGTTGCCTTGCCTCTAGCGAGGTGGTAGTATCGTCTGCGTAATCGAGCTGCCTTTTTTTGTGTGTTGGAATTTGGTTGATTATCACTACTGTTCCTATTATATTTTATTGATTTTCCCTCTTTTAGGAAAAGTTAATTCATATTAACGCTGCTATCAAACTCTTACGGTGCATGTTGTGAGTATACTCATACAATTAGAGCCCAGTGCAGCCATTGTGTAACTTGCAGTCATTGTGTTGTCCTGTATTCTAGGATATGACATGCCTTTCTGGTTTGAATGTGGATTTCTTTTTCAGTTCCATGCAAGGCTATGTAGATTCTGCTTCACAGTTAGGAACAGGTTCTACATTTCAATAGAATGTAATGGGAGATTTTTGTGATGGTTGTCATGCCCATCACCTTTCTATCCTAATGGTTGGTTGCAACTAACGTCATTCATGGTTTCTCTGACACCAAAACATTGAAGAGCCTTAATATGTTCAGCACTTGACAATTGGACATCACTGTAAAGTTTATTACTTGATTCAAGGAAATAAATAAGGTGAGTAATTTCATATTTTTCCGAGCGTTACATGTGTGTTAATTTGCCGTTAAAACGAGGGTTTCGTATTCCTCTAACTAAATTCTTATAATTACGTCAAATGCTCAGATTCTTGATTTCCATTTTTTCTGGTTTGTAGACTGGGAAAAATCCGAAACCTGCTGTATCTGCGGAAACTGGAATAACCAACCATTGCAACTGTTGTTTCCGTTTCTTGGCCGCGAATGGATGGCAATCATCCGTAGTTCAAAGGTAATTGAGTATATTGTTAAGATAGATTTACTACGATAAGATTTACGCATCCTTTTGTTACGATTACGGCATTTGCTAGCATACCGGGCATAAATAGCATAGCAATCTGCAATGAATTGTATCTAAACGGTTCAAAATTGCAATTAAAGTAATCGTAAAGACGAGGCAATAACGAACCCATTATTTCTAAAACGTGTGAATTGGGTCAACGCTTTTTCTTAAGCTGCAATTTTAAAACAAAAGAGAAATATTACGAAATATTTCGGACGGGGATCGCATACATGGAGCTCTAATGCCGGCTCGGGTGATGCTCGTGACTGCTCTGCCACCAAACTGCGTACATGTTGCTCGAAAACGAGTAAGCGTGGAACCGGAATGCGGTCTTGTATGATTGTAACAAGTAGAACGCGCGTGATGCTTCTCATTGTCTAAACTCGAACTGCAATAAGGGACTGCATTTGAAACAGTAAATGGAAACCAGCTATAAACGCCACAGGCGTTCGGTAACTCAAGAACATCTTGATATTATTCAGAATGTTAAAAAACTAAATTTCTTGATAAAGTGCCTTTGGCTGTTATCATCTATACAATTGTCCCTTCAATGTGTTTTATAATCTTTTATAGGAAATGTCATCGAAGCTTTCCCTCTTTATCTTAACATCACGTCATTTATGCTGTCTCCGTTTTGTCGAACTGTGCTATTGAGGAAAGTGAAGAACATGCAACGGTTAAATTGAAAAAAAAAAAACAATGGTACTTTGCGCCAAGGATCATTCTTGGACAAGTGTTATGTCGCTGTTGGATGTAACTGGACCGAATCAATCAGATTATAGCTAAAAAAAAATGTAAGCAAATCAACCTAACCTCCTTTTTTTCTTCTTTTTAAAATCACAAACAAATTTTTCTCATGAAATAATTATTTTATTACAATCCAGGTAGGAAAAAAAAAGCGCGGATGATGATCCATGACTCGGATGAATCCCAATAATGAGAGCATACGTTTATTAGTAAGAACAAAAACGTGATTTTACTGCTGTGAATCGCTGCTCTTATTGATCGATTTGAAGCTAACATCGTTCCAGTGACTGAGTCCCATACTTGAATCGTGTGGGAGACTGAGACAGGTATATCAAGATAACTGGTTTGTTGAGGTTTGACACAGTTGCTAGCCCCATTGTTGCTCTGTAACCGGAGAGTCAGTATATCAAAGAAGCATTACTTGAAACTCGGTCTCTAACCTACTATGATTCCAGTCGACATTCAGAACGTCAACCAGCAACTGCCATCTCCGCCAAAAAAGAAAGGGTGTTATGTTGCTAACTCTGTCACAATCGTCCCACAACTATCGCCTGTGTTTATGTAGCGAATAACAGTAGGTAAAATTGTACCTTAACCGTTGATCAGCTTTCCCTCTTTTAACAACAAATTTGTAATTTTTACAACAGGAAAACTGGCAAATTGGCTTTAGGCTAATAGTCAATCAAATGTGTTTAAACTGTGAAAGTGCAATCATCAGCCTGCCGGCAATAGCAAAGATGAAAGAAAGGACGATTCGTTTGTTTGTGTGTCTGTTGTGGGTGTGCTGTTGGGCCAATATCGAGGTAGCCGGACAAATTCAAAGCGATGCCGTTCAAGTGTACCAGAAAACCCCATTGACAAAATGCTGTAAAGATGGCGAATTCTACAGACCTGGACTCGACAGGTGTTTATATCGGACTCACATCCCTAATCCGGGATCGAGAATCCCCGTGCTCTACGCAGTTGAAAAAGAGGAAACATTCCTGGTGGACGCGGATGAATTCCATTTGAGTTACAAGTTGGCTGCCTGTCGAATAGGAAAAATGGCCACCAGCACCATGGAATTCCAAGTGTTTGTCGACGGATCGTTAAAGGTCACAGATGCACTGGTTTTACCACCTGGCCAGTTTTGTGTCAATGAAATCCCGTCGGTAGATCCTGCCAACCCGGAATTTGTGGCTCGTTATTGTGTTAACGATCCTTGTATGGAGGACAAGACCAAATGCCTCCGCAAGTGCTGTCCACAGGGATTGGCCATCGACAGTGCAACACACTCGTGCCGGGCTCATCCTGCTCCGTTTAATCTGTCCCAATTGACACGGAAATATGGAGGACCGATCGAGGACAAGGACACGCTGACCATTCACGCTGGGTTCGGATTCAAATGCCACAACGAAGATATTGTTATGGTTGATAATTTTGCCATAAATCACGATGGATTAATGCAACCCAATCGCCATTTTTATCACTTTGATAAAGCAGGAGACCGTCCCACTGACAAATATTGCATCGACAATTTCGTTGAAGGAAACACAACCGTAAGCTCTTAAAAATTCCTCATCTTTGTACTATTAAAAAATTTGTTTATGGTTTAGAAAATGATGGGACTTAGATGCTTCCCACCGATGCCAGAGGTTCCCGAAAGCCTCATAAAGGCATCAAGCATTTATCCTTACCTGTTGTTCTTGTCGGTGTTATTCCTGTCGGCTACTTTGGTGGCCTACTTCCTTGTTCCGCAATTGCGTGATACAACGGGAATAATCGTCATGTCATACGTCAGTTCTATGGCCGTCTACTATATGGGATTGGGAATTATTCAGCTCTTTCCGGAAATGCCGAAAATAATTTGCTCTTCTTTGCGTAAAAAGAATTCCATTATTTTTAAATTGTCTCAATGTATTCACAATGTTTTTGTCTTCACAGCGGTATTGGTCCATTTCGCCTGTTTGGCTACCTTCGCATGGCTCAATGTTTTATGTTTTGACCTTTGGTGGGATATCAGGTACATTTGATTCAACATCTGAAATAATGCTAATTGATTAACACTTACATTTTGGAACTGAATAGGAAATCGATCAATGCAGACGAAGACCAGAGTCGCCAAAGCCAACAGTCCGGAGACACGCAAAGACGACGACTAGTGTTTTATTCCTTCTACGGTTGGGGTGTGCCGGTTAGCATCAACATCATCGGACAAGTTCTCGAGAATGTCCAGTTTTTGCCGGAGCATATTGTCACGCCCAAATTTGACCAATCACAATGCTGGTTCTTAAGTATCCACTAATTTTCATACTGATTTTTGTTAAATACGTAATTACATATTTCTGTTTTCTATAGTTGAAAACCGTCCTCCACTATTCGCCTACTTGTACGGACCAGTGACGATCATGTTACTAGGAAACGCGATTGTCGTTATCATGATTGTGTTCGCCTTGTGTAAAATCAGCAGATATAGCGAGGAGGCGCCCACCATCGTCCTTCCAAATCTTTCAGGGTACGCAAATGTTCCAGAAAAAAAAAACATGGATTAAAAATTAATAATTTGGTTCTTTTTTAGAGTGCGAATCTCGATGGGCTTATTCTTGTTGATGGTGGCCCTGTGGATGACCGATTCCATCTCGTTACTCACAGAGCAATCTTTACTAACTTGGGTGATTGCTGACACTGTCAACATTTTAACGGGAGTCACCATTTTTGTCATCTTTGCCTGCAAGAAACAAGTCTGGCAAGCGCTGAGGAAACGTTGGCCTCATTGCTGCTTTCTGGGTCAACCTCCTAGCCGACGTCCGATTTTCCCGAAATCGCAAATCTCCGAAATGCCGTCGGTCCCTTCCTTGTGCGATAATACTGGATCTCGTTTCATCATTTACAATTCAAAAATTTTCCGCCAATCCGAATTGGCTGGCGAGTTTTCTTCCACGTCACATGGTGATTTACCATCTAGTTACAACTCTAATTCGAGTGACAATCATGATTTGGACGAGGACATTGAAATCGACGTCGACCTGTGGAACGTCGATTTAGATGCTATTCAGGTGGACACTTCCAGGGGAAGTAGACCGGTAGACGAGAGGGAACACGTCATAGTATGATAGAATTAAGTTAACTACCAAGGAACAAAAAGGATACTTTCATAAACTCGGATTCGTGACAAAACGGTTTATTAGAACTGCGTAATGTAACATATGTATTTGCTTCTGTGTTTCTTTATCAACAATAAAATGAATTATGTGATTATAAATTAAAAGTGGTAGGTAAACATCTCTGAAAATTCTTAACGAACTGTTTTTAGCAGGAGGTTGGTTGCGATTTCACGTTGACGATCAACAACATCGCGATTATCTTCGAATAATTTCGATTCTTCTACCAACATTTCGAGGTCATCATCTGGAATTAATTGAATAATGGTTTTTTGAAGGCTCTCAATCCTGTTCCACTTGTCATTCATCTTTCTCAGGTAATATTCTGCTTCCTTAAAGTCGTTTTTCTTGATAGAGTTCGTCAAGTCTCGGACGCTCTCATTCAAATTCAATAGCAGGCCGGCTCTTATCGCTTTGAAACGTTTGACGTTGGCCGTGGCTGAGAGACCCGATGACCAATATTCTTCCGCAATATTAGAATCAGCTGACGCTGATCCTCGACTCATATTGGACAGCATTGGAATTATCTGTCTTTCGACGACAGAGTCAGATTCACCAACGGAGATTAGATCATCGTTTATCACGCTATTCAAAAATCCAGCAATGAAAGAATATTAATAGCAGTCGAAATTTTGAGGAGAATGTAAAACTCACGGAGATTGTGGCAGACCGCTGATTCCAGATAAAACGAAGGCTATGACAAACAAATGAACCACACAATAGGTGGACGGCTTCATTTTCTATCCTGCTTCTGTCGACTAGTGTTCAATACTGAAAAAGGGCAGGCCATTCGGGTTTCTTATACTTGTGTATCCCATATATAGCAAAAACCGGGTCCGATTCTCCAAGTAGGTGAGTAAAAACCAGTTCTTCCTCAACGTGCCGACCTTTTGGCCCACATTCGGAATTCCTTACAGTTTGCAGCTTTTTGTTTATTTTTTGTTTGTTTATTTTTTGTTCCTGCTATTGTTTGGAATTCATCACAAGAAGAAGCCGATTTGAGATGATAAACTAGGAACGTGTCTTTGGGATCCTGGTAAGTAGCCAAACAAAATGGAAAAAAACTATTGCCAATGTAATTTAACATGCAACTATTAGTACCTACAGTGGAAAACAAATTTCTGCCTTTATTCAGATCATTTGTTTAAAAAATTGTTGAGCCATTCACACTTGAATTGTAGTTTTATTTGTTATTTATTGTTATTTATTTGTTATTTTATTGTTGTACCTCACGCCCATGTCCATTATGGCATCAACTTTTGGTTCAACTTTTCAGTGAACTTGTGTTTTTGCGTCAAACGACCGGTAGATGGTTGACCGTTTTGGCGCCAACTGCAATCCAAAATGTGTTCACGTTTCGGTGCTGCTGCAGCGTGCTTTATAGGAACTGTTTACGTGTTCAGGCCCGTAGTTCGAGGGAGGTCTTAACCCTATTGGCATTTCCACTTTGATTTGTGATCTTGATACACGCGTGTTTGCGCCTGGGTACCAATTTCTTCCACGTGCTAGAAGCGTTGGCTTAAAGGCTCCCTTGAACATTTTGAGAAAGAACAAGATTGTGAGACTATGTAAGTTGTGAAACAATTGAATTAGATGACAACGGAAATTTTAAAATTAGATTAAGTGGCAGAACTGTGAGACATAATAAGACAGATAATTGTGACAAAAACTGTGAAACTAAGAAGATGGGAGAATCACACAGGGATATTTATGGAGATCTTGAAAAATTATTAGAACCAATTAAGACTGTTGAGGTAATTCTAATATTCTCGTAGTGACTGAGGAAGCTAATCTTTTTGTCAAATTTACAGGAAAAATGGAAGTTGGTTCCGGCTTTTCTCAAGAACAAAGGGTTGGTTAAACAGCATATTGATTCGTACAATTACTTCATCAATGTGGACATCAAGAAAATTGTTAAAGCAAATGAAAAGGTAGTGAGCCATGCTGATCCAACATTCTACCTAAAGTACTTGGACATTCATGTGGGAAAACCAGATTCCATAGAAGACATGCACCATGTAATAATAAAAAAAAAAACCTTTAAAGTATCAGCCTTTATTCCATATGCCGTTTGAATTCAATAGTCTCGGCTGACCACTCCTCATGAGTGTAGGTTAAGAGACATGACTTACTCAGCTCCAGTTACTGTTGATATCGAGTACACCAGGGGACAGCAAAGAGTTATACGCAATGGTATTTCTATTGGAAGAATGCCAATCATGTTGAGGAGCTCAAACTGCACATTGGCTGGTATTTCACCTGCAGAAATGGCAAAAAAGAATGAATGTCCATATGATTGTGGTGGTTATTTCATTGTTCGGGGAAATGAAAAGGTAAAAATAATTTTGGTAAAATGCTGTTTAGTCGTAACTTTTCAAATCAGTCAATTTTAGGTGATCTTAATTCAAGAACAAATGTCGAAAAATCGGATGATTGTTGAGCAAGATAGAAAAGGAAACATGTCATGTCAAGTGACCAGCAGTACGCACGGAACGAAAACGCGCACCAATGTGATCATGAATAAAGGAAAATACTATTTGAAGCAAAATAGTTTTCAGGATGTAATGTTGTGATGCGTTATTCTGTAAGCTTAGACTGATCTATTGTCTTTCAAACACTTCAAGGATGTCCCTGTCGTCATAGTTTTTAAAGCTATGGGGATTTTGGCTGATCAAGAAATAGTCCAAATGATTGGCACTGATGATCGTGTAATGACGGCATTTGCGCCCTCATTAGAAGAATGTGTGCGCGCATCGATCTTTACTCAACAGCAAGCACTGAAGTATCCAATACATCTCCATAATTCTGTATATCTATGCACATAATAATCTTTTTGGATTGTCCGTTGCAGGCATTTGGGCAACAAACTGCGTCAAAGGCGTTTTTTTGGGGGTCCAAAGAAAACGCCTGTGGAAGAGGCTAGAGAGATGCTTGCCACCGCCGTTTTAGCCCACGTTCCGGTAAGATTTTACGTTTTCATGGAGGTGCAATGTCATAATTATCATATTTGCATAGGTGGACAATTTCAACTTTAAAGCTAAAGCAATGTATTTAGCTTTGATGATTCGCCGGGTCATTCAAGCCGAAAATGATCCAACGTCAGTGGACGACCGTGATTATTATGGCAACAAGCGCATGGAGTTAGCGGGTTCACTACTTTCCCTCTTGTTCGAAGATTTGTTCAAGCGGATGAATTTCGAATTAAAGGCAATTGCGGACAAGAACATTCCCAAGGTTAAGGCGGCCCAGTTTGATGCAATTAAACATATAAGGACCGATCATATAACTTTGGGGTTAGAAAATGCCATTGCTACTGTAATACTCAATTTTCTCTTGGTTCGCTCTTCGAAATCCGTAACTTTATTGTTTTTCTTAGGGAAACTGGACGATTAAACGCTTCCGAATGGAAAGGCAAGGCGTCACACAAATGCTTTGCCGCTTGTCTTACATCTCTGGACTTGGGATGATGACGCGGGTGAATTCTCAATTCGAAAAGACACGCAAAGTATCTGGTCCCCGTTCTCTCCAACCTTCTCAGTGGGGTGACAATACTTTCTCTTTGTTACCAAATGTCGTAGTTTTTATTTAATTTCAATTTTAAAAAATTCTTTTGATAGGTATGTTGTGTCCGTCAGATACACCTGAAGGAGAGGTAAAAATAGTTAGCTTACAAATGTTATTGTTTTCTCCCGAACCTTAAGACAATTTAATATGGTGATATCATTTAGGGATGCGGGCTAGTAAAAAATCTGGCGTTGATGACTCATATTACGACGGAGGCAGAGGAAGAACCCATCATCCGAATTGCACAGAACATGGGAGTTGAAGATATTAATCTATTCAGTGGGGAAGAGATCAGCGACCCGAATATATACACCGTTTTCCTCAACGGTTCTTTTACTTTCTATTCCTGTCTCATAAATTACGATTGTTTTCACTGCATTATCTATTCGTATTTTAGGAAATATTCTAGGACTCGTCAAAGATTACGAACGCTTGATCCGATATTTCAAACTGGCTCGCCGCCACGGCTACATCAACACCTATGTTTCCATTTATCCGCATTTTTTAACAAGAGCCGTTTACATCAGCTGCGATGGTGGCCGTCTATGCCGGTATAACAGCCGAGTTTATGAAGTTACCAATTTTGTATTGTTTGATTTCTCTAACCGTAGGCCATATATAATCGTCCGAAAAGGAAAACCAGCTGTAATAGAAAGACATATGCAAGAACTGGCAGATGGCTTTCGGACATTTGAAGACTTCACTCATGACGGGCTGATAGAATTCTTGGATGTGAATGAAGAGAATGATAGCAACATTGCTGTGTACGAGTCGGATATCACCGTAGAGACGACTCATCTTGAAATTGAGCCATTTACTTTGCTTGGCGTCTGTGCAGGATTAATTCCGTATCCTCATCACAACCAAAGTCCGCGAAATACTTACCAGTGCGCCATGGGAAAACAGGCGATGGGTACCATCGCGTGCAACCAACGAAACCGAATTGATTCGCTCCTCTACAACCTGGTTTACCCACACAAACCAATGGTAAAGACACGCACGATTGAGCTCGTCAATTTCGAAAATATTCCAGCTGGCCAAAATGCTATGGTCGCCGTGATGAGCTATTCTGGATTCGATATCGAAGATGCTACAGTTTTAAACAAAGCCTCTTTGGATCGAGGTAAATAGCAACTCGAGATTTTCGCATTTTCTTTTAACTTCACGGTCGAAAATTTGTCCAATTTGTTTTCTCGTTAGGTTATGGGCGGTGTTTGGTTTACAAGAATGCAAAATGCGTGTTGAAGCGGTATAGCAATCAAAGCTCAGATCGTGTTAATGGTCCTATGGTTGATCCAACAACCAAGAAACCAACATGGAAACATGAAATTATCGACATGGATGGCTTTGCTTGTGTCGGGCAACCTGTTCAACCTAAACAGGTATATAATTCGATCAAAGTTGATGTTGGCCCCACAATTATTTTCTATTTTTATGGTGAAAAGGTGCTAATCAATAAAACTATGCCGACCGTTCCCGTGGTTACTGTTGCACCAGGAGCATCGGGTGCGCCCGCTGCGGCTCCAATGCCAGAATATCGTGACGTCCCCATCACGTAAATTTGTACAGTTTTATAGGATTAGTTTTTAGAATTTTATTGTTTTATTCTTAATTTAGATATAAAGGACCGATTCCTTCATATGTTGAAAAGGTTATGTTTTCTTCCAATGCCGAAGAGGCAAACATAATTAAAATCCAATTACGGCAGACCCGGCGACCTGAAATCGGCGACAAATTCAGCAGTCGACATGGTCAAAAAGGAGTTACCGGTTAATGCCTTTTGTTGTTTGATTCCCCTGGGCCCTTATTAAAGCCCGATTATCTATTACAGCCCTCGTTGCAGAGCAAGAAGATCTACCATTTACTGAACTTGGCATTTGTCCTGATGTGATCATGAATCCCCATGGTTTTCCATCTCGAATGACGGTTGGTAAACTTATCGAGCTTTTGGCTGGAAAAGCGGGGCTTATGGAAGGCAAATTTCACTATGGAACTGCTTTCGGCGGATCTAAGGTGCGAATTTTAACATTCATTTGGAATTTAGTTATGTTATTGTTTTACTATAGGTCCAAGACGTTAGTGAAGAATTGATCAAGCATGGATACAATTATCAGGGTAAAGAGTGTATGACTTCTGGAACAACAGGGGAGCAGCTGACAGCTTATATTTATTTTGGACCTGTACATAAGCAAACCGCGATCGTATTATAATTGTGTACGGATTTAATTTACTTAATAATTGTTAGGTATACTATCAAAAGTTGAAGCACATGGTGATGGATAAGATGCATGCGCGTTCGCGTGGACCACGAGCTGTCCTGACACGGCAACCTACTGAAGGTCGTGCCCGCGATGGGGGCCTTCGCCTTGGTGAAATGGAACGCGATTGTCTCATCGCGTACGGATCTAGGTTTGCATAAATCATCACTGCTAATGGATATTATTCCAAATTTAATGATGGAATTTTTATTTGCAGCATGCTAATCTTGGAGCGATTGATGATATCCAGTGATGCGTTTGATGTTGATGTTTGCAATCAGTGTGGTCTCATGGGATATTTTGGTTGGTGCCACTATTGCAAATCAAGTGCTTCCGTTTCTTCCATCCGTATTCCCTACGCTTGCAAGCTTCTTTTTCAAGAACTTCAAGCGATGAATATTGCTCCACGTCTCAAATTGGACAAGTATTTTGACTAATGTTGTGATAGGTTGCTACAAATTAATCATGGTAAACATTACAAAATTTAAGTGGTTAAATAACCAATAATTCCACAAATTTTTTTCAAAATGGAGATTGGTGTAAATTAACTTGGTATATCGGTGCAAGTGTCAATCTTTGCGATAAATTGGCAGTAATAACAGTAATTTATTTGCTTATTATTATTAGATTGAAAATTATCTTCCGTATCTCGTGCCAGAGTGGCTACTATCAACCTCGTTTCATGTCGTTGCTCCTGGCGTTAGGATGAAATTGATGTTCGTCCTCGTTCTGATGAACCTCTACCGCGGGCAGATGCCTCGAATCGCAAGGAGGAACGTTGCTCTTTGCTGACTTGTTACGGCTTATTTTTCTTCTTAATGGTCAGCATGTCACCGTAGGGTTGATTTATTAGCACTCACCACCGCTTGTAACGAAATATTCAAGAGACTTACAGTTAATCCCTAGAATTGAAGTTGATTCCGTTGAACAAAGAACCGTTTTCTCGGCACCTTTCGAAAGTCTGCGCATCCATACCAAATGACTGTGTGCAGTTGGTGACTCAACTACACCGATGCAAGCAAAACCGGACTGCTTGCCACTGTGTGATATATCAAATCCAAAATATGGTCCCGTTTGGGCAAAATTCATTTTTGGGGGTTGAGCATAGAAACAGACGACCGTCGCATTGTATCGCCACTTTAGAACGTCCCTGCATGTTGCCTTCGATATCACTTTTTCTTATTTTCTGTCTTATTTTTCCTAGGGTCCCGTCCATTCCAAGGATGGCGAAGCCATTGGCCGGTTCATAATGGACAACCCATCATGTTGTCCTTCAACTCCAAGAGAACCAGTTGGATTGTCGGTGCAAAAATGCCTCCAGTGGAACGAGTTGGAAAATGAAATAATAAAATAAAGATGAAGAATAATTTTCCTTTCGGGAATGAAGAATTTCGCTAGGTATTTTTCGCAGAAAAAATATAATTGGTTATTTATATGTTTAATCGTACAAACTTAATCGTCGCTAGATGGTGCGGAGATTTGGGCGGGAAAATAGCCGACGTCGGTCAGACACAGCGAGTCAGTGACAGTGTGCTTTTCGAAGGTGTTACGACTTTGGCGCGTAATTTTCTACCTCTTTGGAAAGGTGAGGTAAAACCAATCCAACTAAAATCTAGAAGTGTGCCATCACTTTACTGCCTGCTGTTGGAAAACTTTAGTAGTAAATACTGGACAGCCTTGGATTTCTGAAAATGTATTGCCGTTTAAGATCAGCCTTCCACATCAAACGATTCACATAGATTCACAGGGTATTACTTCTAGTAAAGAAATCGTAATGAACACATATTTCAAAAGTTCAACGCATTGTTTTGTCAGTTTATGATATTGCATAGTTATTGTTTGGAATTTGATTGCAGGAGATGTGCTTTCCCAATGATATATTGCAGATAACGAGGACACAGAGCTCATTGACCTGCTACCCTGTAAAACAAGGTAGGCTTCAAGATTTCATATTATCCTTGTTTAATTCGCAACACCTAATGTTCCCATTCTGTTGAGGCACTTCTTTTTTTTTGTAGTACCAGTAGACGTCCCACTATGTGGTCACATTTCGTTTGTGTCTAATCGTGTTTATGCTTTTGTGTGTGTATGGAAGAGTTAACAGCACCACTAAAGGAGATTGCTGGACGTCGAGGATCGCCGGCTTGGTTGCCATATTTATTGCCCAGGTCTTCAAGGTATTAATTTAAAAAACTCAAGTATTAATCGTTGTTTTGGTTGACGTGTATAGGTGGACCCACTACCGTACCGAGGAGGATTACTGGACAACGAGGGTCGCCGCCAGAGTCACCAGGGTGATCGCCAAGCATTTGTCAGGCAACTGCCTTCAACATTTCAATGCTTAAATGAATTAATTTTTTTTTTTTTTTAAAATGTTTTTTTTTTTTTTTTTTTATAATTCTATATGTAGGTGGACCCACGACTCCACCGAGATGGACTACTGGACAACGTAGGTTACGGCCAGAGCCACTAGGATAATCGCCAAGGATTGAAAGGTACTAACATTTGAAGTTTCACTGTATCATCGTGTTTTGTTTTTGTTTTTGTTTTTGTTTTTATAATTATATTATATTATATTATATTATATATATATTATTATTATTATATTATATTATATTATATTATATTATTATTATTATATTATATTATATTATATTATATTATATTATATTATATTATATTATATATATATATATATATATATAGGTGGGCTTACTATAATACCGAGGAGAATCACTGGACAACGATTATCTTCGCAAAGCTTTCTCAGGTATTTACTTAAAATTTCTTTTTTTTTTATGATTAAATTGTTTAATCCTTTGTTTTCCTTCTTACGTATTTAGAAGGCCAAAGAGGAGAGACATCGGACAGCGAAGATTATCTCCCAGCCCCGAGAGCGAAGTCCACTAGGAGGGTATGTTCTCGATTATTTTTTTTTTCTTTTTTCTTCTTGCACGTGTGTAGCTGCCCCAACTGATGCAAGTGGCACGGAATTCTATCGCACTGTAGATCATTTCGAATCCGATTAGAAAATGCGTCGGTCCATTGAAAGCGCGTGACGGGGTTTGTCTAGTCACCTCCGCTTCGTACTAGTTTGTTCCTATTCTGGTTGCTAAGCGCATTTCATTTTTGCTAAAAAATCTAACGTGCTGGCCAAAACACTCAACACAACAAGATACATCATAAATATGGGGGGAAACGTCGCAATAATATTTGATAATGGCCAAAGATTTGCGATCGAAATTCATTGTCGAAATGTGCGTGAACGCCACGGAAAAGTCAAGTGAAATTATTCGAATTTCTCGTCAATTAAGAAGCCGACAAAAGTCGTAATATAGGTTGCTGAATCCTGGATCGTTCCGCTGAATAAAAATGCTCTGACTTGATCGCCTACATCAAGTTGCAGAGTCGCGTGCATGGCAAATGTCTGGTAATCGAGACCAGTGCCGACACCTCTGCTGATGCCCGTCCAACCAGCCGTGCCCGTGGCCGTCTTTAACTGCAAGTCGACTCGCGCTGCGCCGTTCTGCGTGCTGATGCCCGATAAGGCGAAGTAGTACGTTCCCGGGACAGGCGCGGTGAAGATGCCGCTTGTTTGCATGGCGTCTCCTACGTTAACGCGAAACGACTCAAATTGCACAGCGGTGCCGGCAGTTGAGTAAATCGACGCGCGTTGGGCGTGGAAGTAAATGCGCTTCGTTTTGACGTCGACGATGCCCATCAGTTCTTGAAATCTTGCGAAAAGTCGTACGATGAACGAGGCATTGCATTGCATTGCAGTTATCTTACGTTAGAACCTAATGAATTTGTGCACGTGTTTTTTTTTATTTTGCACGAGCCTAGTACGTTACCTGCAACGCCGACCTGTTTCGTGAAATCGCAGTAAACGCTTTGCACTTGATTGGTCCCCTTGACGGAAAAGATGCCGCTTCTGTGGTAACCCAATGACTTGAGGTCTGCGCAAGAACTGGGCATGCTGCTGAGCATCGTTACCGCGGCACTCGCTTAAAGATACATGACGGAGCGTAAAATAGAATGCCTTGTTAAGTTTTTCGACAGTCATTGTGTGCAACTTGAGTTCTTACCAGCGAACGCTATGATTAAATCATTCAGCTTTGACACTTGGTCAGCCAGATCGCTGCCTAAACTGCCAACAGCCGTCGTTAAATCATTCAGCCTCGACTCGTGGTCAGCCACATCGTCGCTTAAACTGCTAACGGACGTCGTTAAATCATTCAGCTTTGACTTTTGTGCAGCCATATCTTTGCTTAGAGCAAAGGTAACAACTTTAAGCATGAGGCAGTTGCAAACTCTGGCTGACGGGGTTGCCTTGAAACGAATGTGCAAGAAACGTCCGATTCACCAACAACTCCGTTGCTAATGGCAGCAGAAAAAAAGAGCCACTTAGCTTGTCGTCAGTATCCATGGTGACATTTTCAAATGGAGTGGCGAAGGGCTCGGTCTTGATATCGTCCAAGTACTGTCCGTTACCTTTGCAATTGCCACGACGGATTGCCACGACGGATTGTTATTACCGTTGAACTGACTCCTCGAATCTTCCGCCAGTTTTTTCATTTGAGCCAATTCGTTTTTCAAATTGGACAAATCTTGGGCCGTCTCTTTCTTGGCGTTTTCAACGTCCGCCAAGCGTTTGGACATGTCTGTCGAACAATGTGCACTCAGTTGGTGTTGTTGTTGTTTGAAAACGAACTGCGTTGTGTCATACCTCTGAGTTCTCGTAGCAAGACCGAAATCACGACATCATGTGGCGGCGGCAGCAGAAAGGATCGTTTTGATAAAAAACGGGCGCCTTTGGTTGAGTCGGCGTGACTTGATGGTTGCGAAAATAGTAGGGCGGCGATGGCAATGTTGTTTCCTTCGACCAGCCAGCTGGTATTTGATCGCATACAGAATATGCCATCAGAACGCAAAGGGTGAAAATAGCCTACAAAGGGAATTTTGCTGCAAATTTTGTGCGTGTGCCTGTGCATTTGTGTCGATTAAAGATATTCATTTTTTTAATGTATCTTGCAGGCATTTGCTGCATTTTGAAGCTTGGACATACCGTGGTGTTACACCTTCTTCAGGGGTGGCCCACTGAAAAAGAAATTGAAATTGGGTCGGCTAACGTAACGCACATCTATGGGGTACCCCTTCAGTTTTGGCAGCCACCTCATCCTCATTCGTTTTGGCCGAATAAACGCTTGGTGTGTGAAAAAGTATGCACTTAGATAAAGGTATTAACTGAAACAAATGTTACGCGTTATTCGTTGTTATTTGTGTATTGTATTTCATACATTGAGGTAAACCCACGACGCCAACCTGGAGGGCCACTGGACTAAGAGGATCGCCGCCGCGGGCCACCAAGATCATCGCCAAGCTATTGATTCTAGAAGCAACCAACGACGTAAATGAATAAGAGTTTTAAAACACGAGGTGTTTCGTTTTGTAGGGTCTTCTTATTCCGGAGAGCGTTGAGGTCGTCGATCTGGCTCATCGTGGACTACACATCATTTCCTCTTTGTCGCCATTCGTCATATGGCAAAGAAATTAGTTCTGATATCACCAAGGCGAAAAAGTCTTCCCTGGATTTTCCATCGTTATCTGCTCTTTTGACCTACGTGAAGAGAGAAGATGAAGAATAATTTTCCTTTCGTGAATGAAGAATTTCGCTAGGTATTTTACGCATAGAAAATATAATTGGTGATATTTAATCGAACAAACGTATTCCTCGCTAGATGGTGCGGAGACTTAGGCGGGAAAATAGTCGACGTCGGTCAGGCACAGTGAGTCGGTGACAGTGTGCTTTTTGAAGGTGTTATGACTTTGGCGCGTCATTTTCTACATCTTTGGAATGGTAAGGTAAAACTAATCCAACTAAAAATCTAAAAATTTGCCATTACCTTACTGCCTATTGTTGGAAAATATTCTTAGTGAACATGGGGCACGCTTGGATTTCTGAAAATGTATTGTCTTTTAAGATGACATCGCCTTCCACAGTAAACGATTCATTAGATTCACAAGGTATTACTTATAGTAGAGAAATTTTCATGAACACCTATTCGTTCAAGTCATTGTTTTGTCAGTATTAAATAGTATGGTTTTTGTTTGGAATTTGATTGCAGGAGTTGTGCTATCCCAATGAGATATCGCCAACAACAAGGACAGAGCTCCTTGACCTGCCACCCCATAAAACAAGGTTGGTTTTCAATATTTCATAATATCCTTGTTTGATTCCCAACACCTGATGTTTCCATTCTGTCAAAGCTCTTCTTTTTTTCTTGTAGTTTAGGGCTTTGTCAAAATATTGACATTGTTGTGCTGTTCATGACTTTATAGCATATGCCAATAGTGAGGTAACAAAAACACCTAGCATGTTAGATGGGTTTCAAGGGTTTTTCTCTTCACTTAAGCATTGACTTATCCTAGAAACTGTTACTACTTCCATCTTTGTACAATTTCTAGTTCATTACCAACTATGAATGTTTTTGTTGAGCATTCAAGGAGGTCTTACTTGCCTTTGGAATCCTCACGTCAAATTGAGATCGTTTTGTTACTGTCAGTTACGAAATCGGGACTAGTCTATACGAATCGTCCAGCCGATAAAGTACGGCACGTGTTTTTCCTTCCCGTTATCCTTTTTTGTACTCTGTGTGTCACCTATACTCAATTGCAACTGAGTGTAGTAAAAGTATTTCCTAAACGCTGCACGAGATGGTGAAGGTACAGAAAGTAGTAATTTTACACAAGTGTGTAACGCCGTGTATTGTCGAATACCACATGGGGGGGGGGGCATTTCTTTGTACAGATATTCCCATTAGAAAAGGTCGGTGTCCTATTATACATACTAGGCCGCCACTAGTGTTCAGTGTTCGTGTTGTAGTGTTGTGTAGTGTCGTGTCGTGTTATAGTGTTCAGTGCTTTTGCCACTGTGTGACCTTTCAAATCCACAACTTGATCCCGTTTGGGTTGATCCCGTTTGACGCTCTTCAATTGATCAACGGCGGTGGAGGAGAAAAAAAAAATAATTATTGATTGTGACTAAGTCTACAAGCACGCAAGTTTACGCCGGGATTTTTCTATTCTTGTTCCTATGTCTCTATTTATTCTTTATTATTCTGTTGGCAACAATTTGGCCAGTTACGCGACGGCGCACGAACAAGCGTCACCGACCGAATTGCAATTATTTTCCGAACTGCATTGCAAAGCAAGGATCGTCGTTATACAATAATCAGCAGCGCATTTTTCGCTGGCAGTTAAAAAACTAGTAACTCTGTTTCCGCTATACAAGGTACGAGCAATTTGCCATTTTTTTATATTTTATTAAAAATGACGAATAAGTTATATTCCAGCAATGGTATTATAATATTTTCAATGATGAACAGTTGGTTAATAATATAAACCATTCATTTAAAAAATTAAATGGTACATAACAATTTCTATTTTTCATGTGACATAGTCTAATAGATACTTCAAATATTTCATCAGTTGCAAAACATCCAATTTTCCAATTGAATTAAAACCAGAACTAAAATGTAATCACCCAACCATGTTGTCTGGCCACTCCAACAACTATCGATTACCGAAGGCAAACTAAGGAATGACGCACCGCCGTACTTCAAAGAAATGGAATATTATTGGTAACACAGATTGATTAAGTTTAATCTAGTTTTCGCTAACGTATATTACGAACCATTTTTTTTATAACATAGTAAATTACACTGTTACTTCATCAAAAAAACTAAACTAACAAACGAAAACAGAAAGTAACGATCAATTTACCTAACTGAAGAGTCCGACGATGGAGTTTGAGTAGCTGTACATGTGCAGAGGAAGGCCTTTGAACGAATGTGTAAATTGAGCGTTCTGTACCGCTTTAAATACTCACAGACACGTGCCACATTATTGCTTTGCCGGAAATAGAGTGTAGGGCAGGGGAACCTAATTCTGAAGGTCGACAGGTTAAAGGACAAATTTTTATTTCCAGGTGAGCCCGAGCTTATGGCCATTCCCCATCGATTGACCTAATGTGTTTCCAAGGGCCTAAAACAGATGAATAACCTCGGGCAATTCGCAAAAAGTAGAAGAAAAAAAAAGGAAAAAAACGAAGCTCAGTAGCTTAGTCACCAGCACGCTATGCAGTAGTGTAGATTTATCGCTTGCGTTCCCGGTCTGTTGATTCACAGATTTATCGCACTCACTTTTCGTCTACAGGCTGTAGAGGTTTCGGAATTAGTAAATTCATCAGTTACGCACTAACACCGCAATGCATTAGCACCTGGTTTAGCCTCTGCACTAGTTTTGTTTAGATGGGTAGTACGATAAGTCTAGATGAAATAGATAAACGTAGATTAAGTTAAGGATAAGTAGGTCTAAAGTTAAGTAAAGAGTTATGACTAGTGCTAAATTTAAGTAAGGCGTAAGCGTAGTCCACCTGAATTCGTTGCTTTTGCACAACACTATGTCAGCCATTTTCTTTCACTGTTTTATGCAATAGTGCACCGTAGTCGTCGTTCGCAAACCATTTTTCTGTTAACAATCGTACGTTTCGATTTTACACACAATTTACACATGAACCGCCAATGCTTTTTTCAGAAAAATTTTATTCAATTTAACTGTAATTTGTGTACCTGATCATGTTAGAATTAAGATAAAATTTATCGGTGTTCAAATATTCAAAAATGATTTTTTTTCTCGTTTCTGTACAATCAGGAGGGTAATCTCTGGGGACGAAGAGAACACTGGACAATGAGGATCGCCGTCGCAGCCACTGGAATATCAGCCAGGATTCTGAGGTAGTTATTCAAAAATTCAGTATCTAACCATTTTTAAAGAAATATGTATCAAGGAAGGCAACATAACCATCGAAGAGGACTGTTGGACCATGAGGGTATTGGCAGTATCCTAGCCCAAAAACTGAGTTATAAAGTGAAAAATGTAAGTGTCTTACCATGTTATATGTATTAATCTGTTTATAGGAGGGTTGGCAACACTACTGAGGAGGATTACTGGACATTGCGGATCGCCCCGAAGTCGCCAAGAATTACCAGGTATTACTTTAACAATTTTAATTGTCTAATCGTGTTTTTTTTTTTTTATATCTATTCAGGATAAGCCACATCATCACCGATGTGAGCCACTAGACAACGAGGTTCGCTGTCGGAGCCATCAGGAATTTTCGCCCAAAAATTGTCAAGTATTTAATTGAAAGTCTTGGGTTTTGAACTACGATTGTTTTTTTTTTTTATGTATTTAGGAGGGCCTCAGCACCATCGAAGAGGATGCTGGACATCGAGGATCGCCGCTGGAGCAACAAGATCGTTGCAATGGATGTTTCAGGTATATCTTTTACACGTTTAAATGACTAACCATGTTTTTTTTGTATGTATTTAAGATGGCCGACATTACCACTGAAGAGGGCAATTGGACAACGAAGTTCGCCGTCGGAGCCACCAGGATCGTCGTGCAAAATTGCAAGTATTTCATTGAAAATTTTTATCATTTACCGTTAATCTATTGTTTTTTATGTGTTTAGGAGGGCGTTATCGTCGCCGAAGAGGATCATTGGACAACGTGGTTCACTGTCGGATCAACCAGGATTATCGCCAAAAATGGTGAAGTATTTAATCAAAAGTTGTAAGTTTTACACCATCATTTTATTTTGTTTATGTATTTAGGAGGGTGTCACCACCATCGAAGAGGACCGTTGGACTATGACGGTCATTGCCAAGATCCTAGCCCAAAATTGCAAGGTATTTGAATATTTTAAGGGTCTTATCATGTTCTATGTATTTATCTGTGTCTAGGAAGGTTGGCAACACCCCGAGGAAGACCACTGGACGTCGGGGATCGCCGCCGAAGTTGACAAGGATTGCCAGGTATTACTTAAATAATTTTAAGTATCTTATTTTCTTTTTTTTTTTTATGTTTTTAGAATGGTCCATAACACTACTGAAGAGGGTCACTGGACAACGAGGCATGTCATCGGGGCCACCAGAATTGTCTCCTAAAGTTGTCGAGTATTTTATTGAAAGTTTTAAGTTTTACGCTATGATTTTATTTTGTTTTTATGTATTTATGAGGGTCTTACCACCATCGAAGAGGATGCTGGAGCAACGCGGATTGTCGCTGGAGTAGCGACATCGTTGCCATTCATGTTTCAGGTATTTGTTTTACATATATAAATGGTTAACCATGTTTTTTTTATCTATTTCATCGCCATCGCCATCGCCAAAGAAGGTTACTGGACGTTGTGGATTGTCGTTGGAGTAACGAGAATCGCTGCCCATCCCTGAGATCTACGCCCATTAGGTCGATGGAAAAATAAAAATGGTACGCTTGAGTATTGCCTATTGGCATTTTTCTACCTTATTCCGTGTTATTTGTGTGTTATACAAATGTGTTGCCCTTGTCCTTAATTCCTTACCCTTATTTTCCCCTAAGCATTATGGCTTATGGTTCTAACTTTCACTGAGCACGCAAATTCACTACACCTATATACCACGGTTCATTCACGGTTTGTTTGCTTTTTTGCATCGGGTTGGTTTATCAGGTAATGTAGCCCAGCTAACATTGGTTTTATGCAAAGTATTTAGTTGGTGCAGGTTTACTAACAATAACTGCTTCTAAAAACAAATAGTAAAAAATTATAAATTTATTGTATCGCTGGATACCTCTTTTGAGTATGGTTTAGTGATTTTTATAATATACGAATACAAAAATAATTAAACGCGTGCGATCGGGTTGCTAACCCCGATTTGACAACCTGATAAAAACGTGATAGGGTAGTAACCCTTCCAACCTGACCCATAGACAAGAATGAACGATCCGTTGAACAATAGACTGGCTCCAGCGATACGGGTCTGTAGGGCTGGCTCTGGTTCTACAATTTTCCTCAGCAAAGTGGCTGCCTTGCAACGCTGTCTCACAAACATGTCTGCACAGTGTACAAAGTTATACAAACCAAGGATACCGGTACGTATTTAACAATTTCATGTTAACGATTCTTTATTTAGCATTTAATTCAGCTTTGATTATTCTAGAATATTGAAGACGTGAAGCGAACGCGAATCAAACACAAATCACGAGGTCTGGCCGTAATGCTAAGTGTCAGTGTGGTGGTAAGGCCTTTACCAGAGAAAACAACGGAATCTTAGAAATCCTCCGTGATCGCGAAATTTAAACCAAAATCGTGAGTTGCATTTCATTCATTTTATTTCATTAAAAAAAAAATAGCTCAGGAGCTCGTTCACATGCAAACGATATGCATTAAAGTAGATTATCGCTGTAAAAGACGCTGTAATGATTTTAAAAAATTTCATAAGTCCATTTTGTTTTTGTTTTTTTTATTCAAAATGACTAGAATTACAAAGCTGTTAAATGAACTGGTGATTTGTATATTGGAAAGTGTGGAATGGAAATTATTCACAAAATATATCTTTCTGATTGGGTATATTTAATACACCAGCCCACGGGAAAGGAAATGATACCGCAAAAAGTGATATAAATAATAGATGGAAAATATATAGCACTTACAATGAGCAGGATGGGAGAGATTGTTACTTTATTAAATAGTCATTGACTGTGTTGTAAGAAAAAAGATTGCAAACAAACTGTTTCTTCAATTGTGCGATAATGATAATTGATCACGTTGATCACTGTTTAGTAGTTGAACAGTATAAACCGGTATTTTAAAAATTATAGTTTATTGGGTTACAAATAAAACATAATTTGCCGCACGTTAATAATAATCATGCTTAATATTATATTTACGTAATTGTATGAATATCAATTGCTTTCAATACAACTTATCGTTTGTGCTCGGGTTGCATGTCCGATATAAATAAATGGGTGAGCGTTTGGCCTAGAGTTTAATTTGCGAATGGTTAGTATGTTTTAATGCAAAGACGATTACATTGTGATTTAATTTCGTGTATATTAGAAGTTCCGATGTATGTTATTTTTTGTTCGTATTTTGTATTTTTAATAACTGGTATACATTTACACATTTATTTTACACAATTTATTATTACTGAAACATTGACACTACATACAACAACTATACACAATTTGACACCCACTGAATTTTCAGTAACTATTGGGTATCGAACCCTAATCTTCGGCGTAGCTTGCCGATGCTCAACCATTGAGCTATAGTCACTTACAATTTTAATGTTTTATACCTTGAGTCAGCGCACGAACATATTGTGTAGTTAATACTTTAATCTTGCTATACTATTTGTCAGTCTGACCAATAATTGTACATGTTTCATAGCATGTCTGTAGAGCGTCTGGCTATGGTGTGAGAAGACAGAGGTTCAAATTCAATGTGGTCTAAAAGTAGCAAAAATGATGGTGTTTGAAAAATAACATGTCATATATTTATACTGTTACTTATATTTTAGAAAATGTGTAAAAGATGACGGTTCGCTGTACCAATGGATAGTTTGACCATACAATTCACAAGTGGTATAACATATGTGTAGAGAGCCCGGCTACGGTATCAGAAGACCGGGTTTCAAATCGTTCACATTGCTAAAGATTTCTGTAAGTATACATTACATACATTTGTGTTTATTATATTATATTCATTGAAAATGTGTAATAGATGTGTGTGTGTGTGTGTGTGTGTGTGTGTGTGTGTGTGTGTGTGTGTGTGTGTGTGTGTGTGTGTGTGTGTGTGTGTGTGTGTGTGTGTGTGTGTGTGTGTGTGTGTGTGTGTGTGTGTGTGTGTGTGTGTGTGTGTGTGTGTGTGTGTGTGTGTGTGTGTGTGTGTGTGTGTGTGTGTGTGTGTGTGTGTGTGTGTGTGTGTGTGTGTGTGTGTGTGTGTGTGTGTGTGTGTGTGTGTGTGTGTGTGTGTGTGTGTGTGTGTGTAGATTGTCTAAAGATTACTTGCAAAAATAGTTTAAAATGAGATATAACTCATGGCTCAATGGTATAGCACCGGCTTCGTAAGTCGATTGTAGAGGGATCTATTCCCAAATGGGTTCAAACAAATAAAAATGTTTCAAGAATGAATAAATTTACGATGTAGTATCATCAATGGTTTCTAACATTGCAAATGCTATGCAACATTCCCAGAAGAAACAAAACAGAAAAACCCACCAACCAAGTAGAAACCATGATATTAAATAAAATTCTAAATCTATAATAGCAAACATGCAATGTGATATATATAACCATTTATCAATATGGATAACAAACATATAAATAATAATTTCAATAATTATAATATACTTTCATTTATTATCATCTGTGATGCCCACGGTCTATATCCGTTGTAAATTATAAAAGTTTCTGTATACTCAATAAAGAGTAACATATCATATTTATTGAAATTTTTTTTTTTTTTTGAGATTAAGTTTTTGTAAAATATCCGTTCGCGTGCTTCGCACGAAGTTACCTAACCCGACTGGCCCCGTGGAATCGTGACCCCATGGAAGGTAGGAAGCCTGTGGAATCGGAGACCTGACTGGGAATCGAACCAGGATCCTTCGAGTTGGGAAGCGGACGCTTTGTGTTTCTGGCATCTGCCCCCCTATATCCCCCCATTGGGATAAGGTTTTCTATTGATTTGCGCGCACTGTTACGTTACGAAAGTGTTAGACTTAAACTTTCCTGAAGTGTCACAAGTATCTCAATGGTAGACCATCTACATAGTTATATGGGATTTGAACCCACGCAATTCAGCTATGTTGGTTGTGCAGAATGGAAAATTTTTAATAGTTTTTGCATTAAGATTGCTGCATATATATTGCAATATTTGAATCACTTGATAGAATTCCAAACATCATAATGGTTTCTGCATTTGGGATTGTTGCATACCAGTTGCAATTTTAGAAACCTTGTGCAATGTATAGAATTTGATTTCATACTAAGGCTTCTACTTTTGGGATTGTTGCATAGCAATTGCAATGTTAGAAACCTTTGATGATATTATATCAATTGTTCAATTAACATATTTTACTTGGTTAAACTCTTCTGGGGATCGATCCCGATTTTTCCGACTTTCGAAGCCGATGCTGTACCATTGAGCCATGAGTCACATTCCGCCGACAACCATTTTTGCAAGTTATCTTTAGACAACCTATTACATATATTCAATAAATATAATATAATAAACATAGATGAATGTATTGCATGCTTGCAGATATCTTTGGCAATATTTAAGATTTGAAACCCGGTCTTCTTATATCATAGCCGGACTACCTGCACACAAGCTATACCATTTGTAAAATGTATGGTCAAACTATCCATTGGTATAGCGAACCGTCATCTTTTACACATTTTCTAAAATATGAGTAACAGAAAAAATATATGATATGTTTTTTTTTCAATTCCATCATTTTTGCTACTTTTAGCCCCATTGGATTCGAACCTCTGTCTCCTCATACCATAGCCGGACCCTCAACAGATACGGTATGATACATGTACAATCATTGGTCAGAATGACAAATAGTATAGCAAGATTAAAATGTTAACTATACAATATGTTCGTGCGTTGGCGCAAGGTATAAAACATTGAAATCGTAAGTGACTATAGCTCAAGGGTTAAGCATCGGCAACCGACGCCGAAGATTAGGGTTCGATACCACATAGTTACTGAAAATTCAGTGGTTGTCAAATTGTGTATGGTTGATGTATGTAGTGTCAATTGTGTGTATGTTTCAGTTAAAATACATTGGGTAAAATGTATGTGTAAATGTTCCTCAGTTCTAAAAAATACAAATTATAAACAAAACAAACATAAATCGGTAATATATATCCCCTAATATCTACGAAATTAAATCACAATATAAACGTCATTAGGTTAAATCATACAAACCTTTCACCAATCAAACGCTAGCACAAAGGAGACGATAGAATACATATCATACAGCACCATAATCACCAGAACAAAAAAAATAATAAATTTAAAGAGGAAAAAAACCACTAAAAACTTGAGTTTTGATCACCCAGTTTTTCCATGAAGAGTTTCTTTTGCTCAAGACAGTGTTTATTTGTTGACGACACAAAGTTTCATTTGTTGCAAGATAAGTTTAATTTTTTACTGATATTATAACATAACATTTTGACAGAGTTCTGCAATGTAAAACCCTAGTACAAGATTTGTTACAGTTTAACAATTTTCTACACTGTCACGGACAAGACTGAGCAGCTTAATGTACAAACATGTTAAACAGCGTTGCGAAGCATTTAATTTCCGCCGACTTAAAAAAAGGAAAACCGCCCGACTTAGATTCATTACTTATTACTTACGTATTTAATCATGCTTACTTATTTAATACGATCGGGTTGTCATAATTTATGGAGGAGATAACGGGCTGTTGTTTTATTAGCCCCGTCAATTTTTATCGGATATACAACCTGATCACAAGCACTAAATTGTTTTGGACGAAATCGTTATTACTAAAACTACATCAATTAATATTTACACTTAATATTCTTAACCCATTTCCAACAACCTAAACCTCAATATTATTTTTTTTAAATTCTGGTTTATACTGTTTAACTATTTAACATTGAAATGACTTAACTACAGATATATCATAAATCAATTATTACATTATAGCACAACTGAAATAACATTTAGATAAAATCTTTTTTCTAATCAACTATTTGATGAAATATCAATATCCCTCATCCTGCGCATTAGAAAAGCTTTATATTTTACATTAGTTGTTTATATTATTTTGCGGTATTATTTCATTTACCGTGGGCTGGTGCGATGGTGGTGCAATGACCACACTAATACACATCGTTTACAGATGAACGAGCTGCCATGCGTTTTTTATTCTTTTTTAAATGAAATTAATTGAATTAACTATAATTCACGTTTCTCGTCTCATTTTCCCGACCAAGAATTTCTAGTACAACCTTAATTTTCCCTTCTATGGTCAAGTCTCTATATATTAGTATTTTACAGTCGCAAGCTGTACTATACCCCACTACCATGTTAACCCCACGCTCAGTCCTCGTGATTTGTGTTTAATTCTGCCATATCTTCGCGTTCACTTCACGTCTTCAATATTTTAAAACAATCAAAGGTGAATAAATGCTAAAAAAAAAAGAATCGTTAACATGAAATTGTTTAATAGGTACCTGTATCTTTGGTTTGCCTAACTTTCTCCACTCAGAAAAATATGCAGTGAGGAGCTTCACGTGCAGACATATTTGTGAGACAGCGTAGTAATACATCCAATTCGTTGAGGAAAACTGTAGGACCCGAGTCAGCCCCCACAGACCGGAATTGCTCGAGCCAGTTACTTTTTCTGTGGGTAGTTCATTTTTGTCTATGGGACAAGCTGGAAGGATTACTGTCCCATCACGTTTTTATTGGGTTGACAAATCGCGGTTAACAACCCGTTCACACACGATTAATAATTTTTGGATTCAAATATTATTCATATCACTAGACCGTACTCTAAATAAAAGAGTATGCAGTGATATATTTATTATGTTTTACTATTTGTTTTAGAAGCAGTTAGTGTTAGTAAACCTGCACCAACTAAAAAATTAGCATCAAACCATTGTAAGCTAGGCTACATTACCTGTTACACTAATCCCAACCCGGTGCAAAAACGCAAACAAACCGTGAATGAACCGTGGTATACAGATGTAGTGAATTTGCGTGCTCAGTGAAAGTTAGAACCATAAGCCATAATGCTTAGGGAAAAATAATGGTAAGGGATTAAGGACAAGGGCCACACATTTGTATCACACACGTATAACACGGAATAAAGTAGAAAAATGCCAATAGGCAATATTCAACCGTACCATCTTTATTTTTCCATCGACCTAATGGGCGTGACTTTCAGGGATGAGCGCCAATTCTCATTGCTCCAACGACGATCCACGATATCTAGTGACCTTCTTCGGCGAAGATGAAACCCTGCTAAATATATTTTTAAAAAATTTATTAGATAAACGTATAAAAAATATACCTGAAACATCCCTGGCGACGATCTTGTTGCTCCAACGGCGATCATCGATACCCAACACCCTCTTAGATGGTGGTAAAGCCCTCCTAAATACACAAAAACAAAATAAAATCACAGCGTATAACTTAAAACTTTCAATTAAACACTTGACAATATTGGGCAACAATCTTGGTAGCTCCGACAACGATCCTCCATGTCTAGCATCCTCTTTGATGATGGTGAGTCCTTCCTAAATACATAAAAACAAATAATATCATAGTTCAAAAGCCAAAAGCTTCAATAAAATACTTGACAACTTTGGGCGAAAATTCCTGATGGCTCCGATAGCGAACCTCGTTGTCTAGTGGTTCACCTCGGTGGTTATGTGGACTATCCAATAAACTTACAACTTTCGATTAAATACTTGACAAATTTGGGCGATAATCCTGGTCGATCCGACGGTGAACCACGTTGTCCAGTAGCCCCTCTTTGGCGATGATGGCGCCCTCCTAACAAATAAAAAAAAAATAATTAATGATTAATGAATTTATGGTAATAATATTCAATGAAATACTTGACAATGTTAGACGATGATCCTGGTGGCTCCGACGGCAAACCTCGTTGACCAGTTGCCCTCATCGGTGGTGATGTTGGCCATCCTATATACATAAAATAAAACATGGGTTAACCACTTAAACGTATAAAACATATACCTGAAACATCCATTATGACGATCTTGTTACTCCAGCGGCGATCCTCGATGTCCAGCGTCCTCTTTGATGGTGGTGAGGACCTCCTAAATACATAAAAACAAATAAAATCTGTTCAAAACCTAAGACTTTAAATTAAATACTTGACAATTTTGGGCGACGATTCCTGATAGCTCCGACAGCGAACCTCATTGTCTAGTGGCCCACCTCGGTGGTAATGTGAACCATCCTACATACATAAAAAAAAAACACGATTAAACACTTAAAATTGTTAAAATAATACCTGGCGAAGACCCCCGTTGTCCAACGGTCCTCTTCGGTGGAGATGTGGCCTTCCTAGATACATAAAATAAAGAAATAAAAAAAACCATGGTTAAATACTGAATTTTTGAATATATACCACAGAATCTTGGGCCATATTCCAGTGGATGCGACGGAGATTCTCATTGTCCAGTGTCCTCTTCGGCTCCAGAGATTACTCTCCTGATTGTACAGAAACGAGAAAAAAACAAACAAAATTTTTGAATACTTGAACAGCAATAAGTTTTATCTTAATTTTAACGAGCATCATGTACACAAATTACAGTTACATTGGAGAAAAAACTCCTGAAAAAAAAAAAGAAACTGGTTATTAATCGATGGTTAATGATCAGGAGGTTGTTTGGGTTGGCGGATCATGTGTAAATTGAGTTAAGAAGTCGAAACGTACAATTGTTTGTAGAAAAATGGTTTGCGAACGACGACTACGGTTAATAATTGCATAAAACAGTGAAAGAAAATGGCTGAGTAGTGTTGTGCAGAAGTAACGACGTGTGGTAGACTACGCTTACGCCTTACTTAAAGTAGCCCTAGTCATAACCTAAACTTAGACCTACTTATCCTTAACTTAATCTACGTTTATCTATTTCATCTAGACTTATCGTACTACCCCAACTAAACAAAACCAGTGCAGATGCTAAACCATGTGCTGATGCAGTACGTTTTGAGTGCGTAATTGATGAATCTACAATTTGCGAAAGCTAAGAGCACGTGCGTAAGTTCTGAGAATAATTAGACGTGGATTGCAAGCAACAAATCTACACTAGTGCACCGCGTGCAGGTGAAAGAGCTACTGAGCTTCTAGGATCTTTTTTTCTTCTCCCTCTCTCCTTTTTTGTGAATGCCCGAGGTTCTTCATCTGTTTTAGGTCCTTGGAAACAAAAAAAAAAAGGTAACAAAAAAAAAAAAAATCAAAGTAACGTAGGGTCAATCGATGGGGAATGGCTATAACCTGGGGCCCACCTGGAAATAAAACTTTGCCCTTCAACCCATCGACCTTCAGAATTAGGTTCCTCTGCCCTACACTCGACTTCCGGGAAAGCAATAATGTGGCACGTGGCTGCGAGTATTTAAGGCGACGTAGAATGCTAAACCTTCACATTCCTACAAAGTCCTTCCTCGGCATCTGCACAACTATTCGGACACCACCTTCGGACGCTAAGGCTGTTGGGTAACTTGATTCTCAATAATTGGTTGTGTAATGTTTTATTGTGATGCAGTAACTTCGAGTGTATCGTCACTGTGTAAAAGTAAGTTCGTAACCTATGTTAGCAAAAAGTAGATATAGTTAACAATCTGTCTTACCAATAGTATTATTTTCTTTCGAGTAGGTTGGGATGTCAGAAGTATTTTTGTACGGCGCTGATGAAAGGATTACTCCAAGGACCCGTCTAACTGGAACAAGGAGCCGAAGATTGTAATGTTCAACTAATTTGTAAAATTTAATAATATTATCTCACTTCTTCCGTATCAAATTGTTTTCGTTGCAGGCGTTCTGCATCGACAAGCTCCACTTCACAATACGATGTATCTTTTATATTGTGAATAAATGAACAATGGTTGCAGTAAAATTGAATTATACAACGGAACTTTACTAGTAGGCAAAACAACCCTTATGAACTGCAATTGCGAGCATCGAGGTTAGCAATTCATTCGTCTCCAACCAAAAAAGTACATTATGCAGATTATATGTGAAGTTTGGTCCATTCTGTAAAATAAGTAAAATAAATTACTGTTATTACTGCCAATTTTCGTAAAGATTGATACGTGCACCAATATATTAAGTTAATTTACACCATTCTCCATTTTGAAAAAAATTTGTGGAATTATTGGTTATTTAACCACTTAAATTTTGTAATGTTTACCATGATTAATTTGTAGCAACCTATCACAACATTAGTCAAAATACTTGTCCAATTTGAGACGTGGAGCAATATTCATCGCTTGAAGTTCTTGAAAAAGAAGCTTGCAAGCGTATGGAATACGGATGGAAGAAACGGAAGCACTTGATTTGCAATAGTGGCACCAACCAAAATATCCCATGAGACAACACTGATTGCAAACATCAACATCAAACGCATCACTGGATATCATCAATCGCTCCAAGATTAGCATGCTGCAAATAAAAATTCCATCATTAAATTTGGAATAATATCCATTAGCAGTGATGATTTATGCAAACGTAGATCCGTACGCGATGAGACAATCGCGTTCCATTTCACCAAGGCGAAGGCCCCCATCGCGGGCACGACCTTCGGTAGGTTGCCGTGTCAGGACAGCTCGTGGTCCACGCGAACGCGCATGCATCTTATCCATCACCATGTGCTTCAACTTTTGATAGTATACCTAACAATTATTAAGTAAATTAAATCCGTACACAATTATAATACGATCGCGGTTTGCTTATGTACAGGTCCAAAATAAATATAAGCTGTCAGCTGCTCCCCTGTTGTTCCAGAAGTCATACACTCTTTACCCTGATAATTGTATCCATGCTTGATCATTCTTCACTAACATCTTGGACCTATAGTAAAACAATAACATAACTAAATTCCAAATGAATGTTAAAATTCGCACCTTAGATCCGCCAAAAGCGGTACCGTAGTGAAACTTTCCTTCCATGAGCCCCGCTTTTCCAACCAAAAGTTCAATCAGTTTACCGACTGTCTTACGCGATGGAAATCCGTGTGGATTCATGATTACATCAGGACCCGTTAACTCCATGGGCTTGTTGCCATAATAGTCACGGTCGTCAACTGACGTTGGATCATTTTCGGCTTGAATGACCCGGCGAATCATCAAAGCTAAATACATTGCTTTAGCTTTAAAGTTGAAATTGTCCACCTGTGCAAATATGATAATTATGACATTGCACATGGCGTTGGCGCAATTGGCGTTTTCTTTGGACGCCCAAAAAATCGCCTTCGAGGAAGTTTTTGCCCAAATGCCTGCAATAGACAATCCGAAAAGATAATTATGCGCATTGGTATTCAGAATTTTGAAGATGTATTGGATACTTCAATGCTTGCTGTTGAGTAAAGATCGACGCGCGCACACATTCTTCTAAAGAAGGCGCAAATGCCATCACTACACGATCATCGGTGCCAATCATTTGGACTATTTCTTGATCAGCCAAAATCCCCATAGCTTTAAAAACAATGACGACAGGAACATCCTTGAAGTGTTTGAAAGAAAATAAGTCAGTCTAAGCTAACAGAATAACACATCACAATATTACATCCTGAAAACTTTTTTGCATCATACAGTATTTTCCTTTATTCATGATCACATTGCTGCGCGTTTTCGTTCCGTGTGTGATACTGGTTATTTAACACCGTTTTTATCCTGCTCAACAATCATGTGGTTTTTCAACATTTGTTCTTGAATCAATATCACCTAAAATAGACTAGAAAGTTATGAACAAATAGCATTTTACCAACATAGTTTTACCTTTTCATTTCCCTGAAAAATGAAATAACCACCACAATCATATGGATATTCACTTGTTTGCCATTTCTATGGATGAAATACCAGCCAATGTGCAGTTTGAGCTCCTCAACTGATTGGCATTCTTCCATTAGAAATACTGTTGCGTACAACTTTTTGCTGTCCCCTGGTATGCTCGATGTCAACAGTAAATGGAGCTGAATAACTCATGTCCCTTAATCTACATTAATGAGGAGGGAGCAGACGAAACTACTGAATCCAAACAGCATACAGAATAAAGGCTGATACTTCAAAGGATTTTTAAAAATTATTACATGCTGCATGTCTTCTATGGAATTTGGTTTTCCCACTTGAATGTCCAAGTACTTTAAGTAGAATGTTTCATCAGCATGGCTCACTACCTTTTCACTTGTTGATACAATTTTCTTGATGCGCTGTTTAACCAACCCTTAGTTTTTGAAAAACCTGTTACCAACTTTCCTTTTTCCTGTTAATTTGACAAAAAAATTAGCTTCTTCAGTCACAAAGAAAATATTAGAATTACCTCAACAGACTTGATTGGTTCTAATATTTTTTCAAGATCTCCATAAATATCCCTGCGTGATTCTCCCATCTTCTTAGTTTCACAGTTTTTGTCACAATTATCAGCCTTATTATGTCTCGCAGTTCTACCACTTAATCTAATTTTAAAATTTCCGTTGACCTCTAATTTGAATCGTTTCACGAATTACATCGTCCCACAATCTTGTTCTTTCTCAAAATGTTCAGCGGAGCCTTTCAGCCAACGCTTTCCACACGTGGAAGAAACTGGTCCGGAGACGCAACCACTCGACAATCTCTAATCTAGTATGTCAATAGGGTTAAGACCTACCTTCCGACTACGAGGCTGAACACGTGACCAGTTCTCACAACGCTCGCTGCAGCAGCACTCAAATGTGGGCACATTTTGGATTGCAGTTGGCGCCAAAATGGTCAGCCATCTACCGGACGACGAAAAACAACAAGTTCATCACTGTTAAGTTGAATTAAAAGTTGACGTCAAAATGCGCCTATGGACGTGAGTTTAATATTGTAAAATGAAATGGAGTTTTATTAAGTTTTGGTTTCAGACTTTGTTTTTAGAATTCCGAATGTGAATTTTGGCAATTGGTTCTTTTACTTTTTTACATAATAAGCGAGGTAACACAATAATTCTCTGATAAAAAATTGCTTTTAGTCGTAAGTAAATGTGTCAACTGTTTTACTTACATTATTTGTATTTGTCTAACTCGGATGAAATGTACTGAAAATACAAATCTCTAAGTCAGACGCGAGGAGAGAAGGACTTAGGGAGCAATTTCGTATTAACTTAATGAAAGCAACAACAAATCACCTAAAATTTAATTAGTATAGCTTTTTTAACTGCTCGTACGTAATGAAGAAGATCACGTTCCACGGGCCCATTCGCAACCAAGTTGGAATGAAACCACGATAGAGAGCCATAATACCTTCGTGTCGGACGGTCTAGCAATGCAAGGGATTTAGGTTTGAGTTAAATCACAGCGTTATATCCTATACGAAAATACCTGTATGAAGCAATCTACGGTTCCCCGGTAGAGTCTCGATTTATGAAGAGTAAAATCGCTACTCATTCCAAATCCAAACCGTACTCCAGACTTTAGGCGACGCTGGTTCATCAGACGCACCTTATGAGAAGTATTGCTATTTAATGGATGTGTGCAAAAATATTTTGAATTTTTAAAGATTCTTACTCTCACAACGTCAATAGGAGTCGAGGCTATGGCACCGCCCAAACTTGATATGAAGCTTGACCTAGTAATAAAAATGTTGTTAAAACCATAATACCAAAATATTTATCCAGAAAAACTCACACAAAGTGATTAGATACTGTATCACCCATTAAATCGCCCTGTATTAGCCTATGCTTACAGATGTCATAAATGGGCAATTCAACAGCCGTTATCACCGCTGCCCTCTGTGCTGTCGGACCTACACCCTTGAGACATTACAATTAATTTTTGTTTTCTATTGGCAAAAATAAGTAATAACACAAAGAAATGCAATCACGTACTCGCCACAATCCGGATATGCCTTCTTGTCTGTAAACATCTCCAAAACACTCAAACATGGTCTTTTGCTGCAGTGAAGTTGAACAAGCTTGCATTCTGACTTTCAAGACATCTGTTGGGTTAGCAATAGCACTGGAAACCACACCAGCAATGACTCCACAAAAAATGTTTGTCATCATATCTTCAACTTCAGGGTGATCAATCCATTTTTTGAGTGTGTAGTAGATTCCAAACTTGATAGTACCATATGTAGACTGCCTTAGGAGTGCAGGCCAAATGCTGAAAAGGAAAAAGAAAAAAAATTACCCTCTGTGTATCTGTTGTTTTTTTGCATTTGGTTATTTTCTTTAGTTTTATCTGTATTATTTTTGTTTTGTTATTTTCTTTAGATTTTTTTACTGTTATCAAGAAAACTTGATTCTGAAGTACCCTGAATAGAGTGCCCGAACACCTTCTTCCCTTGTGATTCTTGATAATGCATGGAACATGCCATTGTAACGAACAGCAGTGAATCTCCCATCCAACTTCTGGCCCTGTATTTGAAGTCTTGTTTTTGTTGTGTCAATCGGGAATGTACCTAATAAAGAATTTATAATAGAACTAAAATGTAAACAATGTCTCAACATTCTTTGATCAAATACCAAATTCAGCTGTACATGATGAAAATCCTCCATACACAAATGGTCTCCAGTCATGACTATCACCCATGTGAATTTTTGTTAAGGCTGCAGTAATTGTTAACCAAAGGGATCGTGGGGCAAATCCAATTAAGGAAGTTGGTTGGAGTTAGTACAAGAAAAGCTAATCACGAATTGGCTGGTTCTTAATTTATCTATGCATATTTAATCACATGTGAAGGGAAACTGGAAACAACCAATTCTAACCTAATAAATTTAGCCAGGGGAACATAAAATTAATTTGCTGTATAAGACAAATATCCACATTCGCCCACGCCACGTAGAACGTTTAATGATGGGCAAACTCAATATGGCGAGGTTTAACTAAGCTTGTTGATTAAATCCGTATTCCACAAATCCACCGTTCAAACTAGTTTTCTACATAAGAACTATATGTAGAATCACAAACTTTACATGTATGAACTCAATCGTACTTCTGGGGATAATGCCAGGAAGTTATAAATAGGCACTACGATACGATGGCATCACTTTCTTTGAAACTGTAGCGGTACGATACGAGTGCAGACTAGTATGTAATTCATTTATAGTACCGGCGATAAGTGGGCGCCAGCGGAGTATGTAGGAGAAGTCAATGTCAATGTCTTGCCCCCGGTAAATGAATTTTGTCACGTGATTTCCCGTCGTCTGTATTAAGATACCAGCAATACTGCCAAATTTTGGCAATCATAGATTTTTTTTTTCGCTTCTTTGGTTTTTTTCGTGAAACCGGAAGCGGGATCAGATGGAACATGAGAAAATTTCGGTTTTTGCCTCACCCACAGATTAAATGGATATGCATAAAAATAACAGGCATGCAATCATGTACCCAAAAGGATTTAGCATCTCATACAGTGTTAAAATTTATTGACATACAGAAACACATACAATGGATGCCCAAAATTAGTTGACTTGATCTTAGTTGGCTTCTAATGCCCCTTTTCCAGTGCCTGTCCGTGTAAGAAGAATGGGATTAAAAATATGTCCACGATGATTAAAAGTGTAAAAGGATGGACGATTATTCAGATTCATCCAAGTTCTAGAATTAATAAATTTGCATATTTATTCTCATGTAGGAAGATTGAAAAAAAAACATACTTTTTCTGTAGATCAATATTGGACCGAATTTCCTTGAAATCACCTGCAACCATAGTTACTCCATAAACAGTCAGTAACAAGCTGAATATAGTTTGAAGAATAATCTGAGAGAAATATAAACTATTATTTCATTGAAACAACAGGTAAATTTTTTTAGCATACATCAGCGGGAAGTGACGTGAATTCCTGTTCAGTTAGCCGGAGGTATGACCGATCTGTTTAAGGAACAACAAATATTACTTTGTTTTCGCAAACGCTTTCTTCATAACTTACGTTGAGCAGCAGAATAAGCTGCATGTAGAAGTAACAAAATTCCAAAAAGAAAAATATATTTGGCCAGTGAATTTGACATTTCTTCTTCAACTTTAGATGTTTCAATCAAGTTATAATAACCTAACAAACCATGAGCAGTCTGCTTAGCGCTGCCGAAATTTTTCAGAGTTGCACAATTCTAAAACTGTTCAACGTGCAAAATGGAAAATGCCAGAAATATTTTATTTTTCCCTTATATAAATGTTGTAAAAGCAGGAATGTCATGATTTAGTATATTTTTCTAGTTTCATTACGGAGAGTTGAAAACTTTAAACCCTGCTTTTTGCTGCGGGCGATGTTTCTGTTGGACAATCAGAAGACTGGGCCAATGTCGATGTGTTAATTTATTTCATTCGTGATACCTGAATTCAGTTAGAACTTCGGGGTCACGAAGTGTTTTTATTACAATTTTCGGAAAAAAACCTATTCCTTGTATCATTAACTCTATATTTTTCGAAATGGAGGAACTGCAAGGTCCGAATTATGAAGAAATGTCTCTCGGTAAAATTTATCTTTGTGAAATGCACGTGTAATTGTTTGTGTTTCTAATGTAGTATATGAATTTTCCACAGAGGATGTCATCAGAGATATGAAAGCTAAGAAGGCTCTGGTAAGAAAAGTGATTTACATGCACCTAAGAAAGAGGTTAATTGGATGATTATCTCTGTAATTTTAGAAGCAAGAAAATGTGGTAAACAACTCACCTTTCCTCAGGCATAAAGCAAGTTTACAGTATTACAGAAGGCCTTTCAGAGCAGCCATTCAACCAGGACAATTCAACCGCAGTAACTACTTGAAACATATGGCAAAAAAACAAATTCAGCGTGCTCGCAGAACATTAGATTTGAGACAGAGACTGATCGATATCAGAGCTAATAAAAAAGGAATGGATTTAAGAAGTAAACTAGTCGCAAAAATGATAATTGAATTAAGACAACAGGCTACAAAGGCTCAGTCTAGACAAAAATTTCATCCTTTTCCACAGTCAGGACATTCCCTTGGACCCCGATCTGGCCCATGTGGTAAAAAAACACAATGAAATAGTGTTTAAGGATCTATATTTACCATCTTTTCTTATTTTGTAAGGTCCTGTTAGTGGAGTCTCCTCCCGTCCGAAAATTAACACAACTGTGTTATCCCAAGTTGAAAAACTTGTTGGTAAACTTCCATCATGGATGAAAACTGCTGCTTCTTATTTGGTTGACGGAGTAGCGCCACTACAACCCAATCACCCCCGGCCGGCCCGGTTTAGTGCGGCTCCGGTTAGAACGGTTCCGACGGTTTATTCGCCACCAACAAGTAACTTTATAATGGCGAGGAGGCAGCACAGCTCCGTGGCACCCAACCACGTACATCCTTGCTGTCAAGTGTCGCCAACTCAGCAAGACCTTTATCAAACCCATCATTCACCACCTCCTAGTGAAATGCCTCCGCTTGCGTACGAGCCTTTACCGATAATTAGGCAAACCGCCACAATAAATCCTCGTCGCTTTGGTAATAGTTTCTTCATAACTCGTTAAGCTATTGTTTTGATAAGCCGTGGTTTATATTTTTTTGTTTGTTTACAGACATGATTAGAACCTCGGAATTGGAAGAAGACATTGCAATCAGTGTGCTTGATGTTGGTGATGAGCTTCCACGTGTTAAGTTAACTCTTAATGAACGTTTTACCAAGTAAAAGTTACTTGGGTAATGGTTGTTAAATTTCCTTTATTCATTTCCTGACGAGGGTTCTCTTTATTTTCATATTGGATGCCACCCAGAATATTCATTATTCCTTTTTTAAGAATTCATTTTGCCTCAAAATTCTTGTTTGCATAATTGCCATTTCCCCGCCGTGTGAAAATGTTGAATCAAGGAAACTTATATTGAAACTCATTGTGAGAAATTCTCCCGAAGATTATGGAATAAACGAGACTGTTTCTTTTTAAACTGCTAAGTTCTATATATTGAAAAGTTATACCTCTAGTATTTGTACGTCTGTGAATATCGAAGATTAAGATGGGCTAAAGCCGAAATTGGCAAATGATTCTTGGATCCATTCAATGGAGACACCATAACATCATTATCCGGATGAACGAAAAATGCTACCGATTGCCGCGCCAACCGACGACGAATTTCTTCTTCTGGAACTCGCACACGATGAATCTAATAGTGATCTTTCCGTTTTCACAACACTCGTTAAACCTTTTCTACATTTTTAATACCGTTGCAAGATAACGATCAGCTGTCCAAAACTGCAACAGATCTCCCACGTTGACCAAAACCGTCCCTGGAATTGGTGTGGCGGCTACCCATTCACCCCCAGAAAAAACCTGTAACGATAAACGATAGCATTTTAATCATAAGTAGCGTACATTTTATCCCATCGACATACTTCCAATCCTCCGATATCGTCCTGGAATAGTAAAGTAAAGGTGCCATAGTCAGAATGTCTTCCACATCGTTCTACACCTGCTTTGACAGCACTGTCAGCTAGGGACGGATAATAAAGTGTTCGAAATGTCGTGGCATTCTTGTCACTGCCTTGGCACATCATAGTATGACACCGAATAAAATATTCGTCCTCTAAACCTGAAAGTCTTTCGTTTAGTTTTCAAAAACAAACATTAACGTAAACGTCCATGGTGAAATACCTAACGCTTTGGCGAGACATCGGAGCAAGCGATGGGACAGCTTGCACAGTTCCGGTACTAATTCGCTTATTGCTTGTCGGAATTCCGGAAGATGTTCGTCTGGAAAGAAGCTGTCCAAGGAAGTGATGTCGTAGGCTTCGCGTACTTCATGCAAGTTCTTGCTTTCCAATCTGAAATGCAAAAATTTGTTTAAACTAACATACTAAGCCGTTGACATAAATAGTAGAAACAAAGCAGCGTGACATATAAGACGAAAGACTAACACTAAAGCTAGACGAACCATTTGTGCAACTCAAGAACGCGAGACATGGAGCACATCGCGACAGCATTAAGAATTTTAGTGGTCTCACATCTCGTGGCCGGAGCCAAGGTAACCGTTGGTTCTTTGATTCATATCCAAATATTTATGGCCGATTATATGTTGGCACTTGACGGATTTCGGTGCGTGAAAAAAACGGCGGGCAATCTCAAAATATTGCTCCATCTAATCGTGCGTGAAACACGATAACATAATTGCTTATTTTTTTCAATTGTCTTATCAGCAATTAAATGACTAGCATTTTCTCGATTTAAATAATGTGCTCCACCCAAACAGAGCCGGTTGAGAAAGCGTAACCTAATTTAAATAGGTTAACTTTTAAAGGAAAAATTGTAATTATTTACATTTCTTGATCAATGCCGGAGTAACCTTCGTATTGCGTCGAATTACGACGGTAAGCGTCTTTGCAGTCATCTGGTAGTTGGAAAAATGCTTGGGATGCCCTTAGTACTGCATCTACCTGAAAATTAGGGAATGCCAGATCCATAGAAACACGATGAAGCTTGGAAATTTCAATGAAACATTCACAAATACTACATCTCCATCTACCGGCTCAGTTTGGGTTAGCTTTAAACTTAAGTGTTATTTGGTAAATTATCTATTGGCAGGTAAAAACGACAACTTACAGTGTGCTGGTCAATTCCGTGATTTTTAAGGTATACGAATCCGACGTTGGCAAACGCGTCGTCTAGCTCTTTAGATACACGAGTCATCGTTTCTTCTTTGGCCTCCAAGGCATTTTCGAGCCCTAATAAAACAGACAATTAATGAAAAATTCCTTGCACAAATTTTCTGCACTGTAATGTGGTAGTTACCTATGTCAGCTAAATCGATGATTGGAATGGTTTGCTTCATTCTGCACTGTAACGACCACACCTTTCGTTTGAAGTCGTTTCGACACCGTCAAGAAGCGTTGAATTTCGGGAAAAAACTGGTTAAGATCTAGGAATGTTTCTTCTGTAAAAATACCCCCAGACTCAAAGGGTAGAGGCTCAAAAATCGTCGGCCTTCGGCGATCTCCCCTCAAGATGTAGTCCTTAGATTAAAATCTTGTACAAAAATGGTCACTGGGGTAAAAAGCTCAAGGCTTTTCAGCTAGCCTGTAGTCAATCGGCTTCAAATCAGGTGGACTCCAGGTGAAACAATACAATAAAAACTGATGCCAGTCACGTCGTCCTTTCCCCTATCAACTGTTTTATCTTTTTACAGATACCCCTGACCTGATACGACTTATCCACTTCCCTTACTAACACTGGTGTACGTCTGGCAAATGGGCGTTCCTCTCTCAAAATGATTCGATAGAAGAATCCCAAGAGATATGCCGCTGACCAATATTTCTGTGATAACGTAAAGAAATTCCACCCAGAAACTTGTTGGATTACGCCATCTGGAATTTGGGAATTCAACAAACGATGATATAAAAAAAAAACTAAAATAATAAAGTTATCACCACTAAAGGGAAACGTACGATGGCCGGGCCAGCAATCGTCATCAGGTCACAAACTGAAAAAAAAGCCCACCTCTGTCGATTTAATTAGAAGCTAGCTTTTCTCTGGAGTCGTCCACCCAGGGAGGCGCTCCCACCTAATTTGTGGTTGCACTCTTTTGATTTACATGGCCGTTTTCAGGCCATACAAATCCATTTCTGACCTACCCACTAGCTCTTGCAGCACATCCTGTATAATGAATCATTGATTACACTAGTACTGATATTCTATAAACTTATGAAGTTACATACTTAACAGGGAGACATGATTAAACCTTTTCTGGTGTATTAAGACAATTTTTACAGTAACTAACATCTTGGTGATTTTTCAAGCTAAAAATCACCTGCTTAATGATGTTCTTCAGTGTGTTCATAGCCACTAGGTAGAGCATTGACATGAGAGTTGTGGAACAATGATTTTTGTCCATCTCCCCAAGGAAACCTCTGTAAAACAAGGCCAGTTCATGAAAAGCATTACAGATCACAACTATTCATTTTAGACCTTACCTTGTTGCGAATCCTCATGTATTCATAAGGAACAAATGGAGGAGCACTATGAGCTTCAACGTCATCCAAGCCCAAGTAGACATTCAACATACATAGAGCAACACCAGGGAGAGCAACCAAGAAGGTAAGCTTGCGCCACAGCTTCCAACCATCTAAACAATAGAAAGAAGATGGATTTAGAATGACCAGAATACCAAGAGTGTGTTGGGTTCCCAATAGAATACAGCTATTCTAATTAAAAACCCAGTAGTAACACACAAACAAGCAAAATTTAAACCAAAGAAATATTGCAGCTCTATTAATACGAAATAAGTAAATACGGATCTCTCATTTCTCAAACCGTTGCAAACTCGTAAGCACGGTGTACGTGACCAAAAAACAGATGAAGGCTTTGTAAATGAAAAAATGTGCGCTTATATTGCAAATGAATAATTAAATCGTATACCTTGATGGCCAGAAACTGCAGCTTGACCAGAAGCAACTCGGGTTGTGGAAATTGCACGAGAAACAACTTTTCCCAAAACGGAAGCCATTTTTGTCTGTGCTTTTAAGATTGCAGAAGTGAATCCCTTTTACCCACTACCTTCAGGCTCCAGCCAAAGCTTGCAGCACGATTGTCAAATGAGCATCCAAAGAAAAACAATTGAAGCGCAGTTTCTGAAAATTTTAAAACTCAATTTACATGTTTAAAGTTTAAAGAAGATTATTAATTTCTTTTAAATAATTGCTTAAACAATGTTGTGAAATATTTATCGAAGTTTCATTTTCTATTATTTATTGACCAGTGTAGTTGTAGTCCTACAAAGATGGCGGGTTATTTTAAAGCGTAGGAAATACGTTGTGCTATACCAAACGTGCATTTACAGACGTAACCTAGTAGAGACTACTACAATGGCAAATCATTTGTAGGTAACAGATATGCGAGATTTCAAATAGGCCAAGGCTTCTACAGGAAGGTGTTTCTCAGATCCGTCTATCGGTGAAATCAATACACCGTTATCAGCATGTACGAAGAAGGCGATGGATTGGCGAGTGGAACGCCGTCGAACTTCTTCTTCTGGGACCAGGACGCGATGAACCTGCACACAGTTGAAACATGTGGTAGTGGCTTTGCTTTATAGACTCTACAGTTAGCTTAACACACTGTAGCAACATAACGATCAGACGTCCAAAACTGCATGAGATCTCCCAGGTTGACTAAAATTGTTCCTCGAATAGGAGTAGCAGGTATCCATTCTCCTTTAGATAATACCTTTGGTAATTTGAAATGTGTAGCTTTATGGTTAAAATGGTACATCAGTAGCTAGACTATTACTTCTAGTCCACCCATATCATCCTGGAGAAGAAGAGTAATGGCTCCATAATCGGAATGCGCCCCACACCGTACCACCCCGGGCTGGATGTCTGCGTCAGATAACGTGGGGTAGTAAAGCGACCTGAAAATTGTCCGATTCTTTTCTGCTCCGTGGAACATAAACTGATGACGGCTACTAAAGAAATCCTCCTCCAAATCTACAAAGGAATACAGTCGGCTTTTTCAGGTGGACAGTGGTTCAAATGAATCCATTGTTTTACCTAAAGCAAGAGCCATGCATTTTAACAGTCGGGTCGTGAGTTCTCTCAACAACGGAGCCAATTTATTAATAGCTTTACGGAATTCAGGCGTGTGTTCATCCGGATAAATTCCGTCAGGTGAAGCAACATCATATGCCTCTCTTATTTCATGCAGACTGCTGACATCCAAACTAATGAAATGATTAATTAAATTAGTAAAAAGATTTTTAAAAATACAATTATATAAAATTATATAAATTACATTTCTTGGTCTTTCCCTGTGTATCCGTCAGATTCACTGTCAGGTTTACCACATCTGTAAACGTCTTTTATGGCATCCGGTAATTGGAAAAACGATTTGGAAGCTTGAAATACGTCATCGATCTTCCGTTTTCCATCAACAAAAGATTTTAATTTCTTAATGGTAAAGTTAAAAGCGATGATTTACCGTTTGTTGTTCGATGCCGTGATTCTTTAGGTAAACAAATCCAACAGTAGAAAACGCTGAATCCAGTTCGTTGGCTACTCGATCAACGGTACTTTTCCGCGGTTTATCCAAGTGATGCAATCCTGTTAAACAATTCACTGTAGGTACGTATACTCGATGAATTTTAATTCACTTATTTACCTATATCAGCTAGATCGACTATGGGTATATCGTTAGCCATTTCTACTGGTTTGTTTTCAGAATGGCAGCACACGCTGTAAAGCTGATTGGACGAAATGTTTCGAGGAGTCTGGTAAACTACGCACTTGAGCAGAACGTTGTCAGATAACTTGTGGGGATTGGCCTTCAATGTATTTACAGAGTCGCATTCGAACTTGAAGATGTTGGTCTACCCCCAAAAAAGAATCTGATCACTATCGCCTTCTTCCTGTTAAAATGCCCAGGGGCTTTCAGCAGCTGATCAATGTTATCATACAGAGCCCCACTGGAGTTGCTGTTTAAGATGTCCCTTGTACAAAGTTAAAAATGGTTGGCAATAAATCTAATTCGAGACGTGAATCTCGAGTTTGGTTTTTCTCGCCGAATCTCTTCAGAAAGAGTTTATCCAACTGTATTTCAAAAAGATTTCGAAATACGGACGTTTAACAACAGCGAAGATCAATTCAATGCCACCTGGAACGCATGTTTCACTTGTAAGTCGAAGCGATGAGCCGGGATTTGACGTAACTGAGGGCATCCACAGGCTGATGTTTGCCGGAGCCATCCAGCGGAGCAATCATAACATCGTTATCGGGATGGACAAAGAAAGCGATGGATTGGCGAGCAGTCCGACGGCGGATCTCTTCTTCTGGGACCACAACTCGGTGAACCTAGTAGACATTTTCCAATAAATAAAGTGGGGAAAAAAACGCAAGAACGTGAACAAATATTTACAGTGGCGACGTAGCGATCTGATGTCCAGAATTGCATCATGTCACCCAGGTTGATCATGATGGTTCCTGGAATTGGTTTAGCTGGGAACCATTTTCCTTGCGATAGAATCTGTTAGATAGTCAGAGATCAACTGACATTTGAACTTAACCAAACACATTCTATCTTTCATGTACCTCTAATCCGCCCATATCATCTTGAAGGAGAAGAGTAATCGTTCCGTAATCCGAATGCAGACCGCATCTCACCACACCGGCCAGCGTGTCGGTGTCAGCCAACGATGGATAATACAACGTGCGAAAAATTGTTCGATTCTTTTCAGCCGCTTTAAACATGTAACTGTGCCTGTCTCCGAAAAAATTGTTATCCAATCCTGTTATGCAAAATTCTAAATAAGTTCATTAAGCTTAAATGTACAATCAAATTGAATACCTAGAGCTAATGCCATGCAGCTGAGCAAACGGCAGGCGAGTTCACACATTGGAGGGGCTAAATCGTTGATGGCTTGACGGAATTCCGGCGCGTGTTCGTCAGGGTAAAGGCCGTTAGGTGATGCAACATCGTACGACTCTCGAATTTCGTGCCTTGCACTCGTATCTAAACTATCGATTACAGAATGAAAAATTGTTTAAAAAACTGGATAATTTAGGTGAATAAAAGAACTAATTTACATTTCTCCATCTCTTCCGGTGTAGCCGTCGCAATTCTCAACACCGCAACGATAACTTTCCTTAACAGAATCCGGCAGGAAGAAAAACGATTTGGAACGTGAGAATAGATTATCTACCTATGTTTTAAAGGAACAAAAGATCAAATAAGTTAAAAAGGCAAGTGCGGGAGTTTGATTGCTTACCAATTGCTGATCGACTCCATGATTTTTCAGGTAGACGAATCCAACAGTGGAGAAGGCGGAATCGAGTTCTTTCGAAACACGATCCACGACACTTTGATCAATATCCTCAAACTTGGCACTCTGTAATCCTAGACGAAAAGATTTCAATCACGGGAAATGAATGCGAATCAAACTACGTACCCAACTTGTCCAAATCGATGATAGGAATCACGTCCTCCATGTTTTGATGGTAGAATTCGACTGCAGATTCACTGTGTTGCCCTTTTTCCTTCTTCTCTCGAGACACTACGACCCTCCTCTAACCGAATAAAAAAAAAAAACTCGGCGAGATAAAACGTAATAGCTAAGACGGCCACGTGACACTATTTATCAGGGGTTTCATCTCTCGCCCAAGGATATACGTCCTTTTGCTCTTTTAAACGCAGTTGACCTCAACATACGGGGAGACGGATGGCACAGCACAAGGACATTTCTTCAAGACCCTCTGGTGTAGATAACGCACAGCATCCCAGAAAAGTCTTGAGGCAGCGCGATTGAGCGATGATAACTCTTCCCCAAAAAGGGGAATCACTAAGGGAGCCTTTACCTTTAAAGAGTCCAGTCACGTAGACCAATCTGACTCGGAATTAAAGTTTTAAAAGTCTTTGTTTAAAAATACTAGTATGATAGTCAGATTTTTTTCTAAAAAAAAAAAAAAAAAAAAAGAAAAATGTTAGTATTTGTAGGTAGCGGATAGGCGTGTCTTGAGGTAATCCAACGCCCCGACTGGAGGATGATCTTTGGAACCGTTCAACTGCGAAACCATCACATCGTTATCTGGATGAACAAAGAAAGCGATAGATTGGCGAGTTGATTTCCGACGGATCTCTTCTTCTGGCACTAGCACACGATGAACCTTTAAACACAAGCCAATTCAGTAACAAATTCTCATAAAAAGGCGCTCCATTTTATTTTAAAAAATATTACGGTTGCTGTGTAACGGCCGGCAGTCCAGAACTGCATCAGATCTCCGAGATTAACAAGGATCGAACCTGGAATAGGAACAGCAGATATCCATTCAGTTCCAGAAAGCACCTTTTTAAAAACGAAACCCAAATTTAAAGAACAAACGAACGCAAAACACATGAGCTGAATTGAATTTTGTTTACTTCCAATCCACCAACATCGTCTTGCAAAAGTAGTGTGATGGTTCCATAATCCGAATGAGCTCCGCATCTGACTACGCCTGGCTGGATGTGTCTGTCTGCCAAGGAAGGATAATACAAAGTCCGAAAGGTTGTTGCATTCTTCGTCTGATCTTGGAACATGAAACGATGACGATCCACAAAGAAATTTCCATCCAGGCCTGGTGCAATAACTTGAATCATTGATCTAACTCCAGTGTTATTCGCATATTACCTAAGGCGAGAGCCATGCAGGTGAGCAAACGTCTGGTCAATTCAGCGAGTTTCAAAGCCAGTGAGACGACAGCCGACCGGAATTCCGGATTGAATTCCTGTGAAGGGAAAATGCTGGTTGGACTTGTGATGTTGTAAGCTTCTTTGATTTCTTGTAGATCGTTAGTTCCCAGTCTAAAAAGGACAGTAAAAAAAAAGAGATAGGTCAATTCCACTTGTTTTCAAAATGAAACAAAGTACTTGCATTTCTTGATTGATTCCAACGTATCCGTCATTGTTTTGCGAGTGATTACGTCGTGTTTGGTTCTTAATGTCGTCGGGGAATTGGAAAAAATGTTTGGAGGCTTTCAAAACATTGTCAATCTATTTGAAGATTAAGGAAATGAACTCATTTTTCGAGGCAGATTGGTCATATGCACTGTACCGTTGTCTGCTGGATTCCGTGATTTGTCAGGTAGACGAAGCCGACGGTAGAGAATGCCTCGTCCAGCTGTTTCACGACACGATCGGCAATTCCACTTAGATCTACAACATAAAAATTCAGTCATTCTCTATGTTGAATACGTCAAACTGAATTCACTATACGTACCTAAATCGGCCAAATCGACAACCGGAATGGATGCCATGTTCGTTTTTCAACAAGACCAATGGGTTTGTAAAATTCCGAAGAAGAATAGGCCAAGCAAATGAATGACGCCGATGTTCGACACTTTGTTTAATCAAGAGCTACAATAACGAAAACACGCATGTAACCGCTTACCTACCAAGGACAACCTGCAGCTGACGTTTGAAGCAGACAGTGTCGTAATAGGAGAGAGCCGTCAATGCCGATGGCAACAGGCCTTTTATCAACTTGTCAACATTAGTTTAAGCAATTGCTTTTCTTTCGGTACACGCGCGCCCTCTTCTGAACATTTTCAGTACGCATCTGTTTTGAAAAACACGGTGCCTCCCCATCGCCTAATCAAACGCGACAGCAAAAATCACACTTGACTCAAGTTGAGCCACGTGCCGAAATGTTTCGTAACGTAACTGCAGACATTTCATTTCGCTTTCTGATGAACAGTCAATAAAACGTAATCTGAACAATGAAACGCTACGCACGGAACGGTCTAGCTATTTCTTTTACACAGACGGAGGATTAAATCTAGCAACTGGGTAGATCTTAAACTGTCGCTGTTAATCTTAAAGGAATGCCATCCGCCCGTAATTCACCACGAGTATCTGGATTTGTTTTAGCCGACAAGCCGAATGCAACGAGATACGTAATTTCCAACTGATTTTTTTTTTCAAACGAAATTCTTTACAGAAGACTGACGAACCAGACAGGAGGATCATTCAAACCATTCAATAAAAAGTGAGTGTTCAGTTCAATGTCAATCGAATTGCTTCACAGTCACGTTGCACCAACTGATGTTTAGGATCTCACTTAAATTTATGACGTTTTACCGTTTTAATCCGCAAATCAGGAGACATCATAATGCCGACAACTATCAAATGTTGATACATTTACAGCTATCGTCGTTTCTTCGGTTCTCCTAACTCCACCTCCCTGATTTTCGATTGCTCCACCTTCTTTTCCTAGCAACTTTAAAAGCAGTGAAGTTCTCGATAAAAATTGTCATAAACCGACGAGAACCAGTGTAACCGGGTACAGGAATTCTCCACTATCGAAGCCATCACATTTCCAAAAAAATTGGTTCCCAAATTCAAGATCCGCATTTCACTTTTCGATATTCGAATAACATCGCAATAAGCTGAGTATGGCTACAAAAATTCAAATTGCCTATTCGTTGCACACACTGAACGCTCTCTCGACGGTAAGCGGTATACACCAATCACCTAACGCTACCATCTTAATCGACAGTGGTAACACAAAAGATTTTGATCTCATGCAAATGACAGGTATTAGCTATTGCCGTCATGGGCCTTTGTTTGTGGCTGCGCTACGAGTGGGACTTTAAGCATTACGTGTATGAACTGGAAGCCCAGCAAGTGTTATGGACCGGGCCTTACATTCTTATCGCCGCATCCAGTCTAACAATGGCTACGTCCGTCTTGGGCAGCTGGGCAACAGCAATTGAAGATTGTCGATTGATTTCACTAGTACGTTTTTTAAATCCTTCATTTTCTAATCGAATTTTTTCTCTTCAAATCCTATAACTAAAAAAAAAAAAAAAAGAAAAAGGGAAATTGGTTTTGCGGTTGCGCAATTTTTGCCCGTTTTCTTAACGGCTGAAATTTGAAGAAAAAATTTAATTGCAATTATACGTAAAAAAGGTTTTCCCGTCGAAATCCTGTTTGCTAATCTCATACGATTCCTGCAGCCAATCGTCTTTCAAAGTCTGAAACCCCAGTGATGAAAACTAATTCCTTTAAGTTAGTTTATCAGCCGAGATTAATTTTTTTCCAAGCTGTCCGTGGCGGACCCCATGCCCCAAAACTCTGAGTTACAACCTGTCGAAATGTTAAGCAGACCAATCTCTCTGTATCAAATATTTGGTCACCATAACGATTCCATAAGCGAACAACAAAGTCAACTGTTTTTCTATAGTCACCTTTGAGAAATGATTGTTTGTAATCCATTCGCCAATCCTTTCGCCAGTTCGCGCTGGCTAGCGCATCGTCCATCGTTCTGGGAATGGCTGGACTTGCCTACACCCTCAACCATGGAATCTACCACTCGGAGTTGACTCCATGGCTGGAAGAGCGTTTTTGGGTCCTCTTTCACGAGATGGATTACAACGAAAGTTCCGCCCGCATTCTGCGAATTATTCAGGAAAATGTACACACTCTCCATCTAGCATTTGAAAAGAAATTAATTTTTAAATCTAATTGTTTTTAAAAAATCAGATGGAATGTTGCGGACCTTCAGACTGGAAAGATTACCAAACATTCAATAAAGTTCTTCCGGACGAATGTCGTAGTCCTGTGACTGGCAACATAGCAGGAGGTAGCTGTGCGGAAGAATTTGCTCGGTGGATGGAGCCTAGGACCGGGTGGTTATCTGGTATTGCATTATTGCTGGTCGTCATTCAGGTAGCACCTTTGATCTAAAACGAAATAATTCTAAATTGAACTAAATACAAGTCTTGCGTAGATGGGGAGCATATTCATTAGCTTGTGGCTACGCAAACTGATTTTGTTAGAGAGATCAAAAGATAACAGGCCGTATCGTTTAGTCGGCCAACGCACTAAGGTCTGAAGAAAACTGTACATAATTGGGGGAATTGAATTGCTTTTAAACTTTGAATTGCACAATCTAATACACACGTAAAGAATAATCCGAAATCCATTTAATTCCCCGACGTGGGACTCAAAGCAATAATTCATCGTTCCAGTCCGTGATACGGCCTTCTGTGCTCCACTTGGCTTTATTTATTATAAAAAAAAAAAAAAAAAAAAACTAATCTTTGTGGATTAACAATGTTAATGCTTACATCCCACGAATAAAAACGGACCTTTGTCGATGTTTGAGGGACGCCTGAACAAGTAAAACATACCAAAAACGGGACACATCCTGTATACAAAATAATACGTTGTACTATCTTATCTGGCATTCTCATGTGACGACAAATGACGTTTGAATTAGCCAATCCCCTAAAACAAACAATTGATACATGTCCGATATCGAGCTCTTCTCACTTGCCATCCTTGATTGAGATACATTAAAAATTTCTTCAGCATTTCGGCCAATAAAGCCCTTGGATTGTTCGCGTTTTGTTTGTTAAACTCGAACTATTACACAGCTGTTACACAGCTTCCGTTTGGGGGAAGCCACCTCCTTTGGAATAAAAATGACAAAACACTTGTCTATAAAGTAGGACACGCAGAGATCTCTGCAATCAATCCAACGATATAGTATCACGGGAGCGGCCATGATGCGCAAATGTTTCACGTTCTATTATGTTTCCAATGGTGCCGTGAAAAACAGATGGACAACAACTGGGGAATTCATTGTCCTCAGTCACATCCAAAGGGGAGGAGACTGATGGACATGTCATCGCCACGTACGAAATCCTCTCGTTTCACAACCGTAGATGAGAGTATTGGCGCAACACGTCAACGCAGTGAATAACATATCAGTCATGTTGGGATTGACAATCATCAAGAATTCACCAGTTAAAGTTATGATTCTTTTGATTGCCGTGGGATCGTTAGTGATGACAAACGTTTTGTTTATGTCTGCGCTGCCCAGCAAAGCCAATCAATCGACTACCGTTCAACTACGTCGCCAGCAAAATCAGACGAAAACCATTCTCTTATGGAATGGTTCCGGCCGCAAGGAAGTACGGGCCTTCGGATTGGGCTACGAAGCTTTCGTCAATCAAAACTGCACGTACACGCAATGTGACATGACCAACAATCGAGCACAACATCCAATCGAATATTACGACGCTGTCGTCATCGTGTTCAACGACGAATTCACGTCAAACGACGAACTGAGAATGCCAGATTTCAAAAACGGACGCAATCCTAATCAACACGTCGTCTTCTTCACTCAAGAATCACCTGTGGCTTTGAAAGCGTACTACAACATGACTGACCTATCGAACATGTTCAATTGGACAATGACTTACCGACTGAATGCCGATGTTCCTTTCGTCTACGGTCGAATCACGCCGAAAGCAGGTGCTCTCAAACCGGAAGAGATTGTGCGTTACAGGCAACATGCCCGGCGTCCAGGAGGTCCATTGCGCAATAAAACAGCGGCCTGGATGGTGTCGCACTGCGACACGCACAGTCAAAGAGAGACGTACGTCAAAGAGTTGAGTAAATACATAGATGTAGAGATCTACGGTAGATGCGGCAACTTGTCGTGCGCTCTCGACGTCCTGCATCACTCCGATCCGCAGTGTTACGGCATGCTCGAATCCAATTACAAATTCTACTTGTCTTTCGAAAATTCACTTTGTCCAGATTACGTGACCGAGAAATTCTTCAAAATTATGGGTCACCATATCGTTCCCGTCGTGTACGGTGGGGCGGATTACACCAAACACGCACCGCCACATTCGTTCATTGACGCCAGCAAATTCAATAAGCCGAAAGACTTGGCGGCTTACCTGAAACTGCTGGACGCTAATGACACGCTGTACAACGAATATTTTTGGTGGAAAGATCATTATCGCGTCGAATTCAGCGTCAACGACATGTCGCGTCACGGGTTCTGCAATTTATGTCAAAAGCTGCACGAACCTGTCAATGTCAAATCTTATAAGGAATTAGAGTCCGAATGGGGTAACGGTAATCAATGCAAATCGTTCGACCCGTCTACTGTTTCATAATTGTTTTCTGTTTGAATCACGTGAATCACGCAAAATCGAAAACACGAAATGCTATTCTACATTTTTTCCCTTATTTTGATTTCTATTCAAATGTTTCAAAAAATCTGTGGCTAATTTAAATCAATACAATTTTCAAAACGCTATTGGCTTACTTTCTTTCGGAGTGTGGTCTCGGTTATCCCGAAAGGATTCAAAAGGTTCGAGGAGTTGGCGTTGTTACCGCAGGTACATCGTGAAAAAATGACTTTGGCAACAAGCAAAACACAAAAATAAAAGAATCCCGATATGAACGTCAGTATAAATTGATACATTCACTTATGCAAATACCTCAAAGACCGAATATCCCTGATTGTTATTGAGATGTCAATCACTTGCGTCAGCCACTTGCCCATGAATGCGACGATCGGTTGCTGCGACATGAGATGCTACAGTGTCCAGCAACGAAGAGAAAGTGGTGATTTCCAGAAACTCCTGCATCCGTGGCGGACCCAACGCCCCAAAACTTTGAATTACAGCCTGATGAAAGCTTAAAACAGACCAATCTTTCTGTGACAAATATTAAGACCCGATGAGCGAACAACAAAGTCAACTGTTTTATATAGTCACCTTTAACAAATGTTTGTGTATGATCCATTCGCAATCGTTGTGCCAGTTCGCGTCGGATGAAGCCTAGGACGGGATGATTATCTGGTATTGCCTTACTGCTGGTCGTCATTGAAATTGCACCTTGATCTAAAAAAAATTAATTAAAATTAAATTAAATAACAATTTTGCGTAGATGGGGAGCATATTCGTTATCTCGTGACTACGTAAATTGGTTTTGTTAGAGAGATCAAAAAGATAACTGGCCGTATCGTTTAGTCGGCCAACGCACCAACGTCTGAAGAAAACTGTACGTAATTGGGGGAATTGAATTGCTTCTGAACTTTGATTGCACTATCTGATACACACATAAAGAATAATCTGAAATTCATTTGATTCCCCGACGTGGAACTCAAAGCAATAATTCATCGTCCCAGATCGTGTTGCGGCCTTCTTTGCTTCACTTGACTTTATTTGAAAAAAAAAAAATAATCCTTCTGGATTAACAATGTTAATGCTTACATCCAACGAATAAAAATGGACCTTTGGCGATGTTTGAGTGACGCAAAAACAAGTAAAATGTACCGAAAACGGGACACGTCCTATTTCCAAAACAAACGCGTGTACTGTCTCATCTGGCTTTCTTATGTGACGATGAATGTCGTCTGAATTTTTCATTCCCCTAAAACAAACAACAGATCAATTTCCGGTAACGAGTTCTTATCACCTGCAATCCTTGATTTAAGAATACATTTAAAATGTCCTTTAGCATTTCATTCAACTAAGCCCTACCTGTCAATTCGCCTTTTATCTGTTATGCTCCAATTACTACACAGCTGTTAGACAGCCTCAATTGGGGGAACCAACTCCCCTTTGAAATAAAAAGAAAAAAAAAAACCACACACTTGTCGATAAAATAGGACAGGCAGGGATATATGCAACCTATTCAACGACATAGCATCACCCGGACGACCATGATGGGCAAATGTTTCACCTTCTATTAGGTTTTTAATGGTACCGAAAAAAAAACAGATGGACAACAACTGCGAATTCGTTTTCCTCAGTCGCATGGAAAGGGGAGGAGACTGACAGACATGTTTCCGCAGTCGAGATCCTCCCGTTCCACAACCAAATAGGAGAGTATCAGCGCAACACATCAACGCAGTGTGTAACGCATCGATCATGTTGAGACTCGCAATCGTTAAGAAATCACCTGTTAACATAGCGATTCTCTTGATCGTCGTGGGATTGTTAGTCAAGTCAAACATTTTGTTTTGGTCTGCGTTGCCCAGTGATGCCAGTCGATCGACTACCGTCCAACTACGTCGTCAGCAAAATCAGACGAAGTCAAGCGTTTTGTTTTGGTCTACATTGTCCAGTAATGCCAATCAACCAACTACCCTCCAACTACGTCTTCAGCAAAATCAGACGAAAACCACGATGTCAAGCGATTTGCTTTCAACCGCGCTGTCCAGTAATGGCAATCAATCGACTACCGTCCAACTACGTCGCAAGCAAAATCAAACGAAAACCATTCTCGTATGGAATGGTTCCGCCCGCGCCGAAGTCAGCGTTTTCGGTTTGGGCCACAAAGCTTTTATCAACGAAAAGTGTGCGTACACGCAATGCGACATGACAAACAATCGAACGCAACATCCAATCGAGTATTACGACGCTGTTGTCGTCGTGTTCAACGACGAATTCACGTCAAAAGACGAACTGAAAATGCCAGAATTCAAAAACGGACGCAATCCCAATCAACAGGTCGTCTTCTTCACTCAAGAATCACCGTTGACTTTGAAAGCTTACTACAACATGAGTGACCTATCGAACTTGTTCAATTGGACAATGACTTACCGACTGAACGCCGATGTTCCTTTCGTGTACGGTCGGATCACGCCGAAAGCAGGTGCTCTCAAACCGGAAGAGATTGCGCGTTACAGGCAAAATGCCCGGCGTCCAGGAGGTCCGTTGCGCAATAAAACAGTTGCCTGGATGGTGTCGCACTGCCATACGCACAGTCAAAGAGAGACGTACGCCAAAGAGTTAAGGAAATACATAGACGTCGACATCTACGGTAGATGCGGCAACTTGTCGTGCGCTAAACACGACCTGCATACTTCCAGTCCGCAGTGCTACGATATGCTCGAATCCAAATACAAATTCTACTTGTCTTTCGAAAATTCAATTTGTACAGATTACGTGACTGAGAAATTCTTCAAAATTATGGATCACCATATCGTTCCCGTCGTGTACGGCGGGACCGATTACACCAAACACGCACCGCCACATTCGTTCATTGACGCCAGCAAATTCAGTAAGACGAAAGACTTGGCGGCTTACCTGAAACTGTTGGACGCTAACGACGCGCTGTACAACGAATATTTTTGGTGGAAAGATCACTACCGTGTTGAGTACAGCATCAACGATAGGTCGCGTCACGCCTTCTGCGATTTATGCCAAAAGCTGCACGAGCCTGTCAACTTCAAATCTTATAAAGAATTAGTGTCCGAATGGGGTGACGGTAATCAATGCAAACCTTTCGATCCGTCTACGATTTCAAAATGATTTTGGGATTGAATCACGTGAATCACGCAGAACGAAGAGAAGAAATGTTTTTCTACATTTTTCCCCTTATCTTGATTTTTATTCAAATGTTAACAAAAAAAACTTTGACTAACTTAAATCAATAAAATTATCAGAACAATATTGGCTTACTTTCGTTTGGGGTGATGTGGTGGTGTCTGGGTGTGGTCGGTTATCCCGAAAAGGTTCAGAAAGTTACAGGAGTCGACGTTGTTGACCGCACGTACATCGTGAAAAAATTCAAATGACAAAAAGCAAAGCAAAAAAGTAAAAGAACTCAGAGATGTACCTCAGTATAAATTGATATGTTCACTTATGCAAAGAGGTCAAAGATCGAATATCCCTGATTGTTATTGAGCTGTCAGTCACTTGCATCACGTCTACCATTTGACCAGATGGACAGTTCCATCGGATGCTGCGACGTGAGTCGCTAACGTATCCAGCAACGGAGAGAAAGTGGTGGTTTCCAAGAACTCCTGCATCACAGTAAGATGAATAAAAGATGTCGTCCTGACAGATCATTTGCATTTTCACATCAATCACCTATTTACTAATAGCAAAGTTATACTAGTCGCAGAGCTCGTCTTCCATTCCAATTAGCCCGCAATGACGTGCAATGCAAATTCAGTTATGAAAATCAAGCGTGGCCGCGACTCGCTTTTCTCGTTTTTATTCCAAAAAAGATAAAAACAAGTCCAATAGCCCAACTAGTCAAGTCTATGCAATCTGATTTGGGGATGTGCCATAAATACGAAAGCGCTGTGGCACTGAAAGAGCGGCACGCTGAAGGCTCATTGCAAACTGGAAAGGCGAGTCAATGGGTGGGCCTTATCGTGAGTGATCAAATGGAAATGTGACATCAATCAAATGAGAAAACCAAAAAACTAGAAAGCCAATCCGCAGGGCAAGTGACCGTACCGACGGACGCAGTGAATCGTCCAACGGGGAGAATGGATTTATTATTGACCCAACTGTTTTAGCACAGTCGGTTACACGTGATTGAATTTAACTCCACACTACTAATGTAGGATTGCACTGGAATTGATCTGAAACTTGAAGCAATCTCACAGGACAGTGTTAGATTTTAATCAAACGGTAACAGACCGTGCCAGCTTTCAATTGGAACGTGAAAGAGTCATTCAACTCCAACTTGCCATTTTTCTTTTTCGTGTTGAATAAGAAAAATGAGGGCAGGATATTACGAAATGCGTAACACACTATTCGAGTTTATGAGCAGTAAAAAAAAAACCTTTTGTCTTATTGACCTGAATTCAAAGTTGCATAACACAAGACATGATTCATGTGTCATTCAAATCAGATGCCAAATAGGAAAAAACATCTTCAGTTATCTAATCTGAATAAAACAACGTTCAAATACGATGGATGCTTGACAACATTGAATGAAACCTTACCTTATTTAAATGAGTGGGAGATCAATTAGCAAGGCCTTCATCGGAACACGATACATCGCTCGGAGAGGATTCAACTGCCACCGCTTTATCATGCACAGGTATGGACCAGTACCATTTGGCAACTGATCTAAAACATAAAGAAAAGATGGCCGAAAAGGAAGGGTAACCAAATTGGTTTTTAAAAAAACGTAGCCATTCCTTTGGTTCTTCCGTAACGAAAAAGAAATGGGTTGGGTTTCATTTTTTCGTTGCTATCGGCGGTTACGTCGTTGCTAATTTAATTCAATAAGAGCACAATAACAGCAAAAACAAAATTAGCACAGAACAAACGAATTTCGTTTGGGCAGTAAAGCTGTCAATGCCTTAATTAGAAAGTTGCGAAAAATTGTCGGTTGTTTTGTTTGTCTGCTTCGTTTAAGATAAGAACCGTGTCACGGTCTTGCCCCTAAAATGGTTGCACGAGTTCATTTTTTCGCCAAATGTTTTCTCGGGAGTGTGTCCACTCGTTTTAGGAACACTGATTTTCGTGGTGTTAATTGATAAATACTTCGGTATTTCGATCGGCTTCGAAACAGTCTCAGCATCCCCTTCTTCTAAATATTAAAAAAAAAAAAAAAAATGTGTATGTGAAAGAAACCAGGCGAAAGAAATCCATTCACGTAATTACAACAAAATAATAAATGAAAAGGAAAAACAAACAAGAGTAGTCAAACGTCTGGTCACGGATCTTGTCGGAGTCAGCTCCATAATTGGAATTAAAAAAACAGAAGCAAAACTTCCATAAGAAAAAAAAAAAAAAGAGTGGAACGTACATTTCGTTTTGTCTAATATCACCGCGGATTTGAAAAAAAAGTGGCTTCCAGCCATTAAAAATGGTCAATGTTGGTCTCGTTATGTTAAAACTACTGGCATTCACCTACTTGTATTCAGTCAGCGTTCGATCTTTGCACCACTACCTTCTGCTTTTGTTTTGTTTGTTTTTTTTTTCAGTTATTTGCCGAACTCGCCATGTCCTTGTCTTCTGTGTGCATTAAAGTCATTTTCATGTTCTTGATGATTAACCATTCGGCCATTTTACTAAGCGAAGCCAATAGCATCGCACCGGTAACGAAGCAACCGTTTAACGAACGAAGTTGCAGGAAACCGCAATCACGAATCGCTTACCTGGGTAAGTTTTAGTGCGTCTTTAATAAGAAATAAAAGTGCATTCATAAAATGCTGATGAATTTCTAATAACAGAAGATGAATATGCTGATTACAATTCAGCGGCTATTTACCTGCCTCACGCAGCCATCGTGCAGCGGTGCGATAATTCCATCGGATGTTGCAAAAAGGGCCTTCGTTACGTGTCCACCAAGGAAGAGAAAGTCGCCTTCGACTTCCAGGAATTCCTGCATGGCAACAAGACAAAGAAAAGAATTTTATTGACTCATGATTTGCATTGCGAGTGTCACAATTTGTCGCACCAATAGTTTTATTTTTAATCGAATCGTTTCAAATGCTTCTTTGTGTATAAAAAAACATTTGAATCGATCAGTTTTGCCACTTAAAAAGTAGTCATAAACAAGTTTTGAAAAGTACGTTGTTGATCTATTTGAAATATGAAAGGTGGGCACATCGGCCGAAAGTGGCAACTTGAAAACTGGAAGGCTTACTCGACACGGCTATTTTCATCAACCCCCAAAAAAAAAAGAGAAATCTACACGAAACATGTGGTTAAACTATTGATTAGGTTACGTTTCCCCTATCTTTAAAGCATCAAACGCCAGTTTCTCCATCCGCACAAAGATGGATGACTGTATGTAAACATCACTGGAAGAACCACTACCGGCGAATGTGTTTTCTATTCTCGATAAACTATTTGTTATTCACCACCTTTTTTCTTCCTTAATCGCTTATCGTGTTCATTTTCTATTTTTAACGAACTTGGTCTGAAATACACAAGGACAGCACTAACTTCCGAGAATTCCACGTTTCAATCTTTCGTTCAAGGATTGCGCGTTCGCGTGTCGCTTTTGCTAAAACATAGCCAGACATTTCTACTTACTTGTGCATATTTTCAAGGTGATACTACAGAAATCCGTATTGAAGTTGCTACCTAGAACAAACGTAAATATTCATATACGGTTAGGTAATTTATGGTGGTGTTACGACGTCTCCCGGTGTTGTCACGAAGCGTGGACGTAACATCCGGCAGCCAGGCCACAGAGTTCCTGTACAAAAATTAAAGCCATTAAGAACAAATGGTTACAAGGACAAGTTTCTCTATCGTGAAACCACACAGGTCAATAGTCGGATACGGATATCAGTAAACGACGGTAGATTCTGAACAAGCGAACCGGTGGCAAAAAGAGAGCTGCGCCTACATCATTGTCTTAGATCATAAGCTGTATGTATTATGTAAGAAAAAAATTAATCCATCTTAGTTTATTGCTTCATATGGTCAAGAAAATGGCCGTGTGCCAGAGTAGAACTATGTAAATGATGGAATAAATCAAATTAAGGTTACAAAATCTCATGTCTTTTAAAAATCTCTTCAAGGCCTTTACATCGAAATATAGAACGTAACATACATTACCATAACATTTAACATTCTACAATCGTAGACGTCATCCGGCGTAAACACTCGAAGCTTTTGTTCGGCCAGTAAAAACTATGGATGATGGAAAAGGGCAAAGTCTTTGCAAACCTTAAACTAAAAAAACTCGTCGTTTATAACTGAATTAACTCAAATAAATAGGAGAAAAATAAGAGACCATTGGTAAGAAGGCGACCTTGGTGGTTATGATTCAGTTTCTTCCAACATACCGCGATTGCCACGCCCGTAACTGGCTCGATGACAAGCCATTTGCGTATAGTGAAGAACCTGTTGTTGCTTTTGAATGTCTAGTCTACAAACATTGTAGCTTCCAGCTACCATCCAATTGAACATCAACATTTTAAAAGCGCACGTATTCACACTCACCTCAGTCAGTCACTAACACCTGATCTGGTCTTCCTGTTTAGCAATATGTCCACCTCTTTCGCCAGGTGTTGGATCACGTTGATTGTCTTCTTGATCGTCGATGGATTCAACGTCCAGGGAGCGATCACAACTCCATTTGAAAAAGAATTTTACAACGAAATGAATTGCACCGTGCCTCAATCGCGAATCGCGTACCTGGGTAAGTTAATAACCTAGTGGCAAAAAATTCAACAACACCTGTAGAAAACGATGGCATTTCTTTTAAATAGAAGATGAATATGCTGATTACAATTCAGCGGCTATTTACCTGCCTCACGCAGCCATCGTGCAGCGATGCGACAATTCCATCGGATGCTGCACCAAGGACCATTTCTACACGCCGACCAAGGAGGAAAAGGTGACGTTCACCTTCCACGAGTTCCTTAATGGCAATGAAGTTAAACGAGAAATTTCGCTGACAAACCACTTACACTGCGAGTGCCAAACAAGAACGCATTGGTTTTAACTTTTAACAACTCATTTTCTTATATTTTAAACACTACGTCATTATGCAGCAATTCAACGTTGACAGTATATCCAATAGTCTGCTCTAACATGTTTTATAAAAAACAATGAAATTGTAAAACTTTTTTTTTTAACCTGATGTAGCTGAAAATAAATTTAATATAACAAGTGAGTTTTTTTTGTGAAACCATGCAGGAAAATGAAAAAGGGTAACCAGACAAAAAAAGAAAACACTGTAACTTGCATATTAAATAGTGGTACTACTCTGAAGGTTGCACAATATCAGCACAGTTGATCTGACCTCACACCCACTCAAGCACTGTCGACAGAATGAAACATGAAAGGAAGAATTTGGCTGTACAGGTGCAACGGGATAGGTAAGCTACGACACGTGTGGGCAAAAAAAAAAGGGTGATGGTAATGAAAAGAAAAATGTGTTTCCTTTCGCTCACCCTTCCCTTTGGATATCGGTAAAGAAAAAAGAAGAATGTCTTACGTCGCAGTAACACGTTTAGATTCTTTCCCTTTTGGTTTAGCTATTTGGATGGGGGTGGGGGCAGATCGAGAACTTCGCGGGCCATTTCTCCGAAAGGATAGGGATAAGTGCGGATAATGTTTTCGTCGAAAACAGGGGTTTTGTTGAAATTAGGGTCCACTAAATTTTGTATAGAATCAGTTATTACACATTGAATAAAGAAAAAAATGATATAGGCCTACTCACTATAAGAACGATGTCCCATGAGCAAATGGATGATATCCAAACGACGCCAATCCATTTGTGGATTCTTATAGACACCGACCGATACACCAGTGTCTGCTCCGAAATTGCCTTTCACGCGATGAACTAATTCTGGATGACGATACAAAACTTCCACTGTGGGTCGCTCTCCACCGTTGTAATACCTTTGCAATCAATTATATGAATCTGAGGCGTTTATAGGTGAGAAATGATAGCAATGAGTTTACCATCTGTCCGAATGATATTCCTTATAAGTGTCTAGCCATAATGGCAAGACACGAGCATTCTTATTTGCAATGATGACTTGATTGCCAAGAAATTGATTTTCATCCCAGTTGACGGTGCATTCGAATTTGCGATACTTGTCCAGTGATTGGATAACGTAACAATCATTATCCAAATAGATGCCTCCGTACTTTTGCAGAATACGTAATCGTGTTATATCGCTGCCGTGGAATAAACCCCAACCTTCGCTCAACTTTTGTCCAAAGACTTGCGTTGGCAACTCGACGTACTTGACTTCGATTCGAGACCACAACGCTTCATCCTTTTTCACCCATTCCCAATACTTACCTTCGCATTTAGCGTCTTTTACATCCGTATGGTAATAGAATTTATCCGGCCTGTGATTACGCATCGCAGCTTTGAGTACCACGTAATCGACGAAGCCCAGCTGGAAATTCTTGAAGCGAATAAAATGGATGATGTTTGGCACGATGAAATGATCGACACCAGTTGCATTGTTGAAATTATCGAAAAACGCATAAGTGTCCATGAACTCTTGTTCACTCTTGTATCTCAGAGAAGACCTAGATAATAATAGATCATTAAAAACCGACAATAATGTGAATCATCGAAGACGTGTTACAGTTTAAACGGCTGCACATCGACGACTAAGAAGGTGAACAAGCTAATCATTACGCCAATCATCAATGATAGTAAGAACAATCGACGAAGTAAACGGCACATTTTTTTTCCGCTGTGTTTTACACCTAAAACTGAAAGACATTGGTCCTACCATACCGTGTTTGCAGTGGGTTTGCCGACACAAGTGTATTTATCTCTGTTGACTCCCTGCCATGATAAAAACTCTCCAAGGTGACAGTGTTAATGGTTTTTATATTTGTCTCGTTGTTCGTCGTGATTTGATAAGGTTGCCGTGGGAACACATTGAGGTATTTCAACTGGGTAAAAGAAAAATTACCGTATTAAAACGTGAGTTGCCTTGTCCTTTCGTCTCATTAGGTAACGGATTTTCCAGCGCTCTCCCGTATTGATGTCTAAACAGCCGCTAAGCGATTTCGCATCTCCGTTTTCAACAGTACGTAATCTACAAATGCTCACATTTCTTAGATTGAATTGGTGTCAGTGACGTCAATCTCATTCAAAAGGGCAAGCAAACCTAACCTAACCTAACCTTACTATGGCAATAAAGAAAGAAAAAAGAATGATGGACTCACTTGAAAACGGGCGTCGCGTTGTAATTGGGATCCCCTATAAATGTTGCGATCGACCCATCAGACTAGAACGACGTCAACAGCAGAATGGTACTCACAGAAAATGCGTTGCCCGATGAGCAAATGAATCATGTCTAAATGACGTCATGCGAAATCGGGTTTCAAATAGAGATTGGTTGACAAGCCGTCGCCAGTTCCGAATTCGCCTTTCGTGCGGTGAATTATTTCTGGACGAGGATGCAAAATTTCCACGGTGGGTCGCTCTCCTCCGTTGTAATACCTTTGCAATCCATTTCATTATGCCGATGCGTTAGACAAGGATAAAAATAAAAAGGAATTTACCATTCGTCCGAACGATACACTTTGTAAGTGTCTAGCCATAGTGGTAGAATGCGAGCGTTCTTATTCGCAATGATGACTTGATTGCCGAGAATTTTGTCTTCGTCCCAGTTGACGGTACATTCGAATTTGCGATACTTGTCCAGTGATTTGAGAACGAAACAATCGTTATCCAAGTAGATGCCACCGTATTTTTTAATAATACGTATACGCGATATGTCACTGCCGTGCCATAACCTCCAACCGTCGCTGAGTTGCTGCCCAAAGATTTCCGTTGGCACTTCCAGGTACTTGATTTCAATACGTGACCACAAATCTTGATCCTTTTTCACCCATTCCCAATACTTGCCTTCGCATTTAGCGTCTTTTATGTCCGTGTGGAAATAGAATTTGTCGGGCCTGTGGTTGCGCATCGCCGCTAGGACTACCACATAGTCCATAAATTTGAGCTCGAAATTCTTGAAGCGGATAAAATGGATGATGTTCGGCACGATGAAATGATCGACACCAGTTGCATTGTCGAATCCATCGGTAAAGGTATAAGTATCCATAAACTCAGCTTCACTTACAAAGTACCTGTATGCATAACGTTTAAAAAAAAGGGGGGGAAATAAAAATGTTTGAATTATCGAAAACGTGTTACAGGTTGAATGACAATTTATTGATGACCGAGAAGCCGAGAAACCCAAAGATGGCACCAACAATCAGGGCTGAATAGGACAATCGGCGAGGAAAACGGCACATAATTTTTGCTATTGTTTTGTTCAACAAATTGGCTCAACAATACCGTCTACGGTGTACACAGTGTTAATCGTGACTACCAACTTAGTTGCACGTTTCAAAACCAAGTTCAGACGTCTGTTGGTGACGTCCCAGGTATCTACTTTGCTGGCAGATGTTCTGTTCAACTGCGTTGCCACACGCACGTTAAACGTCTGCTTTCCCTGTTACGAAAACTCTGACGTCTGGGTACCAACGTCCATTGTTTTCGTGTTTCAAACCTATCGTGATATTCAGGGAAGGGCTGATGTTCGTAAACGTGTACCAATCCATTTGCTGGAGCTGGAGTACCATCTCGATGGCATTCCTCTCGCTTGTTTTAATTTCAATGTGAACTCCAGCAAAACACGCTAATCAAAAACGTTGAAGCGATAAGCATTGGGTCAGAAATGCATCGGTAAAAAGCATTACAGCACAAACTTAATTGCATCACGCGACACAATGGCAGCACACCTGAACACTTTGAGTGGTCTGAGGTCAACTGATTCAAAGGAAGAATGCAAGGGGCTAGGTAAGGTAGGGCACGTGGAAACAAAAGGGGGAGATGTAAGAAAACGAAAATTGATGGTTACTCTTCCCTTCAGAAATTTGTGGAGGAAAGGTAGGGAAGATAAAAATGGACGACCCTATTAACCGCTCCTTTCCGTCATCCAGATGCGAATTTGAACAACTAAGCAAAAAATTCATGGAATGTTGAAGACCATTTGCAAACACTAATGAGGCTCTGTATTTTTTCAAGCAGGAAGTTTGTCGAATTGCTCTTAGCGTTTAGATCTTCGTTTGTTTCAATAGAATTTTCAGGGGTGGGGCAGATCAAGAACTTCGCGAGCCATTTCTCCGAAAGGATACGGATAAGTGCGAATGGTGTTTTCATCGAAAACAGGTGTTTTGTTGTAATTGGGATCCACTAAAGTTCGCATAAATTCAATTACTATAGCAGTGAAGAAAGAAAAAAGAATGATGTACGCACTGTACGAGCGATGTCCCATGAGCAAATGGAGGATATCTAAACGACGCCAGTCCATTTTAGGGTTCGTATAGGCATTGGACGACACCCCAGTATCTGCTCCGAAATTGGCTTTCACGCGGTGAATCAATTCTGGGTGATGATACAAAATTTCCACTGTGGGTCGCTCTCCACCGTTGTAATACCTTTGCAATCAATTGTATGAATCTGAGGCGTTTATAGGTGAGAAATAATAGCAATGATTTACCATCTGTCAGAATGATATTCCTTATAAGTATCTAGCCATAGTGGCAGGATACGAGCGTTTTTATTTGCGATGATGACTTGATTGCCAAGAAATTGTTTTTCATCCCAGTTGACGGTACATTCGAATTTGCGATACTTGTTCAATGATTGGATAACGTAACAGTCATTATCCAAATAGATGCCTCCGTACTTTTTTATAATGCGTAATCGTGATATGTCACTGCCGTGGAACAAACCCCAACCTTCGCTCAGTTTTTGTCCAAAGATTTCCGTTGGCAATTCGAGGTACTTGACTACGATTCGAGACCACAATTCTTTATCCTTTTTCACCCAATCCCAATACTTACCTTCGCATTTAGCGTCTTTAACATTCGTGTGGTAATAGAATTTATCTGGTCCGTGATTACGCATCGCAGCTTTAAGTACTACGTAATCAATGAAGTTCAGTTCGAAATTCTTGAAGCGGATAAAATGGATGATATTGGGCACGATGTAATGATCGACGCCAGTCTCATTGTCGAATCATCGTAAAACGTATAACTGTCCATAACATCATCTTCACTTATAATGAACCTAAACGAAAACGATCGTACATTGGGAAACAAAATTATTCACATTGAAAACGTAAAGTTACCGTTGAAATAGCTGAAAAATAGTGTTGGATAACAGGAAGCAGCTTAGCATCGTGCCAACAATGAAGGCTGAAAAGGACAATCGGCGGGGAAAGCGACACGTCATTTCGATGCAATTTTTCTCATCAAACTCCAAAGTTTGTTTGCAATGCTGACAACACAAGCGCTTATAAATTGAACTGCCTTGGCGATGAACCTTGGCGATGAACAAACCATTCCCAATACGACAGTTTTCAAACGTTATCCGCTTGTTAGATGTGCCATTCGATGACGTTGCACTGTAAGACACACCTTGAAAGTCTGTTTTTTGCTATTAAATTTTAACAGCTGGGCAACAAGTCCCTCCCTTCGTGTTGCACGTCCTTACGTGAAATGAAGGGAGGGGCTTATGCTTGCCACGGTGTGGCGATGCATTTAGCCGCAACTGTTCGAAACAATGTCGAATCAGCCCTTTCCTAAGATTCACAATCATTTTACTAAAACAAAATCAATGGCATTATGATTTTATTGATTGAGTTGGCTGAGCTGAAACTGTGGCCACCGAATACAGATACGTGGCCAATAAAATAGCTAACGTTCCAACGATGAATGTTGCTGTTAAATTGTCATCACCCAATAGAAAATAGGAAAAAATGCACGACATGACGATAGAAATCGAAGTGGCGAACGTTTTCAAAATATTGTCGGCATATTTCATCGTTCCAGCTACAATTATACCACCCATTGCCTTCGCAATGAATAAAGTTAGTATTTGTTTTTGAATTTAAATAATACACGCCCAATTACCTGCATGGAAGCAACCAGCCAAACGAGCGGACTGTAACCGTAAAAATATCCTTGTGCGACGACAAGTTGTCCATCCTTCAACAGCACACCCAAGAATGCGAAGAAAATGCAAAACAAACCTAAAAAAGGGCAAAGCTATTTTTCACGTGTCTTCTAATTGAACATTTAAACGGTACTCACTTAGCTGAATGCTTCGGATTAGCAGTAAAGGTTGTTGTCCGTTTTTGATCAACTTCTCATTGTAAACGCCGGCAAAACCGCTGGTCAACGTTGCGCACAAAATAGAGACCAGACCGAAAACGTACGCCGGACCTTCTTTTCCAGTTCGGAAACTAAAAATCCCACTATCTTTACTAAAATGGACCTGCATTTCGTGTTATGATTATGAATTTTAATTATTAGAAACGTAGCAATATCAGCGTTTCAGTTTAAATTTACCTGAGTTAAAATCACGCCAAGCATCAGCAGAACGAGAGATAACCATCTCTTTACTGGTATGATTTTACTGAGCAATATCCTTGCGAATATGGCCGTCGTCAATATCCTTAATTGGTACGTTACCTATAATCAATTAAATACCGCTCAAAATTAGAACGACATTCCAACATTTAAGACTTAACTTGATAAGTGGTGGCGTCGACACACGATAAGGCATAAACAATCAGATTATCCTGGACGACGTACAGGAAACTCGGGACGGCCAACGGGAGCGTATCGTACGGCCGGCATATTATTTCTTCGTACAACAACGTCGCTGTTTTACAAAGGGAACAGTTCGATTCGACGATCACAATCAAAGTGAGGAGGATCACGACTTTAATTGTTTCCATCGTTAGCACTAATGTGGATACTACGTATTTTTCATTGGTTGCTGAAGCGTTGATCATCGACGCTCGCATGCAAAGAACTGTTGCCGTATTCTAGAAATAAACAATCAAAATGATGATTAACATTTTAAAATATTTGAATATGAAACAGGGGGAAGGATACCTGGACGGTTAACAATAGTAACAGGCCATAACGTATAACTGAAGGAGTTAGCAGTTTGGTAACGCTCGCTGATGGTAACATTTTCATGATGAACAATGAACACTAGAAGACCTGCAATGTTATGCGAAGGTGCACCAGTTCTACTGGAAAATGTGTCCAAACCGTAGCGGAGGGTCAGGAAATGGCTAATGTTTTTGACGATAGACCTCTCAGCACCACAAACTGTTCATTGGCTGACATGACCGCAGTAAAAATTTTAAACCCGTCTACAAGGTTTGCTTCGGAATCGACTCCCACCTGTAAAACGGGCGGGTTGCACTGCCCTTCTTACCAGATATCTGTTTAAACGTCGGTCGCAGTTGCAGCATACACCTACTAACACGCAATGGCAACTGGCTTTTCACTTTAAAACAGAACTAGACTAGGAATAGAGCATATTCAAATTTCTGACAGGAAAGGTACGCATGAGTTCATTACAGCCATATGGAGAAAAAATTAGAAGCACATGGAAACATAGCAACGAAACCTGAGCTGAGCTGTACTTGTGGCAGTTTGCCACATAATACACGCAGGTTGGTCTGGCTATATAGCCATTCACGTACTAAAAGAAAAGCGATAGCGGTTACCTACTGATAACGAAAAACTGAAGCTTAGACACTTTATCTGAAATGGAAAAAGAATTAAAGGTGATTAAAAATAATGTGGACACGATAATAAAGCCAAGTAAGAATGGAAAACCTACGTTTTCATTTCTTGATAAATTTTAATACTTGTACGTCTCTGACAAGCGGAGTTTCAAATACGCCAAAGATTCAACAGGTGGATGTGTTTCCGACCCGTCCAGCGCAGAGATCATAACGCCATTATCGGGTTGCACGAAAAATGCGATTGACTGACGTGGTGAACGGCGACGTATTTCCATTTCAGGTATCCGAACTCGATGAACCTGTCCATTGAAAATATCAATTTGAATGTGTTCTATAGAGTAGTCAATGACGGTGCGTACAGTAGCAGGATAACGATCTGAAGTCCAAAATTGCATTAAATCTCCTAGATTTACCAATAAAGCTCCGGGAATGGGATCGGCTGGCACCCATTCAGTTCCCGACAACACCTGAATGAAAATGTAATAATGGTATAAACAACTAAAAATAAATATACGTACTTCTAATCCTCCCATATCATCTTGGTGCAAAAAAGTGACTGTGCCGTAATCAGAGTGCTCTCCACATCTGACGACACCAGGCTGAATGTCATCTCCAGTTAATGAGGGATAGTAAAGACAACGTAATATCGTTCCATTTTTATCCACGCCATGAAATATGTGCTGATGTCGGCTGCTTAGATAATCTTCGTCTAATCCTAACGATCCACAGATTGTAGTTGTTTAATTAAACTAATTGTACGTTATCTGTAAATGCAACCTAGGCCAAGTGCCATGCATTTCAACAAGTTGATGGTCAACTGGCAAAGTGATTGGGCCAATTCGCAAACAGCTGGACGGAATTGAGGAACGCTGTCGTCGGGATAGAGTCCAGTTGGAGATGTGACGTCGTAAGCTTCACGGACTTCGTGAATGCTGCTGTCTTCCAAGCTAAATTGAAAACCATTAAAAACTAACCATTTACTAGACAAATGAAATTAAATTACATCTCCTGATCTCTCCCCGTGTAGCCGTCGAAACTCTCATTATCTCGAGGATAACCTTTTTTGATGTCTTCCGGCAGCTGGAAAAATGTTCTAGAAGCTTCAAACACATTATCCACCTAAGCTTCAGTATTCACATTCATTAAAACCCAGCAGTAAATCGAAAAAATGAATTACAACCTTCTTTTGATCTACTCCGTGATTTTTCAAATAGACGAATCCGACCGTGAAGAATGCTTCATCTAATTCTTTCGTGATGCGGCCTTGATGTAACTCTACAAAAGAAAATTATCCATGGGATAAAACCACTTAAATTGCAGGTATATTCAGTCAACTCGAACGTCATTGTAAATGTTGAACTTGAAAAAGAAAATACCCTAGTGACGAAATACTAATGACGTAAGCTACTAGGTCCTTGCCTAGTTACTGGTTTAGCAACATGATTCTCATAACATTTCAAAACAAGGAAAATTGTAAGACTCACCCATGTTGGACAGGTCAACAACGGGAATCTCCGGCATGATAGCTTGTTATGCAAGGCCAACTTTTAGCATCACATGTAAATAACTGGATAATGTTGATCAAAGACACTGTTGATCACGTTCTGCACGATGACACACTAAAACATTTAGACAATAGCTAGTGGGAGGATAAGGATCAAATCATCCCAAGGCATTAAAAGGTTTTCTTTTGTTTGTTTTTTAAGCAGCAACATTTAACCTGCCATCTATCAAACAACCAAACAATCACATGAATCCTAACATGTTAAAACATTTTAAAAACATGTTTTTAGTCACTAGCGTATCGTAAGATTGTTTACAATAATCTATTGCGTGATCAGGAAGTCTAAACAATAATGAGCAAGACTGGCCCCTGGTGCCGCCGACGCCAAACGTGACGTCTGCAATGGGATACCTTGTCTTTGAAATTCTATGTTTTGTTATGCCCGGAAATGCTTCGTCAAAAAAAAAAATTTACGGCTGCTTTAACTGCAATAGTTTCGTCACGGGGAAATTCACCATATATTGAACGAACGAGAAGAGCATAACATTTTGTCTTTTTTTTTTTTTTTTTTACCTGAGGCTGATTTGGGAAAATCCCTTTCGATTAGTTACGGCCAAAACTAATGAAAAGGCCTTCTGACATAAAAGGAAACAGGGAGGATGCGATCTTCATCAGCAGCATTCATTCCATCATCAGAGATGGATGTCAATAACGAAGGCGATGCTGGCAGTTGGACTTTCGTGCGAATTGTCAGGCGACCGATGGACAATGAGAAAACTCGTCAAACAGGGACTTCTTATTCTTTAACAGACCGAAACTCGTCGTACCGTTCTTCAGCGATCTGCACAGTGAACAGAAAAGGATAATTCCACTTAAGTGTACATATTTAAGGTATACCCCATTTTAACTTTAATCAGAACTTCTAAAAGTTTACCTCGTCTATTTATTTGATGCTCGTCTGCAGGTTGCTGTTCCTATGCTCGTGGCGCGTGACTAACTTCTTACAGCTTCCAATTTCCTTTACAAAAATCTTGTTTGTCATATCGTTAACCTTCAGGGCATCATTGTCTTTAATTGTCAACCGCACATTCTTTTTTTTTTTTCAAGCAATACATTTTGTATTTGACTCACTTAAGGCCCACGTTCAATGGGCATTTGTTGTTTGTTATGGGAATCCGTTTTACCCCCCCCCCCCCCCCCCAATCAAAAATCGGGTTTTTTCTTTTTGGCCACTGTCACCGCCATCTACGGGTCAGATTTGTAGTAAATCCTCTAATGACAAGTTAACATATTCTAGCAATCCGAGTCTTCCAAAATAGGCAGAATAGAACAAAACACAAAAAGGTTTAATTATGTTTTAACTAAGCATAATTATCAGTTTAACACGGCTCTGTTTTTGAAATACACGGAATATTTGTGCTGCATCGCGCTAACACTGAACCGTACTGGCGCGCTACTGGGAACCAGCGCTAATACCGTGGGGATTTTCCCTAAAAATCTACAAAATTTGGCACTCATAGGAAATTTTTTTTAAAAGCACAGAGTATACTCAAAGTTGAACTCTGATTCTGGGAAAATTGAATTTGTTTCCATTAAGTCATCCGTTTTAGAAATGCACCGAATATTCATGCTGATAGCACGCCAGCGCGTACTGGCGCGCTAGTAAAAGACAGCGTCACGAATATTCATTGTATTAAAAAAAACGGTTGACTTAATGAAAAAAAAAATTTTTCGGAGTCAGAATTCATTTTTTAGTATATCCTGTGATATTAAACGAATTCCAATAAGTGTCAATTTTTGGAGGTTTTTGAGTCAAAATTCCAACGGTGATTGCGCTGTCACGTACTGGCGCGCTAGTGCATTCCGTCATTAGCGCGATGAACGGCGCTACGCAAAACGGCTTGCCCTAGTTTGTGGTTTTTTTGGTTGAGCACAAGAGGCACCTACCAGCACGATGCCGTACTTCTGGGCAGTGCCATAACAGATAAGCAATTATCAAATCCAACAAGTTGTCATGTAAAGATAAAAATGATTAGAAGAAGATAATAGCCAAGTTTTCTCAACCTTTTTTTATTCGCGTCCCTCGCAATTTATCCTCAAATGGCTTGCAAATCAATTAGTGATGACGAAGAAAAAGATTTTTTGGTTTGCGGCATATGCATGGAGTACTATGATACCGACGATCGCACACCAAAAATGCTAGAATGTTTTCATTCGTGCTGTGTCACATGTTTAAAGGTATCAAAAGCTGAATTTCCATAATACTAGTAACTCTACTGCATCTTACTGCCAAATTACGAATTAGTTGCAAGCTGTAACCTCACTCGTTACATGTCCATATTGCCGTAATGTGACTAAAATAAAAAATGGAGTGGATAATATGACAAGTAACTTTTACATTATGCCTAAAATTCAAAAAATGGTGGCCCAAAGGTAAAAATTTTAATTTTTTCTAATTTCTCTATGCTTATTATTTATTTTTAGGAAAACCATTGAACAAATGCTAGCAGATACAAAGAACAACTGGGCTGATTCAATTGCAAAGCGTCGTGATGTACAGTTAAAGCTGTTAATGGTTCAAGATGCTTTGAAACTGATAGAGAATATCATTTCCCGAAAGGAAGAAGATAACAATGAAAAGATTGCAATATTGCAGTCTCTGTTAGAAGATCCATTTTGTAAGCAGGATTTAGAGGAACTCCTAGCTTCATATTCCAAGTGTGAGGCTGATCATAAATATTCTAAAGAAGAACTTGATGCAGCTGAAAGTCTTGGAAAAAGCTTATCTGATATAGAGAATTTTATGTGCTGCCTAACATTGAAAAAGAAGAATGATGGGACTAACTACAGTGTCAAAGCTTTGGAGAAAAAGATTCTAGCTTTCAATAACAAATCTCCTCATGGGCCTCGTATTGGCTCATATCATTCGGTTTTGACTTTTATACTGTTTCAAATGAGGGAAGAAAAGCTCTGGGAAGAAGCAGCTCAAAATGAGGAAAGATATCAAGCATGCGAAGCGGAGGAACCAACGAACGGTAAACCTAGCAAGCAGAAAGCATCCTTCATACCGTCACATCTGAGATTCATTGGGGACTCTTCTGACGATGATTGGTCAACCACCGAAACAGAATCGTCTTCCGGGCAAAAGCACAATATGTGCTATATGCAATTTAAAATAAACAATATTATCCAGCCAAAAGTAGTTTTTCGCCTCAACTTTGATGAGGCTCCCATGATGAGTAAGCGCTTCATGGATTACTGCAAGGGTACCACAGGGTTGTCTTACAAGTCCTGTCCTGTATTTATGGTAAATAATTACATTTAACAAAATTTCTCAGATAACTAATGTGCTTGTCTTCATTTTTAGAATAAAGATGGGGAATCCTTTACTGCTGGGAAGTCCGAAGATTTGGTTACTGTGTTGGACGATAGCGGATGTGCTAGTTCGTTGACTAATGGGTGGTGTGATGGTAAATCTCAGCGTTTCGTAGCCGATCATTCTACCTTAGACGAGGTTAAAGGTGCACTGCGTATGCGTCATCGCGGGAGAACCGGAGAAGGGGTGTACGTCTGCTCAGAATTCTCCGTTATCTGCTGTGACCATCCCAATAGCAGCCAGATGACCACAGTCTTTGGCTACGTTCATAGAGGCATCGAGACATGCCAGAATATAAGTCGTCTTAATCTTAACCAAAACAGGGTCGTCATTCACTCTTGTGGAGTTGAATTGGGCTGAATAGACTCGACACAGAAAAATCTAACATTTTCATGCATATCCCTTACACTAATACAAGACCCCGTACACTAATGATGATACAAGATACTACCCACAATACGCGGGGAAATCTGCAATGATTTGGTGAACATGTAGGGTCGTTAATAGAGAGAAAAGTAATATTACCAAAGTGTTAAACTTGTATTGTTTTTGACCAAACAACTGGCTGTTGGAATAATATACAGTTAGCCATCATTCCAAGACTAGCATACCTTCTTTTCCGTTAATTTTTAAGTCGACACCGTGTTTGAGATGGTAGTCATATTTTGCTTGTGCAAATAGAACGTCCGTCAGCAGAAAGATCTGTAGGAAACACATCTCGTTCGATATTAGGCATTCTCCTAAAATTCATTATAATATCGTACCTGAGCGGTTGCGAACGCCAAGGTAGTGGCAAAAAAGAAATTGGCATTGGCCGAACCAGTATATATCCAGAGATACCAAAGGATTGGACTAAGAACTGAAGTCACCAAGAAGATGCAGCCAACGATGAAAGAGTGCCTGAAAACTGAATCGAAACTTTGTTATACTAAAGGCGTAACGACTAGGAAGTATAGTGAACTTACAAGGAACTAGATGCTTCCACAGCGGCAAGAGAGCTAGGTAGAAGCCTACATCCCCTATGGACGGATATGATTTAAATATGGCCATAATCGCGCACAAGGTAAAGCTGAGTAATGGAACGTTATCATCGAAACGTATGGCCAATGGAATAACGTAAATAAAAGGGTTGAGTTGGAAGACGTAGGTAAAGAAGAGATGGAAATGGTCAAACATTTCGGTGAAAAAGTACCAAAAGAGACCAATGTTGGGCGTCAAATCAGGCACTTTCAATCTGAAAAAGGAATGTGTAGAGTATAATGAACAGCACGAGTAAAAATAAAACAACGTACATGCAACCATATGTCGATTCGATGAACCGCCAGCTTCCTGTCGACAGGTAGGAGAACCAGATCAACAAAGATGTAAAAAATACATAACTGGTGATTGTCAAACAGACTGATTTGAGCAGTTGTTTCTCTTTGGCTGTTGCTATAGCAATCGGAACTAAAAGCATGACTGGATAAAAACTCTGGTGAGCTGCAAGAGCAAGACAAGAAGTTGATAGCAATCGGGACCTCTTGGCCATGGCCAACAGTGTTAAGGATAGAATCAAATTGGCAAACACTGTTGTCGTCATAGCTACACAGCTGCATACTATGTAAGGATTTAGTAGGTAGGCAGCAGTAACATACTGAGGAACATTGGCAACTTCTTCTTTCTTCAAAGTAATTTTTTTTGCATCTTTATGATAAGTTTTCAATTTGTTCTGCTGGTCTTTTACCTAGAATTTATCTCAGCTATTATAAAATGTTTACAGTACGGAAACCAAAGTGATACTTACAATGTCCTGAATAAATAACCTTGTTGCCTTTGTCAATACAATTGCTGTAATGACATCACACAATATGAAGACTGCTTGCAAAACATTGGTATTTAATTTTAATAAATATGTGTAGAAAAGAAGCCCTGTCAGAGTCTCATGAAAGACATCTCCTTCGTAAGGAGATTGAGATCGCTGGTGTAAGTAAACACCTTCAACCACTGGAAATAAATAGTGAGTAGGTGAAATCAAAACATTAAATCAACATCATGGTTTGCTTAAGTTTCTACCGCGCTTCCATGAGTTCAAAGGAGTCGATATTTCCACTCTATCAGACAGCGACTCGTAGTATCCCGAATTAAACATCCATGCTCGTATTAAAACACCCAAAATATTACTTTTCCATGGGCTATACATTTCTAGGGAACGACAAAGTCGTCCTTTCTCACTGACGGGTACTTTTTGTTGTTGACAAAATGACAGCCGACGTTAACTTGAAATAGAAGCCAATGCGAGAAGACTTGTGGCCCCTCTAATCTTAGAATTACAATATCACCACTAGGGCTCGACTTCTAGACTTCGCTTTGGTTGGTCGATTTGGTCAGAACAGGGGCGGATAGGATTGACTTTTATTGACCCCGTGTCAAATTTCCCACTTGAAGGCATCGCTGCGACAAAATCTGTTACTAATTTTTTGTTCAATGCAAACCGTAAATCGGCGGTGCAAACCACCGCGTTTAAAACCGCGGGTTGTAGGTACAAACCACCCAATCAAACCGGGCCGAGCCCTAATCACCACAAACTCGAGCCAGATTCCTCATTATTGTTTGTAAATAGGACTGCTTTTTTTTCTATTGGGTTGTGCCACCCAATTTTATTGTTTGTAAAAAACATTTTAGAAAAAACATCGATTCGGGGTACTAGCCCTCGAATCCAAATGTATTCGTTCTGTAAGCAACAAGTATTAGTGATCCTACACCAACTACAGGCCAAGTGAGATACCGGTAAGAGCAGGGTTCCATTACCTAAAACCAAACATTCCTTCTTGGTGCAAAACAGCTAACAAACCGTGGAGTAAAGGTGTAGTGAATGGCGTGCTCGGTGCAAGGTGAAGGGCTCGTGAAATGGCATCTTTGGATGAAGGAAAAATAGCGGAAAGGGAAAAGGTATTGGAGACACATTTTCCACGCAAATCACAGCATGGAATAAAGTAGAAAATGCCAATTAGGCAATACTCAACCGTACCATCTTTTGCTTGTTCATCATTCGAGTGAGCGCGAATCTCGGGGCTGGGCGGCGATCCTCGATGTCCAGCGGTGATCCTCGTTGTCCAGTAGTCTTCTTCGGTGGTGATGAAAGCCCCCCTAAATACATTTAAAAAATTAATAATTAAAAGGTGTTGGATAATTGAAATTTTAAGATTGATACTTCGCATCTCTGGGCGTGAGTTTTGGCGGCGATCCTCGTTGTGCAGTAGTCCTCTTCAGTGTTGATGTGCGCCCTCCTTAATACATTTAAAAAATAAATAATTAAACATGTTTGATAATGAAATTTCAAATCTATACTTCGCAACTCGGGGGGCGACGGTCGTGGTGACGATCCGCGTTGTCCAGCCAGCCTCTTCGGTGGGGATGTGAGCCCACCTATAAAAAAACCCTATTAGACACTTCAATTTTTATGGTTAATACCTGATAATCCTTGGCGATGATTCTGGTTGCTCCATCGGCGATCCCCGACGTCCAGTAGTCCTCCTCGGTGGTGATGTACGCGCTCCTAAATACATAAAAAAAAATTAACTAAATTAGATAGATTATTAAAATTTTGAAATTGATACTTGGCAACTCTGGGTGATGGTCGTGGCGACGATCCCCGATGTCCAACGGTCCTCTTCGGTGGTGATGTGCGTCTTCCTAAATACATTTTTTTTAAATCAATTAAATGTGTTTAATTATTAACATTTTAAAATTGATACTTGGCAACTCTGGGCCTGAGTTCTTGCGGCGATCCTCGGTGTCCAGCCATCCTCTTCGGTGGGGATGTGCGCCCTCCTGTAAATACAACAAAAATACACACAATTAGACACTAAAACTTTTAAAATGAATACCTTAAAATCTTCGGCGATGATCCTGATGACTCCGGCGGCGATCCTCGCTGTCCTTCTTCCGCCCCCAGAGATTGCCCTTCTGATTGCACAAAAACGAGAACGAAAAAAGAAAAAAAAAATGTTTTTGAATAATAATGTAAAGACAGGGTTCAGTTTAACTCTAACAGATATATAGCACACAAATTACATTTACAATTGGTAACAATTTTCACGAAATAAAAAAAAAATAGTTATTGTTTAGTTAATAGTTGATAGGTAGTAGGGATTGATAGGACATTTGCATATTCAGTGATGTAAATTTTGTGCATAGAATTGATGAACGAACTAGGATTGCAGATAACTAATAGCCTACATCAAATAATGTCAGACGTGGTGCAGTGCAAAATCAACAAGTGAATTGGTATATGCAACTAACTAAACCAGTGCAGGTGCAGTGCTTTTCAAGTGCGTGATTGATATACCCACAAAAATTACAACATGGAATGCAATTTGTGAACGAAATTTAGAACCCATATGCAAAAGTGCGAATCACTACACAGGAATTGCGTGCGACAAATCTACACATGTGCGTTGTGTGCAGGTGACTAATCTACTGAGCTTGAAAATGTAAAATTGGGGTTTTCGTACTCTTTCTTTTTTGAATTGCCCAAGGTTATCCAACTATTTCCACGTCATTGCAAGATATTAGGTCAATAGAGGGGGAACGGTAATGTCCTCAAGCTGTCATCGAAAAAAAGAACATCTTTCGACCTTCAGAAATATGTAACCCTACCCCGAACTTCCGGAAAAGCCTGCACGTGGTGCGTGTCTCCGAGTATATAAGGCCGTAGCCAATCGTTCGTTTCATCATTCAATCGCACTGCTGATTAAGGACACTTTTCAGGTAAGTTAATCAATTCGTCATGATCTTCTTTTGCCTATCATTAGCAGTAAGTCTATGTACTACTTTTTTAGCTCGAGCTGTAAGTGATGACGCAATTTCTAATTTAAGTTAGATTGTCATCCATGTTCGCATATATGCGGAAGCTTGAATGAGTATCTGACGCTTGTAACGCAACACCTTGGGTTTTGTTAACTATGGTACCAGGTAGCTCATTACTATTTAAACATCGCTGTACGAATTTACTTTATTGTTTTTTAATTTACCTTAGGGTGGAAGTCCTTATGTAAACGACTGTGAATCCTGCGGCGTGATATCTGCTGGATGTAAGGTATGAATGGATATGTTTCCTTTGCTATATTTTTAGCTCCCAATTTCACTCCCGTAATAAGCTATTTCAGGCTCAACGGGAAATGTGTGATGGTTTCCTATGTAAAATAAATAATCTATTAATATTTAAATTAAAAATGCAATTACTGCGGTACATGAATGGGAAACCAATTTTTTTTTCTCCAGTACGTTGACATTGAAATTTCAGCTGCGAGTAGAGTTTCTTAACTACCAGATGCAACTAAGGTTGACAACCTTTTCTTTGTTTCTGTTGAAAGATAGGACAAGTTTCTACATTTTTACTTGTTGCAATATCATGTAGCATTTCGAAAATCCGATTGTTTACTTACATTTGACTTCTTGTCCTTCAGATGGACTTAGGATGAAGGGGGTCACTTGTCTGAGACTAGGGCTCGGCCCCGATCGTCTTTAATCGGTGCAAACCGCGGTTTTTCATTTAAAAATCGTCAAACCGTCGGTTCGGTTTGGCCATTTTTGACTGCGGTTTGGTTTTCGGTTTGCAACTGGGCAAAACCGGTTTGAACCGCCATTAAATATTTTTCTTTGAAATTTTGCTGAAATTCCAAATCAAGTAATTATCACTAATTTTTGTAAGCGTAATGGCGGTCAGCAACTTGTTATGAGTCAAATTTCCGATCACACTTGAAGGCATCGCGATCGAAAATTGGTCGATCTTCCCGCCATCTAGCGACAAAATCTGTTACTAATTTTTTGTTCAATGCAAACCGTAAATCGGCGGTGCAAACCGTAAAACCGCGTTGCAAACTGCGGGTACAAACCGTCAAACCGCGGTGCAATCTGTTTGAAAAAAACGGCAAACCGAACCGCACCGGTTTGTCCTTTAAAAAAAAAAAACCGCGCGGGTCGGCCAAAATCGTGCCCGATCGTCGCGGGGCCGAGCCCTATCTGAGACGCAGTTCAACAGTCGGGGAGCATTTCACCATCTTTCGCCGCCAGTGGCCGGTGTATATAAAGCCAGAGATGGTTTCTTCGGTAACCAGTGCAATTCCTTCTCTTGCATCCCACTGAACACCTCACAAAACAAAGGAAACATGGCAAACATCTCCGTGCCTGTAAGTCAACAAATTTTACATTTTAAGTACTAGAAATTTAATTTTAATTCGATCAATGAAATTCTCCAATTTTTAAATCCATGATAGCGACTTGCCCTTGTACTGGTTATGCTTTGCATCCTGTCCTTCTATTCGGCGTATGCCTGTGATTGTGACTATCACAGCGGAGGTTGCGTTATTAGCCAACCTGCTCCGCCGGGATCTGCTTGCCGCTGTTCTTACAAGGGATTCTTCACTTGCCGTGGCAGTAACACTGGATGCCGTGATGCATCATCGCAATACTGCAAAAATCCCGACACCTCCATTCAATCATGCTTTCTCGGTGGCGGCGATTGTGGTGGTTATTAGTTTTCACATGCATGCATGCCGTTACACTTCACCTGCATTTTTTGTATGCCTCGACCAAATCAAGACATACGCTAATATTTGTAATCCAACTGTCGAGCTGACGGATAATAAACGTAGACATATAAGCGCAGCAAATGTTTAAGTGCTTGATTACGCAAACGGAATGGTATATACCTCCACATTCTGCATACTTCAGGAACTTAGGCTCACGAGGTTGACATTAGCATTTTAATCAGTAGATATATCGTCATGTTTTATGCATTCTGCTTTCCGCTATTGCAACAGTCAGTGAATTGCCATTTATCTAGAAGAACACAAGAAATAGTCACAAATGGGGATGTAAACAGTACAAAGGAATGTTTAAGTTTTAGACTTTTCATGACTTATCTGAAATTTGCATACCAATGGTACTTGTAACAGAAGCAGCTTGGTTTTTCATTCATCCATCCATTAGATGCTTAAGGATTAAATCAATTAGCTAAACACTGTTGTCGTCATAGCTACACAGCTGTACACTATGTAAGGATTTAGTAGGTAGGCCGCAGTAACATACCGAGGAACATTAACAACTTCTTCTTTCTTCAAAGTAATTTCTTTGCAACTTTATGGTAAGCTTACAATTTGTTTTGCTGGTCTTTTACCTAGAATTAATCTCAGCTATTATAAAAAGTTTTCAGTATGGAAACCAAAGGGGTACTTACAATGTCCTGAATAAATAACCTTGCTGCCTTTGTCAATACGATTGCTGTAAGGACATCTCACAATGCAAAGACTGCTTGCAAAATGTTGCAATTTAATAATATATAATAATAATAATATTAAATAATAATAATGGGAAATTGTGAAGGTTTCCTATGTAAAATAAATAAAATGGTTTAAATGACCAAAGTTGCTGAGCTATTAATATTTAAATTAAAAATGCAATTACTGCGGTACATGAATGGGAAACCAATTTTTTTTCTCCAGTACGTTGACATTGAAATTTTAGTTGCGAGTAGAGTTTCTTAACTACCAGATGCAACTAAGGTTGACAACCTTTTCTTTGTTTCTGTTGAAAGATAGGACAAGTTTCTACATTTTTACTTGTTGCAATATCATGTAGCATTTCGAAAATCCGATTGTTTACTTACATTTGACTTCTTGTCCTTCAGATGGACTTAGGATGAAGGGGTCACTTGTCTGAGACTAGGGCTCGGCCCCGATCGTCTTTAATCGGTGCAAACCGCGGTTTTTCATTTAAAAATCGTCAAACCGTCGGTTCGGTTTGGCCATTTTTGACTGCGGTTTGGTTTTCGGTTTGCAACTGGGCAAAACCGGTTTGAACCGCCATTAAATATTTTTCTTTGAAATTTTGCTGAAATTCCAAATCAAGTAATTATCACTAATTTTTGTAAGCGTAATGGCGGTCAGCAACTTGTTATGAGTCAAATTTCCGATCACACTTGAAGGCATCGCGATCGAAAATTGGTCGATCTTCCCGCCATCTAGCGACAAAATCTGTTACTAATTTTTTGTTCAATGCAAACCGTAAATCGGCGGTGCAAACCGTAAAACCGCGTTGCAAACTGCGGGTACAAACCGTCAAACCGCGGTGCAATCTGTTTGAAAAAAACGGCAAACCGAACCGCACCGGTTTGTCCTTTAAAAAAAAAAAAACCGCGCGGGTCGGCCAAAATCGTGCCCGATCGTCGCGGGGCCGAGCCCTATCTGAGACGCAGTTCAACAGTCGGGGAGCATTTCACCATCTTTCGCCGCCAGTGGCCGGTGTATATAAAGCCAGAGATGGTTTCTTCGGTAACCAGTGCAATTCCTTCTCTTGCATCCCACTGAACACCTCACAAAACAAAGGAAACATGGCAAACATCTCCATGCCTGTAAGTCAACAAATTTTACATTTTAAGTACTAGAAATTTAATTTTAATTCGATCAATGAAATTCTCCAATTTTTAAATCCATGATAGCGACTTGCCCTTGTACTGGTTATGCTTTGCATCCTGTCCTTCTATTCGGCGTATGCCTGTGATTGTGACTATCACAGCGGAGGTTGCGTTATTAGCCAACCTGCTCCGCCGGGATCTGCTTGCCGCTGTTCTTACAAGGGATTCTTCACTTGCCGTGGCAGTAACACTGGATGCCGTGATGCATCATCGCAATACTGCAAAAATCCCGACACCTCCATTCAATCATGCTTTCTCGGTGGCGGCGATTGTGGTGGTTATTAGTTTTCACATGCATGCATGCCGTTACACTTCACCTGCATTTTTTGTATGCCTCGACCAAATCAAGACATACGCTAATATTTGTAATCCAACTGTCGAGCTGACGGATAATAAACGTAGACATATAAGCGCAGCAAATGTTTAAGTGCTTGATTACGCAAACGGAATGGTATATACCTCCACATTCTGCATACTTCAGGAACTTAGGCTCACGAGGTTGACATTAGCATTTTAATCAGTAGATATATCGTCATGTTTTATGCATTCTGCTTTCCGCTATTGCAACAGTCAGTGAATTGCCATTTATCTAGAAGAACACAAGAAATAGTCACAAATGGGGATGTAAACAGTACAAAGGAATGTTTAAGTTTTAGACTTTTCATGACTTATCGGAAATTTGCATACCAATGGTACTTGTAACAGAAGCAGCTTGGTTTTTCATTCATCCATCCATTAGATGCTTAAGGATTAAATCAATTAGCTAAACACTGTTCTCGTCATAGCACACAGCTGTACACTATGTAAGGATTTAGTAGGTAGGCCGCAGTAACATGCCGAGGAACATTAACAACTTCTTCTTTCTTCAAAGTAATTTCTTTGCAACTTTATGGTAAGCTTTCAATTTGTTTTGCTGGTCTTTTACCTAGAATTAATCTCAGCTATTATAAAAAGTTTTCAGTATGGAAACCAAAGGGGTACTTACAATGTCCTGAATAAATAACCTTGCTGCCTTTGTCAATACGATTGCTGTAAGGACATCTCACAATGCAAAGACTGCTTGCAAAATGTTGCAATTTAATAATATATAATAATAATAATATTAAATAATAATAATGGGAAATTGTGAAGGTTTCCTATGTAAAATAAATAAAATGGTTTAAATGACCAAAGTTGCTGAGCTATTAATATTTAAATTAAAAATGCAATTACTGCGGTACATGAATGGGAAACCAATTTTTTTTCTCCAGTACGTTGACATTGAAATTTTAGTTGCGAGTAGAGTTTCTTAACTACCAGATGCAACTAAGGTTGACAACCTTTTCTTTGTTTCTGTTGAAAGATAGGACAAGTTTCTACATTTTTACTTGTTGCAATATCATGTAGCATTTCGAAAATCCGATTGTTTACTTACATTTGACTTCTTGTCCTTCAGATGGACTTAGGATGAAGGGGGTCACTTGTCTGAGACTAGGGCTCGGCCCCGATCGTCTTTAATCGGTGCAAACCGCGGTTTTTCATTTAAAAATCGTCAAACCGTCGGTTCGGTTTGGCCATTTTTGACTGCGGTTTGGTTTTCGGTTTGCAACTGGGCAAAACCGGTTTGAACCGCCATTAAATATTTTTCTTTGAAATTTTGCTGAAATTCCAAATCAAGTAATTATCACTAATTTTTGTAAGCGTAATGGCGGTCAGCAACTTGTTATGAGTCAAATTTCCGATCACACTTGAAGGCATCGCGATCGAAAATTGGTCGATCTTCCCGCCATCTAGCGACAAAATCTGTTACTAATTTTTTGTTCAATGCAAACCGTAAATCGGCGGTGCAAACCGTAAAACCGCGTTGCAAACTGCGGGTACAAACCGTCAAACCGCGGTGCAATCTGTTTGAAAAAAACGGCAAACCGAACCGCACCGGTTTGTCCTTTAAAAAAAAAACCGCGCGGGTCGGCCAAAATCGTGCCCGATCGTCGCGGGGCCGAGCCCTATCTGAGACGCAGTTCAACAGTCGGGGAGCATTTCACCATCTTTCGCCGCCAGTGGCCGGTGTATATAAAGCCAGAGATGGTTTCTTCGGTAACCAGTGCAATTCCTTCTCTTGCATCCCACTGAACACCTCACAAAACAAAGGAAACATGGCAAACATCTCCGTGCCTGTAAGTCAACAAATTTTACATTTTAAGTACTAGAAATTTAATTTTAATTCGATCAATGAAATTCTCCAATTTTTAAATCCATGATAGCGACTTGCCCTTGTACTGGTTATGCTTTGCATCCTGTCCTTCTATTCGGCGTATGCCTGTGATTGTGACTATCACAGCGGAGGTTGCGTTATTAGCCAACCTGCTCCGCCGGGATCTGCTTGCCGCTGTTCTTACAAGGGATTCTTCACTTGCCGTGGCAGTAACACTGGATGCCGTGATGCATCATCGCAATACTGCAAAAATCCCGACACCTCCATTCAATCATGCTTTCTCGGTGGCGGCGATTGTGGTGGTTATTAGTTTTCACATGCATGCATGCCGTTACACTTCACCTGCATTTTTTGTATGCCTCGACCAAATCAAGACATACGCTAATATTTGTAATCCAACTGTCGAGCTGACGGATAATAAACGTAGACATATAAGCGCAGCAAATGTTTAAGTGCTTGATTACGCAAACGGAATGGTATATACCTCCACATTCTGCATACTTCAGGAACTTAGGCTCACGAGGTTGACATTAGCATTTTAATCAGTAGATATATCGTCATGTTTTATGCATTCTGCTTTCCGCTATTGCAACAGTCAGTGAATTGCCATTTATCTAGAAGAACACAAGAAATAGTCACAAATGGGGATGTAAACAGTACAAAGGAATGTTTAAGTTTTAGACTTTTCATGACTTATCGGAAATTTGCATACCAATGGTACTTGTAACAGAAGCAGCTTGGTTTTTCATTCATCCATCCATTAGATGCTTAAGGATTAAATCAATTAGCTAAACACTGTTGTCGTCATAGCTACACAGCTGTACACTATGTAAGGATTTAGTAGGTAGGCCGCAGTAACATGCCGAGGAACATTAACAACTTCTTCTTTCTTCAAAGTAATTTCTTTGCAACTTTATGGTAAGCTTTCAATTTGTTTTGCTGGTCTTTTACCTAGAATTAATCTCAGCTATTATAAAAAGTTTTCAGTATGGAAACCAAAGGGGTACTTACAATGTCCTGAATAAATAACCTTGCTGCCTTTGTCAATACGATTGCTGTAAGGACATCTCACAATGCAAAGACTGCTTGCAAAATGTTGCAATTTAATAATATATAATAATAATAATATTAAATAATAATAATGGGAAATTGTGAAGGTTTCCTATGTAAAATAAATAAAATGGTTTAAATGACCAAAGTTGCTGAGCTATTAATATTTAAATTAAAAATGCAATTACTGCGGTACATGAATGGGAAACCAATTTTTTTTTCTCCAGTATGTTGACATTCAAATTTGCACCTACAAGTAGAGTTTCTTAACTACTAGATGCAACTGAGGTTGGTAACCTTTTCTTTGTTTCTGTTGAAAGATAGGACACGTGTCTACATTTCAACTTGTTGAAATATCATGTAGCATTTCGAAAATCCGATTGTTTACTTACATTTGACTTCTTGTCCTTCAGATGGACTTAGGATGAAGTGGGTCACTTGTCTGAGACGCAGTTCAACAGTCGGGGAGCCTTTCACCATCTTTCGCCGCCAGTGGCCGGTGTATATAAAGCCAAAGATGGTTTCTTCGGTATCCAATGCAATTCCTTCTCTTTCATCCCACTGAACACCTCACAAAACAAAGGAAACATGGCACATCTCCATGCCTGTAAGTCAACAAATTTTACATTTTTAGTACTAGAAATTTAATTTTAATTCGATCAATGAAATTCTCCAATTTTTAAATCCATGATAGCGACTTGCCCTTGTACTGGTTATGCTTTGCATCCTGTCCTTCTATTCAGCGCATGCCTGTGATTGTGACTATCACAGTGGAGGTTGCGTTATTAGCAAACCTGCTCCGTCGGGATCTGCTTGCCGATGTTCTTACAAGGGATTCTTCACTTGCAGTGGCAGTAACACTGGATGCCGTGATACATCATCGCAATACTGCAAAAATCCCGACAACTCCATTCAATCATGCTTTCTCGGTGGCGGCGATTGTGGTGGTTATTAGTTTTCACATGCATGCATGCCGTTACACTTCACCTGCATTTTTAGTATGCCTCGACCAAGTCAAGATATACGCTAGTATTTGTAATCCCAAACTGTCGAGCTGACGGATAATAAACGTAGACATTTAAGCGCAGCAAATTTTTATGTGCGTGATTACGCAAACGGAATGGTAAATACCTCCACATTCTGCATACTTCAGGAGCTTAGGCTCACGAGGTTGACATTAGCATTTTAATCAGTTGATATATCCGTCATGTTTTATGCATTCTGCTTGCCGCTATTGCAACAGTCAATGAATTGCCATTTATCTAGAAGAACACAAGAAATAGTCACAAATGGGGATGTAAACAGTACAAAGGAATGTTAAGTTTTAGACTTTTCATGTCGTAGCTGAAATTTGCATACTAAACGTACTTGTATCAGCAGCAGCTACAGTTTACTTATTGGTTTTTCATCCATCTATTAGACTTCCCGGTGGCTGGTAAGGGACGGTGATGGAACAAATCAGATAAATTGTGGACAGCATCCAGTTGCCGGTTGTTATGCACGGAATTCCAGTATGTACGTACGTTCAGGTATGCTTTGATGTTTGTGATGGAATTTACGATTTTCAGGTGTCGTTCCAGTCTTAAGTTCTCGATTGTTTCCTGCGAAAATATTTAAGAGAAATTACAACGAGCTTTCTAGTACGAGAAGAATGCACTAACATTTAATACGTTGCTGTTTGGAATTTTGGTTTAAAATATTTTTTAAATGCTATCGGTTTTTGTCCCCATACCACGACGGAACGTTAGAAAAAGTCTGTCCAGACGATCGTGAATGCGAACACAGACATAGGCGATCATTCGGATCGCTGCTATCGATGGAATACCAAGCCGTTGTAATGAATCATTCCTTTTGATATCTGGAGAGAGGGTCGGTGAATTTTTATGACATAAAAAAAAACCAGTCCAGCCTGAAATTAAAAAATAAAAAATGTCGAAAACAGAATTAAAAACAAAAGATGCATTATCTGTGCAACTCACCGAAATGCTAAACCGACAAAGTAGGGACGAGCAGGTTTTAAGAAATCAGAGTAGTGGGTGGAATTATTGACGAGTTTCCTGTAAACCGTTGGCAGTATAAATTTCCAATGACAAAACGCAATTGGAAAACAAACTGTTTGCGACCTCTGTGCCACTTGGATCAACATACACTGTGCTGCGCAATTGACACTCAAGTACTTGCAAACATCAAAAAGAATGAATCGTGTTGGCATTTTTGCTACGTTGTTGTTATTGCTATCGACCAGCATCGAGGCCAATCGAAGAGTGACGGTAAGCTTTGTTGAATCCCGAACAAAATCGGGATTTTAGATATTCCTTTACCACAAATTACAATTTAAAATTTTTTTACCTGTCTGAAATAGGTCATTAGAATGACCACTGAAACGACGACATCGACGACGACGATATCGACAAATACGGTATGCTTCACGTTAAAGACTGAAGGAGGCGTGCCCATCACCCCGTGTCGTCGCCGCCGACAACACTGGATCGAAGAGCCCCTTTTCTTAGCTCCGCAAGATCGCATCGACGAAGACCTATCGCAATTCATCATCGAACCAAAAGAAACATTCCAGTATTTATTTATTTATTAAGTAAATCTTAAAAATGGGATATACCTTTACTTTTCCTCGATCTAGGGTAGAGCCAACTCTACTTCCGCCTGCAGGATTCAGCAATTACGGCTATACAGAATTAAATCCAGGTGATTACGGGTCACCAGACTCGCTGATCAAACATTCCGTACAGTCTTCGCTGTTTGTGCCCGTCAATATTGAACACCAGAGGCTTTACTTAGGCCCGTCTTTGTTGCTCCGCCGGATATGGGCCTACCTGGCCAACGACCTGTACCGCAAGGATGACACAAAACGGACAGTGACGTTTACAAGAACAAAAATAGCAACGGAAAGCGAAATGTCTACCAAGACCAACACTATCGGCATCTCGGGTTGCACGCCCAGCCCGCTTCCGTACGACCTGTGTCCGTGAATTCCCGTCTTCCTTCCAGCAGTTCGTCGCTCGTGCAAAATTGGCATGAACTGTCAGCAAACTCGTTAACGTATTGACCTTTTGTTTGATATCTGAATGTCCTCCTGTTGAAAATAGAACATTAGTTTATTTTAGACGGCGCCTCGATTTTTGTTTCACGGTGTCGCGCTTTGTCCTTCCTTTCATGGACGCGGAAGACGGAGATAATGGCCACTGTTATCGAGAAAGTGTGTGCGGCCATCAGCTCGAAAACAACTCGACTCGAATTAGCGTAGAGTGTCAAGTGCAAATTGGTGAGAGTCGTCGACACCCGAACGACCGGTTTCTATTAGTTCGGGCATGGCATTGATTGAACGTGGTCGCCAAAGCAGATTGCGCCATTGCCCAAAAGCTGACACCCCCCCTCCCCCCAAAAAAAAAAGACGTTGTCCTTGTAAATAAATGTCTCAGTCAAAAAGCACAACATGTTACACAACACGCGACAGGCCATAAAAGGGCTTTTGAACGGAAGGGCATTCACCTCGAAGGGAAATCATTTTGGAAAAACTGTGCCTAAAGGGACTTCAACTACCAATCAACAGTCGGGCCGTTTTACTTTGAAATATACAGTTTTATCCTCATGTCGGAAAAGAAAAAAGAGATAGCTGAGAGGTTTTGTTAAGTAATCGAACTTTAGCGATCGAGACTTTTAAGGAAAACCGGTTTGATCATTGACATTGGCATTAGACAGAGGACAGCGTTAACATTGCTATTGGGGTTTGACGGAGTTGCGGGTCAAACCCTTTTACAATGCGAATAGTCTACCAATTGGAATAGGGGACAGGTCAGAAGAAAATAGCTCAGAAGAACGGTTGCGAACATGTTTTGCATAAATCAATACACTCTTCTTCATCAACAATCTACGAAAATAAAAAGGCGAGAGCATTATAGAAGAAAAGGCAACAACGACAAAAGAATTCAAAAACTGGATTTGCCTTCGTTAGTGTGACGGGTTACCCTCCGAAATGCTGTACGTGAGTTGAACCACGTTCTCTTCGAAGCTCCACTATCGTGCAAGGTAAAACAAAGAGGAACGCCTCCTTTCCGAAACGGAATATTCACAGTATCGTTGGATGTTGATGCAAATGAAGGCACGGACTGAAAACATTTCTTTCTAAATCAAGAATGTCTCTCAAAGGTGGTTCGTACCAGCCACGTGTGGTACGTTGACCAGCGTGAACTGCAGTTGCTAGCAGATTTTTACTTCCGCAAATGGAACTCACGATTTAAATGCAAACTGCGCTTCGACTCTATCAAATTAGGATAGCGAAATATGGGAGTTGATGCTTCGTGACACGAAAAATTAATTTAAAGAAATGTTCATGGTACTCGATTTTTCGTTGAGTGAAATCTGGAACGCACGTCAATTACAGCGATTTTTCTTTGAGTTTGTTGTGTGTCTTTCCGCTAGCCAGACGACAGCATGTCAATGAAGAACTACCGCAAAGGAGGTTGCTCAATATAAACCTGCTTTTCGGTCAAATGTTCTTTGTCCTTACATGGTAGGACATTTTATTTTTATTCGTTTTAATTTGACGAGTTGAATTTTAAAAACAACAACAAAAAAACGTAATGCTGATTAGGATGTTGTCTACCTGCATAATTATTTAGATCGGCTTGACAAAATATCCCTCTGATTTGGCCTGATAAACAATCGTCTCGACTAGCCGCCCAACTTCGATATGCGATCGGACAATTGAATGAGATAATAAAAAAGAGCGATGTACCCTGTAACCGATCGCAATGAATTCGCCTGACCTATTTGGCATTGCCAATCTGATTTGTCGAAGAGATTTGCATGTTAAATTTCACTGAAGAATGAAACGTGAATTGGAGCGAAGAGTACGTATCATTGAAATGACCGTATTCGTTTCGTCTGTTTTACGCAGTCACCATAGAAGGTCTTGAGGTATTCTACGGCGTGCAACGTAATGAATGTTGAAGAAAAATCAATAACCTGTTTGCGCAAATAGAACAGACACCGTGAGAATGATGGGCTCGCGTGAGGTAGTAACGATTGTTGTAACGAAAGCAAAGGACCACATACAGTAGTCAAAACAAGTAGGCAGCATGTGGGCTATTTATTAAATTTTCAGCACATCCATTGATTTCTTTTTATTCAGGTTTGAATATTTCCAACTGCACTGCCCTTTTTCCTAGGTCTCATATCAATTCAACGAATTAACAGCTTAAAGAAGAAAAATAACGAGTTGAAAAGGTGACGACGGAAAGAATAGATACTTTGCTTAATGAAGTCGAATAGCTCGGCAATTTCCTACGCAATGCAACCCAAACAAAGTCATTCACCTACTAAAATATTCTTCGAACGGGTTCTGCCCTTAATTGCAATACTTTCGAAGCTCATGTATCTATCGACCTGGACCTGCCTTATGGAGCTACTAGTAATTTCCTTTGGCCAGCAACTCAAATATGCAGAGGAACAAAGAATATGCTAATTTCGAAATGTTTGATTCCATACCAGAGAGTTGCACGTCAAAGGACAAAAGTTCCATACAAAAATGAGACTCGAAACGAATTGGGGCGACATTGCGAAATATTGCTGCAGAAGTTATGCATACAGGGCAACTGTCGCGCCAGGAATTTGCATTACGGAACTCACCCTGAATAACTTGGCGGTTGATTTCCCGACATGGCTATTCCGCAATTCTTGATAATAAAAAAAATTCTCAATCTCATCATGTCAACTTCGTGTCACGGGACTTGGAATCAAACATAAACGAAAACGATTTTTTATCTTGCCGAAACTACGCCACTAACCACATATTTTACGTAGAGTTTGAAAAATAGTACTGACCTGATCAATAAATGCTGATGTAACTGGTCTCCAAATCAACAGGCCGATGAATCAAACGATGGTCGCTACGTTGCAGATGAAAACTATTTGTTCGTGGTGACAGGACATCCTTCGATTTGGCAAATCTTAGCATCAAACCAACAGTCGGCCACAGATTTCAATTCATCCGACCAGTATTATCACGTTGAAACTAAACGAAAAACAGAAAAAAAAACAATCATTTTCTTTTAAAAAAAGGAACAAACCAAAATGTGGTACCTTTGTCTGTTGATAGGTCAAAGTTTGAAACCAACTGCAACCGCCATATTTAACAATTAGTCATACCCCGAATGGTGATTGCAATGTGAATGAGTTCTGCATCTGCCGTTCAGTTAATTCATTTCACTTTTACCATATTTGGATAATGCCCACCAGTTTGATCCTTTACTTTCTTACACTATTCCAACAAATTACGCTGAAAAAGCTATCCATTTCATCCTACACAACAATTGAAACAAGACTGAAATGTCGACAAAGACGATCATGGCCGTGCACACCCCGCCTGCACCCCGACGACTGTGTCCTTGAAAGCATCCTTCGTTTGACAATGTTTGCCATGTCATGTAATGGCACTTCAGTTTTTGCGATATTTTCGTTTTATTTTCCTTTTTCACAGAAAACTGTCATTAAAATATGAAATTATTATCAAACGTTTGGACTTGAAAAAACAATTGCCGTTTTAAATAGAACAAAAAATAATTGGCTAAAAAAAGGCAACCTCGCTCGTTTTCCTGCTCTTTCGCGCTGGAAAGAGAGAAGCACGTCAGCGGCGTTTGCTTTGTCCACACTAATTCCAGTCTAGGTTACAATTTCGGCTAGAGAAGTTCCTTACAAATGGCAAACTCGTTTTAATAAATCATTTTCATGATTAACAATACCTACTGAACTAAAAACAATTGTCCATTGTAATGTCTATCTCTCATTACTTATTAACACACTGATACGCTTACGAGAAAACCAAAGGACGACGAGTAGCACAGATTCTTCGTATGCACCATGGCAGGAAAACTAATCTGATTCTGTCACTTAGCCTATTCTCTCTCGTTGGAAGTATTCCTGTTTTCTCACGGTGGATGACTGATACGACAAACATGGACAACAGCCCAAGAATGGAACGAGTTGCTCAACAATTGGGAGGCTCCTTTACCATTTCAGGTAAACGAAAAACGTTAGCTTTTACGTAGAGCCAGGCACGTGTAACTGTTAGCAATGTTTTTCACAGCACAGGAGAACGACACGAGTACTAAGAATGTTGAGATTTGCCATGCACTTTAGGAGCTACGAATTTCGCACTGGGCTTCTTGGACAGAAATTTCATCGATACAATGGCGTATTTCCTCTCTTTTCAGATTCAAAACAAAGATACAGCCTTCATTTGCATGAACCATTTTTTTGTTTGGTTACAGGTATCGTAATGTCGATGCAAAATGACAAAGTTCAATTACAGAATTCTACGATAAGACATCGTGACAATTGACAGACGAATTCCAAACCGCCATCGCCTCCAGTTGTTTTCGGGAATTACCCTAGGAAAGCCAATGACGTGTTGAATTCGCATGTGCAACTTAGTGCTAGATATGGTAGTTGTCGTAACTGAAATACCTAGAAGGAAACCAGTTTACGTGCAGGTAAACGGACAATGCCCCGTGGATGTCATGGCACCACGAGCAGTTTTATAATTCATTCAAAGGGCAGGTTTGGAAAAAAAGGGAGCAGGCATTCGCGTTACGTACAAAGGTTATATAAACTCCAGCGTGAAGACGCCCCTTCCAACAGATTGACTGCGACCTTTGTACCATCCGGAGCTGTTAACCATCATAGTGGAGAAAATTGAATTTGGCTAAACATTTAGAAAAAAAAACCCAAAAATGCGGCAAACAAAGTCTATTTGCTTTTACTGGACGCTTGTTTTATTGCTGGCATTCTCTGTACTTATCAGGGGCGACAAACATACGGTAAATTTCGTTTCTAATCCTTAATTTCGTGTTAATTTCACATTGGGGATATATGTGATTTGAATTTTGGGATAAACAGGTGGTAAAAGTAAGTACGACGAGAGAGACAACCACGTACACGAAGTCGACAAGTACGGTCTGCTTAACGCTGCTCTCAGAGGGAGGCGTAGGCCCTACGCCATGTCGTCGACGTCGACAGTTTTGGATCGAAGAGCCAATGTTTTTCGAACCGTACCTTCAATTCGACGGCTATTGTTCGCAATTCGTCATCCAACCGACCAACGTTTTCCAGTAAGCCATTAGGATATTTGAATATGCCCTTGTATCGTTTGCATTTCCGTCATTTTTTGCCAATAGGCTGGAAACGACTGCAGCGCCATCACTGGATTTCAGAAATGATCCATTTCCCGGAAACGACGATGAGTACGAATCGTCCGCTGAATTCCACTTGCCTTACTTGCCCCAGTCATCTTTATGGATGTCCAGCACCGATTTTAGACCTAAAATCTACTTCAAGCATGGAGACGCATTTTCTATGGGTGGGTACAGAAGAGGAGGAAACCGCAAAACGAGTAAGAAGACAACAATCACGTTCACCAGAACGAAATTAATAACAGAAACGGAAATGTCTACAAAGACCCACACGCTCGGGATATCTGGTTGCACGCCCAAGCCTCTGTATTACGACATCTGTCCGTAACGATGTTCTTGTTAACTGTTACCTTACAATGTCCAACGTAAATTATGAAATTATTTATCCGCTTTTGTTTATACAATGACTTGTCATTCGCTTTCAATGCGAAAAAAAATACATTGTCTATTTCTTTCTCCGCAATTTGAATACGTTATGCAAATCAACTGTCAACATCGCTCGACAGGCAGAAGAGCTTTATGACGAAACAATACAGTCTGTTTCCGTTTTCATTCTTTTGATACGATTCGGTTGATGGTGACAGTTGTATGCCTTAAGATTCATCCTGTTACCACACTGATAACGTGCACGATATACCTAGCGGTTTGTCAAGACTAGCACGTAAAGGGATACGCCTTGACACGATAAACATACCGATCGTTAAAGAGTGACATACAACCGTTAACTCACGTACCTGTCATTTGATTGGAGCGAAGAGTTGAGTCGAGAAGAATATTTCTGTTTTCGCAATTTGTTTTCCAAAGTGCAAATGAAATGTCGGCAGGTAACGTCACGGCGTCTCTCACGAACGTTTCAAACTGTGAATACGAAATAACACTTGATTAGTGGAGCCGTGCTTGACGGCAATTTTATCTGATGTTTAAATCAGAGCATTCAACTTCTCCAAAGGTCAACCCCCGACAAGATTGACGCACTGGGCAGACGGGCCGCAAATGGAATCACCTTGTAGGTCTTTCGCAACATATCACTCGTGATGTGCTCTGATGATTTAACGCGCAGAAAAATAGGAAAACCGGAAAAAAAAACGAAACGCAAATCAGAAACAAGAGATTCGAGAGAAAGAAACGTTTTGATGAAATACATCTGCTTACCTGTGCGTTCAAAGGGGCTCGACGCATTTCTATAAAACTGAACGCTAAGGTGTCATTGCAAGAACAGACTGCCAACAGCTTCCTGCCCGTGCGGATCTCCGGGAGCAGCCCACAACTTCAACGATGAGAAGCCACGTCTTGTTCACTGTTTCATTGCTGCTCTTATTCGCGGCCACGACAAGTGGCCAACGAAGGCGCAAACCCCTGGTAAGCCTATTGATGAAACAATGTTTCAAAAATTAAAGTTGGACATATTTTTGCATAATTACAGGTAACAAAAACGAAAACATCGATTAGAACAATTACTGAAACGACGGTAAAGACGAAATCAACGTATTGCGCGTCGTTCATCACGTCCGAATCGGAGATACTCACAACATGTCGTCGACGTCGGCAGTACTGGATCGATGTTCCAGTTTACTTGGCCATGGACGAACATTTCGACCAGCACTTATCGCAATACTTTAGCCAGCCATCTGAAACGCTCCCGTAAATGCTTAAATGCATCGCACGTTTACCACTGATAATTAAGTGCCTTTTGAAAATCAACAGAGTGGAAACGACCATTCCAGCAGAAGGATATCCGTACTCAGGATCAACGATGGATCTGTTCCGTTCTTCGGCTCCCATCAGTTCGATGGCGTCTTATTCCATCGAGCCATCGATACAAGAAAACGATTTCAAACCGATTTTCTTTGGTGAACTGGATAATTTGGCCAGGCGGATGTTTGGGAGAAGACGACAGACGACGTACGTCACCGATACATTGACGACCACAACAACAAGGACAAGGACAACCACAACGACAGCCACTTTCTTCCTTACAGGATGTGTGCCCAGTCCGTTTTCCTACAATTTTTGCCCGTAATTTGCACGTCACGTTGACACAGGTTTATCGAGCTCACGATGCTATTTATTTCGCACATTGTTGATAAATTGTACACTTGCAAATGAGCGTTTACGACATGTTGCATGAGTTTTTAAACGTTCGTGCAGCAAAACGGGGTTTTACGTGCCACATTTTCGCCTAAATTATTTTTTAAAAAACATTTATTTATTTGTGTAATCCCTTTAACTCATGAAAACGTAGAGTAACTACCTGTAATCCTACAGCATAATACCAATTAGAACCCCTTCTAAACCAATAATACCTCTGCCCCAACCTTATTCAATAGAATGATGATAATTTGTGTAATTCTTAAGTTTCAGGCCCTCTCGTGTGACAATAAATTGAAATTCCAAGTTTACATTCGTATCTTTTCTTGTGAAGACAAACGCTATAACACGCACTGTACAGTTAACTGATCATTTAAGGCAAAGGTTTCGAACCTGATTTGTGTTCACTTTGGTCAGCAGCGTGAACGAGTGCAATCCAGGAGGTACCCCCTCCTGATGCAATAAGCCAAAAGACATTTTGGTAAAAGTGAAAAAACAGGTAATCAAACGGTCACGTTTAACAGCACAACCGTAAAGGTGTAACGCCACATTTTTCAACCATAACGGAAGAATGATATTTAAGGTTTCATGCCAATTCCAAAAGAACATCCCTTCCACTCCTTATTTTTATCAATTCTTTTTGTTTCTAAGCTTAGCTAGGGCGTGGTTACCTGTCATTTTGGTTTTGGGTTGACATCGCCTCAAAAATGGAATGAACACCATAAAAGGGAATGAACACCATAAAAGGGAATGAACACACGAGGCTAACGACCTTGCACGTCGAACGTGTCCAACTGAATGATCAAATTTTTGAGGGGACAAAAATCATGTCCAGCCCATCACATAATGCAATTTTTAAGGGGAATGGTAAGCTATTAGATGTCCCAGCCTTCTAGTCCTTAGCTTTTCCACGCTATATCCTCAGGCGAAATTTCAGACCTTGCTGCACACAAACATGATCAAAACCTAATTAACTCTTTAGTTTAAGAAATAGTGCATAAAGTTTGGTTAGTAGTGAATTTAAGATTTATGTTATGTTTATTATATTATATTTATATTAAGATTTAGAACCCTAATAAAGGAATAAACTTCAGATCATGAATCAGAGTACTGCTCATCAGATGAACTACCTGTGTGTGCACTAACATGACCGTGTGGCCTAATGGATAAGGCGTCGGACTTCTAAGATGAACAGTCATCCGAAAATTGCGGGTTCGAGTCCCGCCACGGTTAATAAATTTTAATGAAATATCAGACCCAAGCACGAATTCTTTGTGTAGACGTAAGCTGATCTATTCGTAAATGAGAGCTAGTTGGGAAACTGCAACCATAGAATTTAGGAGACGCAGCTGTACAACAGCGAACGATTAAAATTTAAAATTCATTTAAAACAAAGTTAAATGGATGAGCATTTTTGTTATAGCAGCCGTGGTCCAGGGAACAACCAGAGCGATTGGCCGCTTCATTCAAAAGCGGGAAAGAACGCTAATTTAGCAGCGTGCACTTCAGGTGTGTCTCTGGTCACGACCTAGTTGATATACCTACGCAGGTAGTGGCTCAACACTGACTAATTGCGTACCTCTGACCTGAGTTGTTAGCCGCAAAATGCGTCTTGACGATCAGCCGCCAACTTCGGGATCTTCCCGCATCTATTGCAGGTTATCTTCTGCTTATTAACATATCAAAAAGGCAGGTGAGCCATGCCTCCCGTTGACCGCAGCTGCAGCGTTGTAAGCCCGGTCCATTTTTAGTAGTGGCAGCCATCACTTCCCGACTGTGTTCTAAGGGCAAGACGCAGTTTCAGAAATCAGCAAAGGCGTTCATTATCTGACATCTTTCAATAACGGCTATATCATAAGCGAACACAACCCAATCTACATAAACCAAGTAAAAATTGCTAACAGGTTTATGGGACATCAATCTACTGTCCCGCAGAACGTGAAAATGAAGTTAGATAGCCTTGCAATTGCAAATATTTAGTGACAGAACTGGTCGCAGACACGAGCTAAATCGCTAATTAAGTCCACAACTAATTACGACTTAGCATTTGTCTATTAACAAGTAGTAGCTCCTTGTTTCAGCCAGCAAAAGACGCTTTATTTCGAAGCCTTCGTTAACGAAAAATTCATGTCTTTCAAGAGGACATTTTTCTAAACAAGGAATTCCAACTATACAAAAAGTCTAGATGTGTACAGAAAAGAGAGAAGTATTCCGTTGAATGTCCATATTAGTACTTAAATGAGAATATTAACGGTTAATCAAATTGGTTAGGGGGTTTAGTCTACAGAAAACGAATAACTGATAGAGGTGAGTGTTAACCAAAGCGAGCTAACGCCTCTCGATAAGCGCGGAAGAACGCCAGTTTAGCAGCCTGAACTTCGGGAGTGTCTTGAACGGGCTGAGGCGGACCCCAAGTCACCGCCGGCAGGAAAGAAGGAAGGCTCGAAACGAATGCGTTCGTGTTAGACGCAATAGAATTGCCAAGTTGTTGGCTCGCAAAGGCCGTCGAAGACGGCTGGGCGGGGACTACGGTCACAACCCTCCCGGCTGCAAGGGCGTGAGCGGCCATGTGAGCACGGCGAGCGGCAGCTACCTCGGCCGTTTCTTGAACTTGTTGTGGTACACCTGAATTCGTAACAACTGAACTTGATGCAGTTGCGTAAGAGGCTCCTTGATGTCCCGGTTTAGCGGCCCATACATGAGGGGTAGTTGATACGGCAGCCGAGTGTGCCGTAACTGGTGTAGGCTTGACAGCATGGGATTTGGCTAGTGCGTGAATCGCTAAATGGGCAGAGCGGGCAGCAGCCACTTCCGGTGTTTCTTGAACAGGTGGCTGTTGTGCGGTGTAGGGGTAGTAGAGATAAGGGTTGTAGTTCCAACCGGTCGGGAACTGGGCAGAGACAATGCACGCCATCAAAACGACAAGGGCCACCTTGGGATAACATTTCATGAAATTAGAAAGATAAATGATTTCAATTTGTAACGTACTTTAAACTTACAGAGGTTTGCATGTCGGTTCGCTGAATAATTGCTTGAAGACACAAGAGCGCAGAGTGAACTGAATTTTAGAGTAGCCAGCTTTTGAATTTATACTCACTGATCGTATCCTTGTCATTCACGGAACCTTGGCAAAATCACGTAATTACTCGATAATTAAATAGTTGGCATTGAAGGGCAGACATGAAACTCGTGACATTTATGCATTTCTGTCTATTTACTTTTATGAACGTGATCTTTGAATTGAGATAGGGTTATCGTTATCGTCCCACTATTTCCATCCATGTTCGTGTCAACCGAAGTGTGAAGGTGAACGGCGTACAATTCAATGACGGATCACGATTAACCTTCATGATTAAGGTCAGCAAAAAAGGAATAACGGTATGGACGGACATTTTTTTTTATAGTTGCTCGGACTTCAACGAAACCAGTTGCCTGCTACATTAATCGCATGCCGGAATGTACGTTCTACGACAAGGTTTTTGAGTTCGATTATCGTGGTCGAATGTGCAGAGTATAAAATGCCCAGAAATGTTTCCTAGAATCGTTCAACTTGACTGGCGGATTTTTTTTCGTCTCTGAATTTTTGCATCACTTGGTAAAAAAAAAAAAGAGATTGCTATTTAAATGAATGAGATTTGTGCGAAGATACCAGGGTCCTCAAACCTGAATTTTTACGCTTTGTTTGCAATCGCTCTTCGTTTGGTCGCATGACAGTCTAAGAAACCTTTCCTAAATAGTCCTAAACAAGGTTGTAATAAACAAGTTTTGTAGGGAAATGCGGATTGCATGTCAAGTTCGGGATGAGTAGCACCTTATAAGGATATTTGGACTTTAATGGCGGTTGATACATAATCACGACTGCTACGCCATCTATTGGGGAGAACGAAAACCTTTGTTCTTATTTTTCGAATGAGCGCCAGCCTGGTGGGCATATCTTGAAAGAGAAATGTAAATACAAAAGTGACCGATAGATGGAAGCACAGACAAGGCAGCAAATTCCCCTAATTACCTCTCGTACTGCAACGAACATGCGTCTAATCAGACGTGATGAAGCGAGATTAATAGAAAAAGGTTACATACCAGATGGATAGCCAGTCCTTCGAGTGGAACAATCTACCCTTGGTCTGTAGGGGTTCCATATCGGCTGCGCATCAGCGGTATCCGCTTCTTTTCCCTACTCCATCATCCGCAGCTGCATGAAGTAGCACCTCAACCTTATTGGTCTGGTTTTAGACAACCTATAAAAGTTAACAAGTGTACTAGCACAAATTGCATTATCTCATTACTGTCATACCAATTTAAAATAAAACTCTTGATAGTTTCGAAGCATTTACATCGCATTATTTCTGATGTCAATGCATCTGGTCTCATAATATTGTTCATTCTTCTGGCACGCCTAAAAATAATAATTCAAAAGAGATTAATCAGTCTGATTGATGGATAATTTAACACCTACAAATAAAACTTACGATGACTCTGTCCTGGACGACATTCGAATGCTAAACCTGCGAAATAAGACAGATGTGTTTGAAAATGGCTGTGGTTCAAAACGAAAACAATTCGAACAAGAAAAAACAAATAAAATATAGTGGAAAAAAAAAAAGAAATCGATCATTCATCGTAATTTACATAAATCTAATCGTAAATCACAGCACGAGAATTCTGGCTAACGACTGGCATACGCAATACGTCTTACAAAATAGTCGATGAGGTGGTAGCGCCAAGGTAAAAGTAGTTTTACTCTAGTTCTCGATTTGGTCACACATCTCCCGTTTTTTGTTCGTCCAATAAAATGCTACGGCATTTCGGGAATCTAAACTGTACACGCGATAGAAATTTCAGGTGTCGGGTCCAGTTTGGTACGCGACTGCAGGATGTACTCATAACACACAATTTGGCCAACCAGTAATTAAACAATGAGATTTTCAAACATCAATAACCACACGGGTATCTACAAATGACATTTTCAACCGTCAGAAATCACGGGAGAAATAAGAATGTCATCAAACCAGTTTAAGTATCTAGAAATACAAAAGAAAATGTCCAAAACTGTCAGCACCGTTCTCTAATTCATCAGGTGATAAACTCATTGGCACATTGTTTCAGACTCTTAACATCAGCGAATGCGCTGAAAGACTTAGCAAGTAGCAAACGCCCTGCCTTCAGGCCTAATCTTCACAATGAGCTACGCCTTTCTACCATTATCACACCTGATTATACACACAAAACAACACCAATCCCTTGCACAGGTGTTGTTATCTCCTGGACAAGGATCAATAAGAACAGAAATTCAACAGCTTCTAATCGTGTTCGCTGTTTACTCCAAAACCACTTTCCCAACTACGCTCCAATTTGAATTTCGTTTTTTTTTTTTTCTCTTTAATTTCACCTTTAAAAAACATTACCACGCACGGTTGAGATTAAAAGCGAAAACGTGGAAGTAAAAAACAAAACAAACAAAAGAGGTAGCTTCTAGATTTCCTTCCAAAACGTAATGGACGGGGAGATAGTCGTGCAGGTAATCAAGACACAGGAAAAATGTCGTCACATTCACCTGGAGAAAATGTTGTCGGTATGCCAACAATTTATGCAAAATACCTGTATGCAAAGCGAGTAGAGATGGAAATGAGGAAGACGAGAATAAAAAAAGAGACATCAAAATGACGGGGGCGAGACGGGTAAACTCGTTTTTCTGATAAACTTTCCCAGAGAACCCAACGTGCAAATGATTGGCTGCAACAGAAAACTACCACCCTCCGGTCTTACGAGCGCCGTTTGCTGTCATGTCGCATGCAGATGTAACGACGGCGATACAACAAAATTAACGGCACTGATATATAAAAACAAGTGTGCGAAAAGACAACTTTTTCTTTCGTCGACATCAACAAATCATATCAAGTTTTACACCATACTTCACTGCCCCTAATGACGACGATTAAAACTGATAGGACCGCGAGTTCGTGAAAGTATAGAAGAAGAAAAAAACAAAACAAATTCATTTTGTAATGATTTCAAATTCATCTTAGTCATCGTCCACGCCCAACATGCAAATGTGCCGTGGAGTTCGTGAAAATAATCGTACACGATCATCACAGCCTATTATCCCCTTATGGTTATGCGATACCCTAACACTTCCCAAGTTCAAGAATCACTTTCTTTTTCCTCATAGCATTGAAAATTGAATTTCACAACATCCCGCCGTCAGAAGAAAAAAACTTCTACAGGCGTGTAATAATCCAACTCTTACGCGCACAAAAAAAAAACAAAAAAAAAAAAAAAGAAACACCTCCCTCTTGTTCGATAATAACGTGGATGCAAAACTTTCACTAGTATCTTACTTTCAGTTTCTACTGATGAGTTATAGGCTAAACAGCAAATGACTGACAGCAATAAGAACCGGTTGCGCTAGTCTACGGCAACGCTATCGGCGATCGAAATAATTAGAAAGGGCGACATCCAAAAACTCCAGTCTCTCTCTCTCTCTCGCTCTTTCTTTCACGACACGGATTTCACTAACCTTTTTCTTTCTACAACAGCCGGAATTCCTCCTTTTCCCTTTACGTTTTTACATCTAGATTTTTGCTTCTTGTTACTTCTCCAAAGTGGGTGGCTAGTGGGTACGAACACGGTAAAAGTATAAAAGACATGGGCAGCTGCACCGTTGAATGTCATTAATTGCCCATCGAGAACAGTAAACAGTCGTAAAGAAAAATATCAGCGACATGAAATCGTTCAAACATTTCACGCTCTGCTTTGTCGTGTTGAGCTTCCTCTTCATCAGTCACGTCACTTCCAGACCAGAGTCAGTTTTCGTTTACACATTTTTTTTCTTAATCAAAAAAAAAAAAAAAAAAGGACACGCAACTTCTTTCTTAGAATAATTCAAAATGATTGACATTTCAAATTATCGCAGACCTGCTGGAACATCGCCTTTGTTCGGCGGATTCGCCGTGGATTCATCCGAGGAGGAGGCCGGATCGGGTAACCCCGAACAGGATCGCAAAATGCTGACGGGCGAACTCATCCGCATGGAACGCCAATTGGATACGGATATCGAGAAAAACGATCACTACGAAATCAGGTACGCTTTGCTCAATTTGGAAATGAGGCTCCTGCCCAGGATGGCCAGGCTCTCGAGAGAGATCGACTCCAGCCTAGTCAACGCTGATCAACGGGCTGGCGAGAGAAAATTCCAAAAGACACTGCAGGAAGATATCGCTCGCATGATGTACAAAGCTGGGTAAATGAACCACCCCATTTTAAATTCAAAAACGATAACGAAATCATCAAGCAATTGATCCCAACAGCGCACGAGCTTGTCTATCGCCCGAAGAGACCTTCTACGCCCCTCTGAACAAGTGCCTGCCATTCGGACCTAACGCTTTTGCATTCAACCCGTGCAAGAAGAAGGATCAGATCCTCTACGACGGTAAGAATAACGAAGGATCTTGCGATTGCGTCGAAGATGAGAGGCAACTCGTCTACTACAACGGCGAATGCCATCGCCAAAACGTGCGCGGACCTTGCTTGCCCGGCAATTGGTTGGTCATGACCAACTCAACGCCAACCTGCGAACTCCTTCCCGCCAACTGCACGGCCGATGGCAAACACGTTTACTGGAGCCCCGATTCGGTCAAAGTTCCAGCTCAATGCCACGTCATGGGTCAGCGAGGACCTTGCAGTCTAGGTCAAATCATCACGCGTGACAACTCGGGCACTGTCAAATGCACTTTCCCTCCCGAACCCGAAGTGACCACTCCCGCACCGGTGGTTGGCGTCACCAGCAAACCCGGCGCAACTGGTCCCACAACTCCTACACCGACTACCGAAACGCCCATCGCTTCGCTTTGGGATCGTCCTAGCTGTTCCCAGGGTAGCTACAGAAGTCAAAACAAGAGATGTGCAATTTAAACAACAACCGGAGGGAAAAGATAACAGACAAAAAAAGAAAGAAAATTTAGCATTTTTGAAAAGTGTCGCAATATAATCAATATCTCATTATTTAGGGGCTTGGTTCCCTTAAATATGACCCTACCCATTTATTTTTTTGTTTTTTTGAATTCCTACCCTAAAACGCTGAATGGAAATGTATCCTTTCCATTTATTCGCTTTGTATCCAAAACAGTTTCGAGTTTGTGTTCACTCAATTCTCTTTTTTTCTTTTGCCTTTCCGTGTTTTTTTTTTTAGAAAGTGTTTCTATCGCGTCTGTTATATGCCCTTTTCAATCATTAGCAGAAGCTCAACGAAATCAAATGTTATGCAAAAAGTATCGAGAAAATATATCCTAAAATAACCTGATAACGATTTGCTTTCAAGTGAAAACGAAAACTTTCTACCGGCCATAGAACATACCAATAAATCAAAATATGAACTGAACAAGTCAGTCGACTAACATAACAAAAAAAAAAAAAAAAATGTGAGTCAAAACGAGTTGACTGATTTAAAAAAAATAATAATAAATGGGACTTTTAGAAAATGTGGGTATTGCTTACCTGCATTGCGTTGGCAAAGCGAGATCGAGTTGGCGAAGATGAAAGTGAAATCACATTAAAATGTTCCATTTCTCCTGGAAGGAAACCAAGAGATCAGCCAGATTTTGGAAATGCATTCAAGTTTTTTTTCTCTAAAAAGAAAACGATAAAGAAAAGGACTTTTTTGTCTTACCTACAGCAAACGAGTTTGCTTGAGTAACGAAACGCACACACTGCAATCCACCATTTTGAATAATTGTGAGCCAATCAAGTATAAGATGCGCTGGAACAGAAACAGTTTCAAACTCAATGGTATCCGATGCTCATCTGAAGTTGATTCGTTGTACAGTGACTGTTGATAAAGGTGCATACAGCATCCAACCTCATCTCTTTAGATGGTAATAGCCATTGGGGTTCGTCTTCCAGGATATGCCTTAGAAAGTTTCCACCTCCTTCATCACTACCTGGAGAACAAACAAAATGAACTTTTTCACGAGGCTGATGGGAAAAGTGAAAATATGGCCCAAAGGAATTACCATAGTTTTTAACTACACTCTCTCCATTTCCTATTACTCGAGATATGATAGGGATGTCTGGAGAAAATCTAAAGGAATTGACCCCAATTGTTTGGCAAATCAACGTATCCGCATTATTGTTTCAGATTCGAGATTAAAAGGGGGGAAATAGAACGACAAGGTAACCCACTCAAATAAAAAAAAAAAGAACGGCTATTCAAATATTTACCACATTTCTTCAGGGAAGAGGAAATGAAATAAACCAGTTTGAAATTATCCAATAAAACCTGAAGAATAAAAAAGAATAATAACTTGTTTCCTTCAAAGCTTCTACAACTACGGTATGAAACGTGCGGTAAAGACTTGCGAAAAATTGAACTAGACACTTGTGTTTAAATAAAACAGCGTACGACTATAATTAGAATTTACGTGGTTCCATTCTTCTAAATTTTATGCAACAACCCGCTATATTTTAACGATTAAATTATGTAGAATAGGAGAGGGAAGAAAATTAGGAAAGTTACTGTAATTACACAATCAACTCTCTTTTTCATGCTCAGTTTCCTATACCTTTGTTTCAATCTCATGACAGATGATGACTTTCAACAAGTGAAATGATAGGCCCACACCCCTCCTCGGAGGTTAATCACGATTTGCAGATGCCTAAAAAAATGGACTACTTTACGGTTAGAATTGCGCTGAGGTAAACGGTTGATAGCAGATCATATTCTCTATTTTTTACTTACATTTTTATCAAGGGTTTGGTCAATCCCACACCCATGTGTGACTTGCACATATTCAAAGACTAGAAAAAACAAACAAAAAATAATTAATGAAAAATTTCTCTTTTGCTCATTGATGAATGTAATGATATCAATCTGTTACCGCAATCCGAATACTATTGATGTAACATGTCAGAAACACGAATCAGCATCCAATTTCGATATCATCACGAATCTAGAAAAATAAAAACGATTACGAAGCAATCCCACCTTTGCTTAGCGATACGTGAACTTTTAAGTGCACACACAATCCGGTTTAGCTGGGGAAATCCAGAAAACGAAACGGAAACAAAAAAAAAAAAAGGACGCAATCGAAATGCAAATAAAAACCAACTTTCAACACTAGCAAAGATTTAGATTGATTCACTGAACTGGAGGAACTTTCACTGCTTTCGATTTCTTTGATGAGTTCACCTCACGTGGTTGTCTGCATACGCACAAGTCTCCATAAACCGGTTTCGTTCGTTTTGAGTTATTAGAAAGGATAAAAAGAATTTAATAAAAAAAAAGGTGGAAGAAAAAAAAAACCGAAACAATTTTCTTAAATTTCTCTAACTCGACAATAGGAAGTTCACTCCTCCCTTGGTTTCTCTCTGAATACGGAAAGGGGAACAATCTAGTCTTTAGTTCAATGTCCGTCGATAGAGTGTAGTAGACGCTTGTTATATAAAGACAGGGTCTCGTTCCAACTGGTCATTATTGCAAAACCATCAGGAATAAGCGAAACTTGAAGGAAACACAAGATGCGGTCCATTCAATATTTGGCCCTTTTGCTAATCCTATCGTTGGCAATCAACCACGTTTACGGCGCTCCTGGAAAGAAGGCAGGATCGGAAGAAGAAGGTGGCGAAGGAGGTGAAGGTGGTGGCGAGGAAGAAGAAGAAGGTGGTGAAGAAGGTGAGGGAGGCGAGGAAGGTGATCCCGAACAAGAGCGAAAACAGCTGGCCGGGGAGCTCATCCGCATCGAAAGGAAACTGGATCAGGACATTGAGAAGAACGACCACTACGACATCAGGTATGCTTTGGTCAATTTGGAAACGAGGATCAGGCCCAGGGTGGCCAGGCTCTCCAAGGACATTGACGCTACCCTCACCAACCCGGACCAAAAGGCAGGCGAAGAAAAGTTCCAAAGAGGACTTTTAGAAGATATTACTCGCATCCTCTTTAAAGCAGGGTAGGTAGATTAAAACAAAATAAGGTCTGAAATTGTCATTTAATTTGAAAACTCACGTTTGATAGCGCTCGATCTTGTCTGTCTCCCCATGAAACGTACTACGTGCCGTCAAAGAAGTGCATGAAATTCGGTCCTAATGCACGTGTCAATCCCTGTACTGATAAGAAAGATCAGGTCCTCTACGACGGCAAGAATAACGAAGGAGTCTGCGATTGCATCGAAGACGAAAGACATCTCATTTACTACGATGGCGAATGTTATCAGCAAAATTTTCAGGTACGTCACACCAGCCTACGTAAGACTGAAGTAAACTAATTAAATAAGAAATTGTTTCTCTTACCAAAACAGGGCCCTTGTCTGAAGAATTTCTGGTTGGTCATGCACAACGGAACAACCGCATGTGAGCCCATTCCAGCCAATTGCGTCGCTGATGGCCAGCACGTGAATTGGAGCCCCAATCCGGAAGCAGTTCCAGCTGATTGTCACCAATTGGGAAAACGCGGTCCTTGCAGTATCGATCAGGTTGTTTCACGCGATGCGGCCGGTATCATTAGCTGTGTCGTGTCGAAAGAGCCAATCGCAGTAAAGGCGGTTGCGGCCAAAATTGCCAAGGTAGCCGGACGTAACAGTACCGCTACCCGGAACGCCAAACCCAATTCCGATTTGGCTGCTAATTTGAACAGCAATTCAACCACTGCGGCTGTTGAAGCGACTAGTGTGCCAGTGCCACAAAAGAAGAAGGAGTTCAAGAAAGCAACTGCGTCGATCGTAGAAGAGAAACCCTCTTCCATGTGGGATCAACAGACTTGTTCCCTCGGAAGTTACAGGAAGCAAAGTGGCAAATGCCCACCATATTAAACAAATCAATCCTATGAAAAATGCAAAAAAAAAAGAGTGTTAGTTAACGTGTCAATTGACTCGACAGCAATTTAAATTTTCAATGTTAAAATGTGTACAGCTTTTAATTCGTGTTTTCCTTCTGGACTGGAATACATCTAGAAATGAAATCAATTAGTATGATTCAATTATTTTTCAAATAATATTGAAATACAAGTTTTCAAGGGTTTTACCGATTTGGAAACGACCCATACTCGGAGGATGTGGAGAAAGTTTGCAAGGTATACGGAACTTGAACACACGGCAATGAATCTTGTCTTACTGCAACACCTTAAAAATGTCATGTAAACAAGTGAAAGTAAACGGATTATTATGGCTTCAGTCTACGGTCCACACTCTTGTTTGCGGGAATTCTGATTTCGAAAGGAAAATCTACTACAAGACGAGTTCTGCCCGTTTTCCCCGTTGTCCATAACAAGATGACAACATTTTCTAAATAAAAAGAGACGAATGTAAGGAAAGGAATGAACTGTTTAGTGGTAATATCAAATACTTCTTATAAATTAATAATACCTAACAACAAAATGAAGATCGAATGATGTGAATGGCGAGTGATTAAGTGGTGACTTTCTCCTTTAACCGGATTACGCTGAGGCATATTTAAACCTTGCGGATTCATCTAGAATTCTTTAAGGATAATTTGAAATAAAAAGATGGCGAAAGTGAAATAAACTTCTCAATCGCTGAAATTTAAAGGCCTTCTGTTCTAAAACATGGCAAACAATATAAAGATAAGAAATAATTTAACTAGTTTGATATTTAACTAAAAAAAAATTAGTTTCTGGATTCCAGGGACAACATCACATGGCTTATCACTGTTCTTGTCCTATACGTTTGGTTTGCCATACAGGTGATACAGGAAATGAGGCACGTCGGTAGAAAACACGCAGTTTACTATTTCATTCGTAATCTTGCAAAATTTCTTTGAGATGTTCATTGTCACGAGGTTTCTTGTAAGTACGTTTCTTTGGAGCTGCTTTTCTTTTCAACTTAGCAGGAAGAACTTTCTGGCTTGTGTCTTGCATAGAGCGAATTCCCTGGTTTTCTAAATACTCTTCAATTTTGTTATCGTCGATACCATCAACAGCGACTGATCGCCAAAGCTTTTGAAATTCTTCGTCAATCGGCATGTGCGCCGTTTTATCGTTGTAAAACAAAATCTTCTTCTTATCTACCGGTCGGGAAATGTACACTATGTCTTTCTCGAGCATCTGAAACAAAAAAAATTAGTAGGGGATCAAATCAGCAAAATGGTGAAGAAAAAAACGGAAAAAATGTGAATACTTTCAAAACTTTTTCATGGTTAGGTAAGGATTCTTGGATATCTTCAAGCAGAATACCGCCGTATCCTTTCAAATCAGTTTGCCGTAGTAACTTCAGTAGGCTTTTACGATCTCTGACCTTGTATGGTGGTTTGAACATGTACCTTCCATCTGAAGTAACTTCTATTTTAGGATTGCTGTTCAAAGCTTCAGTTCGAAGCCACTACTCTTATCATGAAAGAGACACAAGTAGTGACAACATTAACATACAGTAATGCACATGCAGTGTTCCTTACCTGAGATATTTTCATTCCAACATCAAGTTGGTTAGTTTCATCAAGAATTTCTTCCAAAGTAAGGGCATGATCTGCTCCATCCTGATGTAGTGTTTTTAAATGCTTGACAATTTTAGCCAATACACCAAATTTGTATTGAGAACTCCCTGACATGTGCTTGTAGCTTAAAAAACAATTAGACAGAGTGAGAATAGATAAAAACATGAGGCACACCTACTTAGTCGCATCAATTTTTGGAGCTGAAGCCAAGGATCTCTGCGGGGGCCTAGGTTTCTTTTTCGATTCATCTACTACATTTTCTTTCTTCCTTTTATTCTCCACTCTGCACAAAAAATCATTTTAGTACTGTAAATACAACCCAATTGAGACCTTAAAAAACTATATGTTGAAAACGAGAAACTTACACCGGCGTGGCAAAAGCTCGCCTCTTAAAAGCCTCACGTTCACGTAACAAAGCGGGATCCATTCTCAAATTCTATTATTACTACCTTTGGTAAGATACTATTGTGTGATTCCGAACACAGAAAGATTGAAATTAACACGGCAAACTTGGATTTCAATTCGTATGAAGATACTTGAATTAAGACCTAAAGTTTCTCAAGGGATGACCCGATTGACCGTAGAGCTAAAATGGCGTCTTGTATCTATCAAATCCAGTGTTTCCACTTTCCGCAAAGTGGTATCCCTAGAACGTTGCCAGACTGGGGACATAAATCCCTATTTTAAAAAAATAAAATCCCCAGAAAAATCCCTGTTACTTTCATGGCATACTCACATGGCCTACTATAATAACGGCCTGTCAGCGCGCAATACCTCCAGCGCCTAAAACTGCATTGCCAGAGGGGCGTAATACTCCAAACCGAGCTCCACTGGTAACGAATGCAGAATTGTTTGGGAAAAACAGTGGAAAGTGGAACCTAGCGCCGCGCGTGGCCAGCTTACGGTAAAACAGAAATGACTGGATTGGGACTAGATTCGAACTCGGGTCTCCAGCTTATACATAGCTTATATATAGGCTGAAATAATATTACCAAACATTCTCTATTTGCTATTTTCTCTACTTACAAAACCACTCTTTCATGCAATCATCGCATCACGCATGCAAAAACAAATTTTCTTCATTCAACAAAAACTTACGTTCATTCATTCAACAAAAACTTACGGGTAGCGAATTGGGTCACATATCCCGATGATAAGCTGCCTGCATCCACGAGCCGTCTTTCAGGCCGTGGGGAGGCTAACGAACAGCCTACGTTCAACGATCACCTCTTCTCTACCTTTCAGCTTGTGGTTCGATCTTCAAGGTAGTGAACAGTACTACAGATCGCTTTTTGGCCTGGCAAGGCTACTTTTGCCATTTTTAGCCTGGCAAGGCTTTTTTTTTGGTGTGCCATTTAGCCCCTTTATAGTAGGCATGGCTCTTCTTTTTTCTCCTTTCTTTTCTTTCTTCTTGTTTTCTCTCTTCTTTTTTTTCTCTCTTCTTTTTTTCTTTCTTCTTGCTTTCTCTCTTCTTTTTTTCTTTCTTCGTAGAATCTTGCGTTTTGATCTGTTGTAGAAGCTTGCGTAATCCGATGAATCTTGCGTATCTTGAATGAAGATTTGGAGGGAAAGGGAGGGGGGGAAATTGGCGGTGTCGGGACTTGAACCCGGGGCCTTCAGAATGCGAAGCGAAGGTGGTAACCACTGTGCCAGGACCGCACATCTCAAACAAACTTATTTTTCAACGACCTTCGTTCTAATACCGGAGCTATATAATATGTGACTAATAGTGGTGTCGCGCTGTGGTAGGGCGCTGTGGTATAGCACTGAGATCATACGTCGACTGTCCGTGTTCGGTTCTTATAGACACCATTGCTTCAAAAATCTTTTATTATTTTTATAAATGTAAATAAAAATAATAAGATAACCCATTTTATTTATTTTAGAACAGTATTAAATCGAACACATTTTAAAAGCAATTAACCAGTGCCCGTCAAAGCCAAACAAGTTACCAAAAAAATTTAAATTGGCTATGGAAATAAAACCATCGGATTGCCCCATCATATTTGTTTAGTTAAGCAATAAAGATATGGTTTTTTCCAAAAATAATTGTCATCGAACTTTCAACGTTATAAAGCCTCAAGAGAATCACAGCGTTTCCCAATGAACAGTGTGTTGCTCACCTAGATAACAAAATTGTGTGAGAGGCCTCGGGTTCATCAGGTCTCAACAACAAATTGTTCATCATGGTTGAACAAAATAGATTCGTAATTCCTACGTATATATTCAAGGAACTCTCCCCAGCTTTTGCAATTGGGTCAAGTGCTTGTCAGAAATTCAGTCGGAGACTTGAGTCTTAAAAAATTCGGCGTGCGATATGTTTGGCACAGACGTTTGGAGGATCAAATGGAGTTCGTGGTGTATCCTAGTCAGTGTTACTTTCTGAAAAGCGTACCGTTCACCATTGTCCGCTTGGTGGCTCTTATTGAGGAACATTTTACTTTTGAAGTTGCATAGAAGCGCCAAAAGCAACAGCGGTTTGGCCAAAAATCTCAAAATCCCGAGAAATCCCCAGAAAATTAAATAGGCCCTGGATAATCCCGGAAACCCTAGATTTCCATAACTGCACCCTAGATTCCAAAAATTTTCCTTAAATCCCCCTAAATAGAGTAATATCCCTAGAAGTGGAATGGCTTCAGAGAGAAAAGAAAAGAGAAAAAAGAAGAGCCATGCCTACTATAAAGGGGCTAAATGGCACACCAAAAAAAAGCCTTGCCAGGCTAAAAATGGCAAAAAAGCCTTGCCAGGCTAAAAATGGCAAAAGTAGCCTTGCCAGGCTAAAAAGCGATCTGTAGTACTGTTCACTACCTTGAAGATCGAACCACAAGCTGAAAGGTAGAGAAGAGGTGATCGTTGAACGTAGGCTGTTCGTTAGCCTCCCCACGGCCTGAAAGACGGCTCGTGGATGCAGGCAGCTTATCATCGGGATATGCGACCCAATTCGCTACCCGTAAGTTTTTGTTGTATCTAACACCATTAGGGTGTTAGTGTTGCCAAGTTGTTGTTGTTGATGAAGTTCAAGCATGAAAGAGTGGTTTTGTAAGTAGCTGCAAATAGAGAATGTTTGGTAATATTATTTATTGGCGAGAAACAAGCTATATATAAGCTATATAACAATATAACAAGCTATATATAAGCTGGAGACCCGAGTTCGAATCTAGCCTCAGTCATTTCTTTTTTCCCTTTCCTACCGTAAGCTGGCCACGCGCGGCGCTAGGTTCCACTTTCCACTGTTTTTCCCAAACAATTCTGCATTCGTTACCAAACAGTGGAAAGTGGAGCTCGGTTTGGAGTATTACGCCCCTCTGGCAATGCAGGAGGTATTGCGCGCTGACAGGCCGTTATTATAGTAGGCCATGTGAGTATGCCATGAAAGTAACAGGGATTTTTCTGGGGATTTTATTTTTTTTTAAATAGGGATTTATGTCCCCAGTCTGGCAACGTTCTAGGGATACCACTTTGCGGAAAGTGGAAACACTGGTGATGAGCACTTCGTCATTTTGTTGCATGCGTCTCTCAATGTGCTATCCCCTCCCGAATGGTTCAATTTCAATAATTTTTACATTAAAGGCCAAAAGCAAACGATATTTACAATGGTAGAATAGGATAACTTAGGGATAAATTTCCTAACTAAGTGTAATAGTCACGCGATTTCATCTGTGTTCAAGTAGACAAGGGCATGCATGGTAGGCATTGTTTGACATTTGCGTCAACAAATGTTTTTCTGATCACCTGTTTTTTTCCATTTGTTTCAAGCTATTATGCTGCGAATCTGCACGAAGTTCAAGAATCGCGAGTGAATTTGATGTATAGAATAAAATCTATGAACATCCTGTACACCTGTTTTCAATATGCAACATTGATTTCATGACACATCAAATTCAGATAAATCTTTTTTTTTGCCTTTTTTTTTTTTTTTTAATTTTTTGAAAAATGAAAAGATTTGTCAAAAATTAGTAGTCAAATAGGCGAAAAATCGGAAGCTGAGGATGCAAAAATGGCCCGCCGAAAAAACAGATTAAAAAAAAAGACAAAGTCCATTTCTTCACTGATTCTACCCTTGTGGTAGAATTTCGACCCTGGGTGCCAAAAAATATTTCTGTTTTTTCCCGCGGGCCGTTTAAGAAAGTAAAGAAGAATTCTACTACGAAGAAAGAAAAAATGTAATGGTGTTAAGGTATCTGCAAGCACAATTCATTTCCGTACATGCATTTTCATATTTTTGCATGATAATGACTGTTTTTTTTTGTTCATATTTTTGCATGATAATGACTGTTTTTTTTTGTTTTATTTTGTTTTTCTGTCAGCTAACCGGAATAACAAAGACGTTGAATGAACTGGGATCAACATATAGGAGGATAAGGTATGCAATGTATTTGAAGTGTAAAATAAAAAAAAAACAATTGTACAAGAAAAATTTTAATTTAAAAAGAAGCCAAATGCAAAGGTAACATAACAGATAGAGAGAAGCATAGGGAACTGGATTGTTGTTGGGGAACTTTTCTATTAATTTGTGCTGAATTTAATTTTAGGCTGGCATCAAAACAGAGGAAGTAACGCAACCAGATAAGTGTGATGTGACCAATTGGTATTGTTTTACAACACTAAAAGTTTTTACTTCTAGCAGGTTAGTAAAACTAACTAAAGTAATTTTTAAACTATTATGGAAACTATGTTTTCTCTTTCACCACATGCCTGCAGGTGTATTTGGTCTATGCATAGAGTCTCTTGTGTGAAAGAAGTAGAATCATTACCATGTCTGATACTATGAGCTTCACAAACATAAAATCTAACAGCTAGTAAGTCATTGTGTAGGTTTGAAAGTTTGATAAGTTTTTTTTAAATATTTGTAATATGCAGTAGAATTTTTACAGGTTAAACAAGATTAAATTCCACATGTAATTCTTTCAAGTTCTAACATTTTGGAATAGTTTGCATAAAACTGGTTGAAAGGTGAGTTTGTTAAGCTGTGAACTGCTCAAAAATAACTTTAATGGTTTAGCCAAGTTGTTGCATTAACGAATTATTCAAAATATTTAATTTGAGCTATTACAGCATCTGCGTCATTTGTTATGTTTCGAAGCACTTATAGATGGCGATGCGTTCTCTAATCGATATCGAGCGTTGGTTCCATCTCGATTTCTGAAATGTTCGAATCGATGTCCTCTAACCATAAACCACATCGATAGAATCAATGGCGCCATCCATTTTTATCAAAGATCACGTAAACCGGCTGTTCAACGTGCAGCATGCATGAAATTCAGCCCCATGTAGTTGTGCTTAAGGTATAATCAAAACGAACATTGATATTCATACATGATTGGGAATTTTTAAAATTATATCGAATGGTGGTATTTTTACAGAGTGATCAGGATAACAACGATGTTAAATGAACTAGAGATTGAAATGCTGGAGGTTATAAAGGCCAAGCATTTGAAAACCTGGTGAAAAAAGAGAAAACATAACCTTTAACAAATAGCCTAGAAAGAAATGGCTTTGGCAAGTAATTATGTGTTCATTTTTTGAAGGATAGTAATATGAAGGACCTTAGATGAAATAATCATAGATTATCTAGTTAGCAATCTTTTCTTGTTTTTGCTCTTCCTGTTGTATGTCAATGGTAAACAACCCTTTACAATTCTTATAACTTTTTTTTAGTTAGCCACGTTCAATTAAAATCACATTTACTAACTTTGACAAACCATTGTTTAAGTTTTATAGGGAAAGATGTTTCCCACTTGGCTGGTATTTCAGTGACCAGGACACATCCAATGTATCACAGATACAGCAAAAACAAAGTAAGTGTTAAGCAAATGGATTCCCAACTGAGATCCATTTATCTAGTACTTTGTTAATATGTTCATTAATGTTGAATTTGTATGATGATGCATCTGTTCAGATTGTTGATAAGAATTTCAGGGTGTCTGCTGGAGGTATTATTATTGCCAGCTTTGATGTAAATCTCACTAGCTTAACCAAAAGAACAAGACAGCTGAAAACTTACCGTCACAGAAATAGTTCAGCAACACTGTCAACGTGTTGATTGAATAACTATGAAGAAAATATAGCTCAGTCTTACTGATGCTCAGGACTGTTACTGCGAGAAAGGTATGTCTTTTATTCTTCTTTCCACAAAATGTTCCATTTTAGATTTACATTGAAGTTGATCGAGCCAGATATACATATTTGTGCAATCACTTTCACTAATTCCAAACCCAAGACTAAATTTTAGCTCAAATTAATGTTGTATCTAAACATTTTTTTAATTTTTAGCCATTTAATAATTGGGCATTCGTCGCTGTTATCGTAGACGGTGACTAATTACAGCTCACGCAGTCCAGGCGTATTCAGTAATGTCATTGTGATCTCAGGCATACAAAACACAATCGAAAAAAGCGTCTGGTATTCCCTGTGGTCTTAAAACGTTGGAGTAGGGAGTTGGGAGGTAATGAAATATTCGTTCAATTGGGGATGAAGGGTGACTTCCAACCATGGCGTCAAACGTTTGTCGAAATAGTAAATCAAGCAATTCTTACGTGTTCTCATCGATTTTATTCCGAACATAGGATTTCGATAAAGAACATGTTTATTCAGCATAATGAAAGGTATTATTCATGCATTAAATGCCATTACCGTTTGCACACTAGGTGGTGCTGGCAACAGCCTTACGTTAGGTGGCGGTTAATCGCATACGTGTATCTGTGGGTAGTTTACATTTTCCTTTTCTGACGGTGCACGCTGAAGGTCCTCTCATATTAGGTAATATTATAATCACAGTTTCGGACGTTGATTGCACTTCAAAATATATCTTTTCTGTTTATTGTAATCGCAGGAATCTACGCATTTGAACTGAAAACGTAAATAGAAACTCGCGTGAAAGGTTTTCTGTCACCAGATCTGCCACGCCGAAGCAATTGTAACATCATATATCATACCCTGCACATCAATAAGTAGGTTTTTCTGTTGCATTCGTATATTAATAGATTAAATGCCAATTGAGACAGAACATAAAGTTTCTTGTTTTATCATAGGCAAACTTTTAAATGGGATGAACCTCGGAAACAGCTAATTATCATTTCTTTTGAGTACCATTAGTCGTAGTGTTCTTTCTATTGGCACATGGACTACATACTACTGTGTAAGTACTGTTGGCTTCAAACTTAGTTATGTGCTGCTGATTGCAATTTTTGGTAAAATTTACATATGTTGTGATACAATAGAGATGTTCCTGGAGGAAAGTATACCACTTTCTCTTGCAAGGGTAGGGTAGGACAAGAGGAAGGGAAAAACGAATTTAAAAAATGGCAACGTGTTGGCCGAGTTTCAGTTTATGCTGTCGGCGGCTGCAAGTTCGTTTGATTTGATCATCGACATCGACGAATGCTTCACTTAATACCACCGGTAGCTAGTTGCAGTGAGTTATATGTACTAAGTACATGGTAATTATCGTAATCGAGGTTTTCATGAATCTATCGAAGGAAGAGAAACAATAGAAAGCTACACTGCTCATTTTACCTTAACATGTTTCAAAAGCGAATCCATAATCCTGCAACGGCAGTTGGCACTACAATTAAGTGTTTCTTGTGACAGGTGTTAGATGGCAGTCGATAGGTTATCTAGTCGCTAGATGACACTGTACCAAATGCTTATTCTGCCCGACACTAGATGGCACTGTCAAAACTATCTTGCCGACACTAGATGGCAGTGTTAAGTGTCTAATGTTAGATGGCAGTGGGAAAACTTTGTTGTTTGTAACCGCTAGATGGCTCGACGTTAGATGCTACGTAATTGAAGGCCATCGACTAATGTTATCGCATAGCTAGAAGTAACCTGATGCCTATGAAACTTCGTTCAACAACAGACTTAGATTCTAAGGATTGTAAACTTTATCACATGTCTGGAACTGAGTAATTTATTTTTTGTGTATGATATAGCAGATGTAAGCATGTTGCAGATGGTAGATGCAGGTAGGGTAATAGATTATGGTGTTATATAAGGACTAAAATGATCCATTGCTACTTTATCTCAGTGCCAACTGGATTGTGTTGCATTATCATCAAACCCATACCCAAGAAGCTATAAGGAAAGTAAAGCAGTCTCCAGAAAATCTGTGATAAGCACAATTTTTCTTCACCAATATTTTTATATCATTAATTCTTGTCAATATTACATCTTTATGGGAAATCAGGTGCAATACTTTGTTCAATTTGGGGCAAATGAATGTAACAAGCAGAACAAATGGCACCATCGAGGAGGTTAAACAACCATATTGCAAAACAAACATGCATTGCACATAAGCCAGTGGGTCCTGTTGTATAAATATCATTCTCACAGAAGCTTCTAGCTGACCAGAATGGTGTTGGCTTTCCTAACATGTTCTAACAAATCCCATACTATCCCGTGCATTCAATGTTGTTGGATAACATTCTCTCTAACATTCATTCAATCAAAATCTTTCTTCTTTGTGATAAAGATATGATGAAAATGGTGTGGAAATGTTGAAGCTAGAGTACAATAAACTCAAAACTTGTTCAGTTTTGTGCAGTTAGTATTAAATGTGTATGTGTAAGTGTTGGTGTACAAAATTAGAGTGGCATTTCAAGTTGGTATAAGTACATGCAGATTGAGCAAAAAGCCTTCAGTATTTCCTAATGTAAGTTTGCAATAAGAGATATTACTCTAAAAAAGACCACCACTGAAAGCTGTTGTACAAAAGATAACCAGTAATACTGCAAACAAAGGACAATACTGTAATGGCAAAGTAACACAATTGATACTAGCCAGGGATCACCTATCAGCAAGAAATTTGGTAAGATATTACTACATGGATAGCAGTCATTTCCCAATGCAACAAAATATTCATAGTTTGTAGCAGAAGATTTTTTCGTAAATAAACCTTGAAGACATTCTTGAAGATGTGCTATTTGGTAATATTCTGCAAGAATAGGATCACCCATTTACTTCTGTCAGGTAATAACCATATCTGTTCCACTATCCCCTTAATTCTGATGGCTACAAAATTAAGGGGATGGTTTTAAAACATTTGCTTCGATTATTATGTGTGTGGTAGTGATTTGAAGTGGTATTCAGGTCGTACCTGAAAACTGAACTTTAAGAACTTTGAAAAGCCATGTTATGTTCATTTACTATAGTTTACGTTTGAAACTACGCAGATCTTTTGTAACTTGTGAAGGAGAACATAGTTCATTTTTTAAATTTTCGAAATTTTAACTTTCAGTACAACTTCCGGTTTGAAAATGCCAAATAACTCACTGTCTGTTAGTCTGAATGAAAAAAGAACCACATTTTCGTAATCCTCGTGAAATTTGGGGTCGAATCCATGTGTCAGTATGAAATACCCGAAAATCGCAAATTTCCCTGAACGTTCAGGAAAAATCGCGATTTTGGCCAAATTGGCCTTTTCGCCAAAAATAGGTCAAAATAGGTCAGACACACCTTAAATTTCACGAGGATCACGAAAATCATATTCGTTTTGTTGTGGGCCCAGTATTTCTGGAGATATAGTCAACTCCCGATAACTTCCGGTAATTTTTTTTCAACTTCGCAAAAACTAAAAAATGAACATTAATAAGCCAAACATTTTAAGCATTTTGATCATATATGAAATGGTGTAGTGGCTTCTTTCGTGCTTGTTTTGTTATTTTACTGTTGGTTGATCGCGCGAATTGATATACTTATGACACTACTTCGTTAACAGAGACTACTAGTATTATGTATCACGCTAAGGGGAAGGTATACCTGGTAAATATAGATCATGGCTTTTTTTTTTTTTTTATGTAAAACGGATTGCCATATGAGACATTAAGCAGTCACTTTTACCAAACGTGTATGGCAATCCGTTTTACATTTAAAAAAAAAAAAAAAATGGCGGAAAAAAAAATCGCACTTTTTTCTCTTTTTTCTACCCGTAGCCATCTATCAGTCGGTTTCATTATTACAGGCATGTAAGCAATTTGAGTTAATTGTATCCCATTAGCAGTTAATTGAGTAGCGTGGCTGGAGAACAACGCGTGGCTGGAGGAACAATTGAAAAATGGATAAGATAATAAAACAAAAAAATGGTAAGTATAAACATTATTATATTGGTTTTCAATTATTAATTATTGTTTATTAGATCAAATTATGAAGCTGCAGGCCCAGTTATTGGAACAACACAAAATATTAGATAACAAAGCTAAGGATCGTAGGCCTAACACGTAATGATTCTATTTATTTGCTTTTATTCATTCGTGTTTTGTAGCTCAAATTTTGAGTCTTCAAGCTCAGCTAGGGGAAAAGAACAAATTGGAACGGAACAATTTCCAAACAGTGAAGGAGGTTTTTCAAAACTCATCTCTAACTGAACGTGAGGATGAGTTGGCATTAGGCGAACACAGCCAGGTACCTAAAGTTTTCAAATAAGAATTCAAAATAAGTATAGAATTTTAAAAAATAATTATTTATTGCTTAGTTATTCAGTCCACCACATGACAGTGTGTTAAATTTAAATTCTGTTAGTGCTGCACTAAAAGAATCGTTAGTAATAAGCTCATGCAGTGAAGGAACTGAACAATTGTGGGAACGTATTTGGGCCAAAAATGGGTGTGGTACAGAAACCCAGAAATGGCACAAGTTCAACATGAAACATGGATTAGGTACTTTTCGGTTTTTTGTCTATCGAAAAAGTATTTTTAATGCTATTATTTTGCATTCACAGATTTTAACGGGGGATCAAATCAAGTCTGGAAGTGTTACAGGATGGAAGAGTGAGCCTACAGATGAAAAAACACTGAGAGTGCATTACCGTAAGGTGTGAGGTAAATTAATAGAGTAATGCAAATTGCCTAATGAGAAGTACCATCTTGTGTTAATGAATCCAGTACAACAGCAATCCTTTATAGTTCTGTCACAGCTAGAAGCCTCAAATAATTCTGCTTCTCTGTCTAAAGAACAACTTGTCCTTTATGTTCAGAGTGTTGGGGAAACTGGGTACTTAAATGGCCCTAAAGATGTTTTAATTTTGCTGCTATTGCAGAGATGAACATCATACATGGACTCTTTAGGTATGAAAGGATTTTTCTTCAAATAATTTTGAATTTATGACGAAGAATTTCTCCTCCTTTTTGCCAACCAGGTCTTATCTACCAAAAAAAATTTTATCCAATAGGAAAGGATTTTCATGTACTGGGAACACAACTATCAACAATGCAACATTCTACAGGTGCTAGTTTATCATTCAAGAGCCTTATACAATGAAGTTAATCTGCAATTTGTATGTCCTTTCCCAAGCTTCTGCCAGAAGTTGAATCTCTGAGTCATGTAAGTTCCATGATCAACAATTGATGTGTTTAACGGTGTTGTTTTTCTTTTCTCAATATAGGTTAATAGTAACATTGGATCTGAAAAGATTCTTGGTTGGGGCAAGACACTGAATAAATTGTATTGATTGGATGGATGACATGACATTGCTATACTTAATTCGGATTCCCCAGACGGTATTTGATATTAAAAAAATTGAAGTGCATATCTGGGCTCCCTTCTTTTCTGAAGCCCCGTTTCCCCTTGACTCATAATAAGCCCGTAGGGGGTCATGCCCCTACTGTACGGTATATATAAAAACAACATATACCGAGGTTTGGAGGGCTCTGGCCGGAAAGGGGACGTGGGGTGCCGCTTCGTCCGATGATGTGTTCACGGAGGGTGACGTGGCTGCCCACAAATCCGAAGTAAAGGTTAATCGCTCCTGTAAAAATGTTCCAAATCTTCAGCTCTTCTTCCGGCTTCTCTTAGCCAATCACCGGGTAATCTCCCCGGTGGGTCAACAAGGCAGTGTCTCCCCCTGCCTGGGTTGACGGCAACTTTTGAAAGGGTTATTGTGCCTTTTTAAAGTTGCAAAAATAATTGTAATATGCAGAGAATTGTCAATAAAATTTTTTTTATAAAATATTTTTTGCAAAATTCGTTTCTTTCATTGTCTGTGTTAGCTTTGTTCACACATTGCATTTATCAATTTTGTTTTTTTGGCTTTGCTTTATTTGTTTTTGTCACATTTGATGGTAAGGTGACGGGTATTGGTTAATCGTTTATCTGTAAGCATTCTATTATTATCCAGGGATCGAACCCTGGATGTTCGGCATACCTCGCCGATGCTCTACCAATGAGCCACGAATCATATGATTTTAAGTTGGCTTTTTTTTTCTAGTCACTTGTGGACTTGCATTTACACTTACAATAAAACAGAAATGCAATTCTGCAGTATACTTTTCTACATTATTCTACTTCATTTTTACACATCTACTGAGGTTTGAACCCAGGGTAACAGGTATCGCAGATAAAAGCTCTACCACAGAGCTAAGAACCTTATGGCAGCAATAGAAAGATAAACATATAGTTGTGAAAGACTGCATAAACATCCTAGACGATAACATATGATATGCGATAATAAAAAATTTAAATATATCTCGTGGCTCAATGTTAGAGCATCGGCGTTGCACGCTGAATGTCTGGGGATCGGTTCCCATACGAGTAAAACAAAATACAAAATTACTTCATAAAATATCCAGATTGTTCCTTGAATTTAAGTTGAAGAATTCAAAGAGTGTAATAAATAATACTTACAGATAAACGATAAACCAATGGAAACAATGCTTACCATCAAAGGTGGCAAAAACAATAAAGGTGAATTAAGCAAGCTAAATATAAAAAGTGTAACGTGTGAACACAGCGAATACAGACAATGAAAGAAACGAATTTTGCAAAAAAATTTTATAAAAAAAATTTTATTGACAATTCTCTGCACATTACAATTATTTTTGCAACTTTAAAAAGGCACAATAGCCCTTTCAAAAGTTGCCGTCAACCCAGGCAGGGGGAGACACTGCCTTGTTGACCCACCGGGGAGATTACCCGGTGATTGGCTAAGAGAAGCCGGAAGAAGAGCTGAAGATTTGGAACATTTTTACAGGAGCGATTAACCTTTAGTTCGGATTTGTGGGCAGCCACGTCACCCTCCGTGAACACATCATCGGACGAAGCGGCACCCCACGTCCCCTTTCCGGCCAGAGCCCTCCAAACCTCGGTATATGTTGTTTTTATATATACCGTACAGTAGGGGCATGACCCCCTACGGGCTTATTACGAGTCAAGGGGAAACGGGGCTACGGAAAGGAAGGGAGCCCAGATATGCACTTCAATTTTTTTAATATCAAATACCGTCTCGGGAATCCGAAGGAAGTATAGAAATATCATGTCATCCATCCAATCAATACAATTTATTCAGTGTCATGCCCCAACCAAGAATTTTTTCACATCCAATGTTACTATTAACCTACACTGAGAAAAGAAAAACAACACCATTAAGCATCTCAATTGTTGCTCATGTGACTTACATGACTCATAGATTCAACTTCTGGCAGAAGCTCGGGAAAGGCCATACAAATTGTAGATGAAAATCATTGTATAAGGCTCTTGAAGGATAAAATAACACCCCTAGAATGTTGCATTGTTGATAGTTGTGTTCCCAGTATGCTGAAAATCCTTTCCTATTGGATAAATTTTTTTTTGTAGATTAGACATGGTTGGCAAAAAGGAGGAGAAAAGCTTCATCATAAATTCAAAAATTTTTCAAGAAAATTCCTTTCATACCTAAAGAGTCCATGTATGATGTTCATCACTGCAATGCCAGTGAAGTGAAACATCTTTAGGGCCATTTAAGTACCCAGCTTCACCAACACTCTGAGTGTAAAGGACAAGTTGTTCTTTAGCAAGAGAAGCAGAATTATTTGAGGCTTCTAGCTATAAAAGAACTATAAAGGATTGCTGTTACACAGGATTCATTCACACAAGATGGTACTTCTCATTAGACAATTTGCATACTCTATTACTTTACCTCATACCTTAATGGTAATGCACTTTCAGTGTTTTTCAACTGTAGGCTCACTCTTCCATCCTGTAACACTTCTAGACTTGACTTGATTCCCCACTAGAATTCTGTGAATGCAAAATAATAGCATTAAAAATACTGTTTCGATAGACAAAAAACCGAAAAGTACCCAATTCATGTTTTATGTTGAACTCGTGCTATTTCTGGGTTTCCGTACCACACCCATTTTCAGCCCAAATACGATCCCACAATTGTTCAATTCCTTCGCTGCATGGACTTATTACTAACAATTCTTTTAGTGCAGCACTAACAGAATTTAACTTTAACACACTGTCAGGTGGTAGACTGAATAACTAAGCAATAAATAATTGTTTGTTAAAATTCTATACTTATTTTGAATTCTTATTTGAAAACTTTAGGTACCTGACTGTGTTCGCCTAATGCCAATTCATCCTCATGTTCAGTTAGGGATGAGTTTGGAAAAACCTCCTTCACTGTTTGGAAACTGTTCCATTCCAATTTGTTCTTTTCCCCTAGCTGAGCTTGTAGACTCAAAATTTGAGCTACAAAACACAAATGAATAAAAGCAAATAAATAGAATCATTACGTATAAGCCCTTACCATCCTTAGCTTTGCTGTTATCTAATATTTTGTGTTGTTCCAATAATTGGGCCTGCAGCTTCATAATTTGATCTAACAAACAATAATTAATAATTGAAAACCAATATAATAATGTTTATACTTACCATCCTTTTGTTGTATTATCTTATCCATTTTTCAATTGTTCCTCCAGCCACGCGTTATTCTCTCCATCCACGCTACTGAACTAACTGCGAATGGCATCCAATGGACTGAAATTGCCTACGCCAGTAATAACGAGTCTGAGCGGTAGATGGCTACGTGTCGGAAAAAAAGAAAAAAGTGTGATTTTTTTTTTTTTTTTTTTTTTGGCGAAATTTTTTTTTTTTTTTGTGTAAAACGGATTGCCATAAACGAAAAAAAAAAAAGCTACGTACCAACCTGCCATCTAACGTAAAGTTCTAAAAGATTTATGCCAAACTGTCATCTATGTGTCAGAAGTTGAAACAGTTGCAAATTACCTCTATTGCGGTTATATAAATATGGGTTTCTTTTAAAATTCTCTAAGTTAAATACCTTATTAATTGATTAAAAAATCTTTTTCTATTTTGTATATTTGTGTTCTTCAGTTTCTCCTTTGTTTTATATAGATTAAAGTATACCAAAGTCACAAGAAATTAGTTAGAAATTCCACGATAATTTAGAGATGGTCACTGTCAGCAAAAAGATTTGATTATATAGCGAATAAAATTAATGGCTTATTAGTTCAGCGGCGACGTACTACCACTCCGCCTATCATACAATCTGATAGTTCTTCACGGACTATATCCGAGAAATATTTAAATAAGCCTTCGCTAGGTCCTCTGTATGGGAAAAGGTCCGCTTGGCGACATTTCACTTTAGGAACATAAGGCCCCCTAACTGTTGCGGAGATATACTTCGTGTTATCAACCGGGTACACGATATGACTGACGTGAGAGGCTGGAACAACTTTAACGCGAGACATGCCAGTACGAGCTACTCCGCCCGGAGTGTTAAGCCCAGCCGATGCGTCAGCAAAAACAGCCGATCCGTCTCTGCTGATGGCACTTGCCCCAGCAACTGTGCCAATCGGAGTAATGTGCACAGGGATAACATCACGTGGTAAGGTGTCGGCGGTGTGTTTGGAAATATCGACCACTTCGAAGACAGAAAGATCATCGGGAATATCGTCGTGGGACATTCCGTCCAGGTTGTGTACTTCAAAAACGTCGGCCGAGTTCTGAGCAGGAATAACTTCAACTGGAATGATGTTCTTGGGTAGAGTATCTAACGTATGTCCATCGATGTTGACAACTTCGAAAGGCTCGATATCATCGGGAATATCATCATGGTCTACTCCGGTTAGATCGTGCACTTCAAAGAGCGACACAGTATCCATTGCCTGGGCAGCGGCGGCCCGTTTCTGGGAGTTCCTGTTTGAAGAAAAGTTAGAGCGTAGACTGTATTTTTTGGATTCTTATCTAGGTAATTGCAAATCCAACCTGGGCGAATTAGACGTTGGTGCAGAGTAGATGGCTGGAACGCACACAACAATCAGAAACACGTAAAGGCACTTCATTCTCGAATGTGATTTGAATTGAATGTGAATGTCGATTCTAAAATTCAGGTCTTTTTATAGTACGCTGTAAGAGTTGCAAATCCTGCCCTAGATTCATTACATTTAGCTATAGACCTTAGGATCTGTACGCATTTGCTGTGTAATTGATTGACTAACGCCCAAAGATCACGCTATAGAATGTACTCTGAATCGTACTATGGATTAAATCCTTACGGGCATCAAGTAATTCCAGTAAGGGTCAGTTTTTGTTCGAATTCGACTGACGAAACAATTTTTTTTTGCGTTCAGTGTTCATGTCGGCCAGCAAGTTGCACAATTTCGGTCTAAACGCGTGATATGTGTGTACCACTTGACTTTGGTCAATCACATTCACGAGGCAACCTGCTCTTCTTGAGGCATATAACCTTGAATTGAGAGCGAGATTGAGAACACAATTAGAAAGCAGGTTCAACGATAATTTGACTATTAAACAAAACGGCCTCCTGCTGCAAACACGTTTAATCAAAACTAGGGCCCAAAGTGGTCAAAGTTATTAAAGCGTAAGATAAGACTGTAATGTTGAAAGCTATTTCTTATCTCGAATTTAAAAAGAAACGACATCATTTGCAATCAAACTTAACTGTTGTAATTTGACATTGTTTTTCGTTCGTCAAACGTTCTTGTTTCAACGACCTATCTCGTTAAGAAGAAATCAGACAACAATTCCCGAATTGCTGAAGCGTGAATTTTGAGAAGCAGCTAACGAGCCAATTCGAGTGGCCTTGTGTTACTTGTTTGAAAGCATCGTTTTCTCTTTAACGCGTTCGATTAAAAGAGCATTGGATCGTATCTCATCGTGTGCAAAGCTAATCATTTGCTAATAGGCGGCCCATTACTGGCCTACCTGTTTGCTGAAATACATTCAAGCTTTAGGATTCGATATTAAATTAATCAAGCACAAGTGTTACGCTCCATTTTGATAGACGATCGTAATACCCAACATTCGGTTATTCGAAATACAACAAGGATCATTCAATAAGGTGTGATGATTAAAACAAATGAACCTACTTTCTCATCTAGCAGATGCCAAGATCACCTTTTCTTCTTCTCTTGATGGAAAGCATGAAAGTGCCTAACAGAAAGCTAACGTGTCAAGGACAGATTAAATATCAACGGTGTAACAATAAATACCTTGTAGCGTTCCATCTCTATAGCTTCTTGGGTGTCTAACAAAGGCAGTTGTTAAATTTCGTTTGAAATTCCCGATCACGATTTAACGTTGATCATCGAATTCCACCTGGTTGCCACTCACCTGTCTGATATTCCCTGTAATGCGCATACTAGTAAAACCACACATGATGCATATTAACTTTACGTATCTACTCGAAGCAAAATCTATGATGTCGCACATACTAGAAACTCAATAGCGTCAACAAGTCATAGGGGATAAAAGCATGTTGAAGAAAATCGTCCCACTCGCAGAGCACGTTATCACTGTTTACACTTGTCCGTCCGCCTATACTCTTACCCTGCGGCACACATCGTGTTAAGTTACTGTCGCTCTTGGTTCTATTTGATTAGAGCTTTCCCAATGAAGTCGTTACGCAGTCAGGACATCCTTTCACACACGATGACGCAAATCATTTGAAAAAAATAAAGCCAAAAGGAAAAACACCCCCTTTTTTTTCTTAAATGAAAAACACCTGGGGATATTCGAAAGATTGTAGAGGAAGGGCTTTCAAATTGACTGCCATTACGTAACCGTTTTTCAACCCTAACCTTCTTAAATGGTGGGACGTTGTAGCCAATACGTCAACGTTTTACCTCCACTGGAATTGACAATGAATATAGGTCAAGATGGCTGGCTTATGTGAAGAAATGGATTCAAAAGAGCTTTAAGCTCTCGGTATCATTTTACGGCGCTGCGTGGAGGCGTCTTAAGTTCATCCTGGATCATCAATAGCCCTCGAATTTCATTTTGGGCTTCAAATATCACTTCGCGTAAATATATATGAGATTTGCAGCAATTGAACGTTTGGCGCTGATTCATCATTCCCAAGTATGCGATAACATCATGGACTTGAAGTTGAAATACATTCGTTTTATTAATAGATGCATCAAAGGTTAATTATATTATAACTTGCATTTTTAATGCGTCGTTCGAAGCGGAAATTCGTTTACAAACAAACAAGAGGAAACATTTCGATGAGGTTTCAACGGCTAAATCATAACGAAAAACAAACCTAATGGATTTCCCCAAAATTTATTCATGGGTGGCTCCGATTCGCGGTAAAAATTCATAAAGCCAATCCATTTCCATGTCTTCATGCCTCAGCTGGAGCGCTGCTTCCGCACTATGTAAAAAAACACACAAACATCACAATCGGCTTTGAATGAACTGATCGAATATCCCATTTACATTTGATTCCTATCGGCGTGACAGAAGGTGATCAACTCCTCCTCGGTACAGCCAATCACGCAGCACTGTCGTAACAGAGAATCCCGTTTGCTATTATCCAATTCCGTCCGTTGTGTCAATTGGCTTTCGGTTGGGTCTTCTGGATGGACGTGAGCTATGATTATTAACAATTATCTGTGTTAAACTGAATTTACATACCTGGGGTAGATTCTGCGTGCGAAGAAGACTGATTGAGAGCGACCAGATCGAGATGAGAGGGAATCTTAAAAACCGAGCAGGATTCGTCAATGACTCGCGTCAGTTCACGGCCACAGAAGCGCATCAACATCGGCTGCGTTTCGGCATGATGTGGACGGGCAAACGTTAAACTGGCATAAGCCAATACGAGCAGAAGTGATGCCCAACACCTGCGCATACAAGCGGATTAGTTCGATCTGAATGAAATCGATACATTGAACTAAAAGAAACGTGTGCTCGTCAACGTACCTCACTGTTTTTTCAGGCGAAACGACCGTCATTTTCACGATAAATTCGTTGAATGAAGGGCAAGTAAACTTTGAAACTATTTGAAGAAAGATGGATCAGCTCAGAGCGATTGAAACGAAATGAAAACAAGATTGTCAGTCAGCCCATTTTTATTTATACATGATCGTCAGTGAGGGGAGGGACTCTGTGACCGACAGAGTTCCATGGAACATTAAACTCTGATTTCATTCACACGCGCAGTGACTTGTGGATGATCTATTCGACCCAGCGCTGATTGCGATTTATCAAGAAATTAAAAGAAGAGGTTCAAATTTCAAGAGAGTTCGTGAAAAAGATCGTGTCACATGGTTTGTTTGGGAACACTGGCTCCAGCGATTGGCCCATCAGTGGAGTGAAAACACTACACGCAAGCGATATCTCACATTGATCGTCGACACGTTTTGACATCGTACTTTCCGACATTTCCCAATTTGAAATGGAACCGGATGAAGATGACGTACAATATCATTCCAAATCAAGGTCGATGATTTACTCTTCTTTTTTTAAATATAACCAGGCCAATTTGTTAGTGTTTTTTCTTTTGATTGATTGTTCTTGCTCGTGTTCCAAATGAAACGTGCCCACACGTCGAAATCGTATAGTAATTAGACCAACAAATGACGCTCGGCTAAAAACGAGGCGATGGCCAACGCATATCCAATAATTAAAATGAGGAAAGTGCCTTGTAAATCAGTTAATTGGAGACTTTTAGGTCCAAAATCCAATGGCCGGAGGGTGTCACATTTGCCTTTCGATGGAGGCCAATACATTTTCTTCCAGTACATTCCCAGACCGGCTTCCATCATCTGTAGAATCCTGAAATGTGGGTCGTTTTTAACAGTGAATGCTACAAGGAACAAAGAATTAAATATTTCAAAGATGATTTACTTTTTGTCTAGTAGTGGTTTTAATGGGCTGCCTTTAGGTAGAGCGAATGCCACATTAACTTTAAAGAAATCTTGTTTAATAATGCTGAGACGACAAATGCCCGATTGAATGTAATCTTCATAAAGGGCAGCCTCGAGATTCGATTTTGGCTATTTGATTTGGAATTTAAGCCGAATTAAATGTTGAAAAAAATTTAAACAATAGGGCACTATACTCCAATGTAAGCATAATTTTCGTGAACGACACGTCCGATAAAATCGTCGTGAACGTCGATTAAAGTTCCTCGCTGATTCCGGATCAATTCTTCTGTTTTAAACATTTCGAATGACGATTAAGGCCATCAATTCAAATCAGTTAATGCATACCTCCGATTGTTTTGTAAACCCCACTAGTGGCTTCCTATTTTAAATCTGAATCACTCATCACTTCAATTAGAGTATTTAATTCAATACGTACGGTGAAGAGATGATCTAAGGCCGTTCCACGTAAAACGGCCCATTTTAGATGAGAGGCTGGCAATTGTTCCAGTTTGGTGATGACGGGCGAAAGCTTAGGGAATCGTAAAAAGGACATGAGAATGCCAACGTAAGCGCTGGCGAAAACGACAGTGGCCAAACACCAAACAGCTCCGAGCAAACGAGGAGAGAATCCCACCAAAGACAACTTCTGTCCAGCTACGTATAAAAACAGACAATACTTAAAGTTTAATCCATTTGAATATAACGTAAAGCGAAGGATACATTGGCCAACGAGGACCCCGAGAACGAAGAAATATTGCTTGGCTAAATGTGGACGATGATTGAATTCGAAATGGCGCCACAGAATTCCAGGTAGAACGATGACGAATAAAATCAACGTAAGCCACACCTTTGATTTTGTAAAATTTGTAGATTGCAATGTAGTTATTTTAGTATAATAGAAACCTCTAAGCGAAAAGGCTTTGTGCAGGCTAATAATTGATGGTTTTCAATCGGTAATGGGATCAGGATGCTGGACGATTCCTGATAGAATCCGGCGGTAAAATCAACCACTTGATATCGGGAATGAATGATTGAAAAAGCTCCTACTCCAATATCAGCACTCTATTTTTTTTTTTTTCAATTAAATGAAATGCAATTGAATTTCATAGTCTTTTAGAACATTAGGGATTACCTGGTCGAGGATCATGCCAATCATTCCATCCCAACTCCCATTGGCTAACTCTTTGCCGTACTTGCCATTGCTAGGAAAATCAACTTGATACCTTTAAAGTGAAAACAATTTGAAATGGGATGCTTAGATCAACTGAATCGATTGCAAAAAGAAACTTACGTAAAGTTATGAAGGGGCTGGAGAGCGTGAATGATTTCGAATAGGTATCCCTTGTAAGCGATGATGGTGCCATTCGAATCACGTTCAACGGACATGTACGGCGCTGGCTGTGTCCCCCAAAAACGCTAAATCAGACTATTTAGTTTAATTTTTAATTGATCAAAAGTCCTGCCACTTACTTCTAAGGATGATAACCTCAATTGTTTGCCATACAATTGATCGTATCGAATAGCTGTCACGTCTCCGACGTTCAATGAACCGCAATCTCTCAGTTCTTGGTTCGCACTGACGTTCCGAATTTCGAAAAATTACGTACAATAATGTTTCGAAAATGAAGACGTACTTACTTAAAATGCAATTCGTTGAACGACAGTAAATTTCGTGTAACATTGTCCAGCGACAGCGAACAAATCAGCTGTTCCAGCCATTTGATGATTGCGAAACTGCTGCACACATATCGATCGATTTCCTTGACGTATAATATAAAAACGAGATATAGTGCAAAACAAGTAACAGATAAAAAGAAACTTGCATTCAAAGGATGCAATGCCAAGCGTTCAACCAATCCAGGTATTGCAGGTGTAGGGCACGGTGAAACCTCCACCCGGAGCGTTGGCACTCCCGGCCTTATATTTAACTCGACATCGTCACTCATTTGACAGCAAGTCGTGAATAAAATGAAGCCTTCCAATTGGCTCTCAGCTGCTCCAGAAATTGCGGACATGAAGAACGAAAGGGTTCAATCATTAGGGTAACGTATTTGCTAGTCAATGCAGAACAGTGAAAAATGTTGATACAAGACCTTTGGACATGTGGCTGACGTTCATCAGCACTTCAGACGTCATCGGAAACATTTTGAAATCGAATAACGTCGGACACGAAATGTCTTTGGCGTTGTTGAAGATGGTCGTCATCCATCCAGTCGGTTGAAGTGCATCATGAAAGACACCTTTAGTTATTCCGCATCGGCATAGTAATCAAACAGATCATTAAAGCCAAAACAAAGATCTATAAATAGTATTACCAATTCCAGTGCGTCGCGTTCCGATCACGTCACTCACGAATAAATGGAACATGAAACAGTTGCAAAAGAATCGCATTTTTTCCGAACCTAAATATGAAGAGATCAGGAAACATGAACGATTCCCGCCCGTCTAATGCCCATTTCTCCTGAGACATTCAACTATAAAATGCCCAGCAGCAGTGCGCAAGCGCAATGGACGTAGTCGACATTAAATACTTCGATTTGTTACCAACAGGTACACAAACAGCCGACTTTAATTTACACTCAGCACACGTGTGTAAATGATTAATCAAAAGTTGCTGCTCAGCCGGCAGCGGCCATCAAAAGTGTTTACGCAGTTGGTTTGACGATTGTGAACACGTTAGAACTCGAATCCAACACTAAGCTCTGTTGAAACTCGTCAGTCTTGATGATCCAATTCCATAATAAACTTGAGATCGCAACCGGCTAAATTATCTTCCATCCATTTATCAATGCGCTCATTCAATTCCGGACTGTAATGATTCTTCCAATCGCCTGCTTTACCTGCATTTGCAAATATTATGCACAATCGATTTTCATACATGAATTCTAATGAATTTTACCTTTACGAAAGAAGGTACCGGCGTCTTCGTTAATAACACCCATTGCCTTGGCTTTGGCTGATTCAGCGGCTTCACCTTCAGCTAATCTTTTGAAACTCAAATGATCCAGCACGCGGATCATTTGCTCCTCGTTGATGGTTTTATTCAGATGAGCGGCCACACGTTCCACCACTGCCCTCAAGTTCTTTTCAATGCGGAATTCAATTCAATGCCAATCAAATGAAACGTGAAAAGCAAAATTACCTGTTTCATTTCTTCGTAGAACAAAAACAAAACATTCGGATGATGACGTAGATTCCAAGCTTCCAGGACGTGAGGAAAGTACGGCGAATAATAAACTATGGACATTGATAGTAAAATCATTAAACAAAAAAAGATTACAAGATTAAAATATCCGAATACTTAGGCCGTTCATGGAATACTCGGCAAACTGTTCCATAGTGCCTTTGTAATCATGAAATTTAAACAGTTTGAAATGATGATAATTAGAGACGATGACATCCTTCGGGTTACGTGCCACGTACACTACCTGCCATCATTCCATTTATTTTTAAATATTTATATCGTTATAAAATGATATTTACTTTGCAAGTGTCTAATAATTTCGGTGGAAGAAGGTAGAAAGGCAAATGACTCTTGATAATTCGAGGCGACGGCCTTTTGGCCATGGATTCCAACGACCAGCAATCCCGGATTTCCTGTGGCATTCGTTCCGGTGATTGCAGAAAATCCCCTCTGTAAATTCAATGCAATGAATAAAACAAATATCTCTCATCATTAAAATTGAAATTCAAGACCTTACTCGAGATAGGGCGATCTCACATGCAACGGCGTTTTCTTGGCCGTCTCAGTATCGCAATTGTTGGCAATGAGCCAAACCAACTCTTGGGTCCACGTCGTTCCTGGAATTCGAAACGATCATGACCTTGAAGGGCAAAACTCTTGTTGCCAACGTCACAAGTAAGAAAAAGCCCTTACCAGATTTAGAGAAAGTGCAGACCCACACATCGTCTTCTCTCGGCTGGAATTGATAAATCTCATTAGGGCGACGGCCATACTCCCGCGTGAAGACGAAACCACCTGGCTCACCTCTGACCATGCCTTCGTCTTGTCCCGGGAACAGGTCGATGATCGGACTGGTTAACGATTCACGAATCAAATCAAACTTGACGGGTAGACGTTGAGTGTCTTCATTCTGCTCTTGGCTGGCCATTCAAGACACTTGTGTCACCTAATAACTTTAAGTCTCCAACGGCAGACGAAAGAATGAGCAAGAAATTAATTGAAAATGGGGGCGTATTTACTGCATATGAACGCCATCTATTGGCCAATGTGGCAGAAACAAGTGGGCGTTTTCCAATACATGAACTATCAAAGAAAGATTACGTTGCATCTGGTTTCGTCAAGCGTTTGCTTCAACTTAAAAGAGATAATTTAATTTTATTGAAAATGTATTGCAATTTAAAAACAGAACGAAGGTAGTAAAATCGCATTCTATCCAGAATGACGGCAAACGCCTCTGTGATCACGCCAATGGCTCGGCGGGCATTGGAGTTTACGCAACCTAATGACTCCTCTGCGAGGAGGTTCTATTCGCGATGCAATCAACCTATTCATTTGCGATTTAGATTTTCGATTTCGTATGAAATATTGAAAAACTTGTTGAGCTCACCGTAGAGACGTCGTGTCAAAAGATGACATTATCAATGCAATTAGAATGCCAATAAACGAGCGTGCTAAAAATTCCAGTTTCATTTCTTTACGTATTTGCACTTTGATCCACTTCAAGAGACGATCCTTCCTCAAGTTCGGATGTCAGAAAGCAACTGGTTGTTGTTCCAATCTCCGTGATTTCAACTGACTTAAAATATTGAACATTCTCGGTTAGATTTTTTGAGCCTCAACGTGGAAAACCACAGATTTCCCGTTTCAATGGCAATCGGCTACAATCTATCGTACATTTTGTTCCGAGTGTAGGAGAAGCATTGAATGGGTCCCACTTTATTGATTGATGTCGTGTATTCATTTCACCAGTGGTTTATGTACATTCAATATGTCTTGCGGCATTTACCGAGGAAATCACGATAATAACCCGTTTGACAAACGCGAATATTAGTAACGGTGAGTCGTTCAGTCAACCTGCGGTTGTTGCTTGGACTCGTTTTATTCCCACCTTGTGCCCTGCAATTCGATTTTGTTTTAAAAGGATATTATTTCTACCTTTTCCCATGGTCTTCCCTAATTGGCGAAGCCTATCCTTACTCAGATTGCTGCGGTGCTGAACGAACTGATGACGTCACCAACAAGACGCCAACAATCAGGTACACGGAAATGGATGCGTTCATTGCCTATTAAATTTGATTAACTCTACATGAGAAGAGATTTTGAGAAATCAATTTCGATTCTAAAATGGCAAGACAAACTTACGGTATAGAAGAAAGTGGCACGGTTGTCAGGGAGCGACTGCGTCATTTCTCTTTTGTGCTGCGGCTTTATACCTGTCCAACGCATTTGGATGTCGATGACCTTGCGACATGAATAGACTTTCTTTTTTTCTTTTGTTCATTCACGGGAAAAACCGAGAGCCAGACGTTCACTGCATGCAAAGCAGCAAGATTTGCCCTGAAGATAATATGCAAGTCTCCTAGCTCACGTCTGTGCCTCATTTTGAGTTTGTACGTTGTGGCAGAGTCTTTGTTTAACTCGGCACTGCGTCCACAACATAAGAAGCAATCGAATTTCCTCCCCCGTTTGAATTTGTTTCGATAACATGCGGTTTGTGGCTTTGGTGTTAGGCTAACGGATTTCCTTCCTGACGGGACGCGGTTTGATTAAACGTCAGGAGTTTTTAGTTCACGCAAGACAATTGGAATCCAGTTGGAATTTGAAGTGCAGTGATCTCAAAACGTTATCCAGTTAAAATAAAGGCACCATGATTTTATTAAACTACTTCGTCGTGGTTCTTACTCTGCTGAAAGTAAAGTGCAACTACGCGCAAACTGAATTCAATCAAACTGTATCGCTGACCAAATGCTGTTCACAAGAAGCAAACGCTTGCAATTCAACTGATCAATGGCTTCAACTGCCTCCAATTTATTCTGCCACCACCAACGAAACAGTTGATCTCAAAGTTTCGTTCGTTCATCGCAACACGACATGCAAGTCCGGTTACAAAAACAAGAACTCGATGCAGTTTCATTTGCATACGGACGGATCGGCCAACGTGCAAGGCAAACTGCTTCAACCTCATGAATTCTGCCTCGATCGACACCTTCAGGAATTCACCGTTCGTTACTGCGTTCCGGACGCGTGCAGTCAAACGCACTGCGTTCGCAAGTGTTGCCCGAGGGGAACAGTCCTTAATATCGCCTCGTTCGAATGCGACACGCACAACAACGCCTCATTATTCGAATTCGTTTTTCACGACACTTCGGGCCAGTTAGTCACACCGGACGTTGGATCGTATATCATTCACGACACTGAACGCCTGGAATGCCCCAACAACACGGGCACTCAGGAGCCTCTGACGTCCAAAACGCGAATGTTCAACGTGTCCCCGGAAGAGACAGCAGACGACCTGTTCTATGTTCTTCCGGATGGCCAGCTCTTCTTTCCTAACTTTCCGGAAGGCAATCAAGTAACCAGAGACTATTGCATCGATGACTTCCTCTCTGAAAACACCATCGTAAGTCTTTTGTTTTTTTAGCAAGCCGATATTTGAAAGTGATTCGTTGATTATTCATTCAGAATCGACAAGCATTGCTTTGTTTTCCGGCTCAACCGAAGGAAACGGAAGATGTGAAGCTGGTCATCAAGGTGTTTCCTTATTTCCTGTTTCTTTCCTCCTTTTTCTTGATTGCTACGTTCTTCGTGTACGCTTCGATCCGCGAACTACGCAACATTCACGGTATACGTTTCTGCTTAATTGAATCAGATATTTATTTTAATCGAATGATCAACAGGTGTGACAATCATGTGTTACGTGGCTTCGTTGACTGTGTCGTACATCGGTTTAGGAATACATCAATTGCAGACGGAAGAATCCAAGGAATGCGTCATTGTTGGTACGTTTATTGAATCCAATTATGTCGTAGAAGTTAATCGAGTTTTGTTTTAGCTGTGCTCATTCACTACACTCTTCTGTCAACGTTTTCCTGGATGAGCGTCTTCAGCTTCGACATTTGGAGGACCTTCAGGTATTTGGATTCATCTTCTTCTTGTATCAATTTGAATATTTCTTAATTTACTTACAGCGATCTGAGGCTACCTGCATCGATAGCTGGGTACAATAGGCTGGGTACTCGCTTTACTTGTTATTCGATTTACGCGTGGTCCGTTCCGTTGGTGATCGTCGGTATTGGTCAAATCCTTGATTACCACATTGACTACTTACCCAAGCACATTGTGACGCCTCAATTTAGCGGCATCAGATGTTTCTTTAACGGTACATGGAGAAGGTTCATATTTACATGTTAACCGTTTTAATTGGCAATTGATTCAAATCAGACGCGGCGGCCTATTGGGCCTATTTGTACGGACCCATGGCATTCTGGATCGTGTGTAACATTGCCTTCTTCGTCATGACGGCCGTCATCCTCCACCGGGCCAAAAGGGATACCGTCTTTGCTGTCAAGAGCGCCCACGCCAGACAAACGTAATTGCATCTCATTTTGAATGTGAATAACAAGTTGAATTTGGGTTTGGTTAGTCTGCGTCTCATTTTCAGCCTGTTCATTCTGATGGGCGTCACGTGGATCATGGAAGTGGTATCATACGCTATCGGCGGATTGGCTTATTTCTGGATACCCACCGACATCCTCAACATCCTGACGGCCGTTTTCATTTTTTACATTTTCGTTTGCAAGCCGAACGTGTGGCACTTGCTGCAACAGAAATTCCCGTGGCTTAAAGTGCTGAAACGATGTCGTCCGTCGCAAATGACGTCGCAACAAACATCGCAGCAGACATCGCAGCAGACAACGAGTACTTAACAACATCACCATCAACACGATTCACGTTGCTGTCTGCGATTGTAATTTCTCGGGTTTGATTTTTCATTCATTTTCAGGTCATGTTCCACTGCCATTATCTTTAAATAAATTGAACCGTACCTGTTTAGCATATCTAGCGTGTTTCGCGATATCTCGTGCGTTCAAAATCATTCGTCACTTCAGGTGGTTGTTGCATGGGGGTATAGCTCAGCGGTAGAGCATACGACTGCAGATCGTAGGGTCCCTAGTTTAAACCTGGGTGCCCCCTTCTGTAGTGAATTAATATTGAATTAACTTATGAAAACCTGGCAAATCCACAGAGAGCATTGTTACGGGGAAAACCCGGTTTTGCTTGAGGTCAAATGGAATCGACACATTATCAAAAGATTACTACCTGTTAAGGAACTTGACGGTCATGTGGGTTTGCCCTGCCTGACTTGTCACGATTGGCATCGACTACATTTCAATACAAAAATGTCTCCAGCCTTCGTTTGGTGTATAGTTAACAATGTCTCTATTTCAATTGGTTTACTAAATATCTATTTAAATTGCAAAATGTAACAGGAGGGCACTATTTCCGTACAAATGACAACTCGATTGTTTGATGTGAAAAACGTCGGGTAATCGACTAATATTTAAAAGAACTTGCGGCATCTGCCGAAGAAACGAAAAGAACCCCATGGACACCTGCGGAAACCAATTATGGTGATTCTTTCATGTTTTGCGGGCAAGACGTTTCTCTCTGCTACCTGTGGACTAGTTTCTTCCATCGCAACTTGCGTCCTGCAATTCCATTTTTAAAATGAATGTTATTTTCTTTTGCTTGCTGTGTAGGTGAAGGTAGTGAACTCTTACTCGATTTTCTGCGGACTTGAACGAACTGACGATGTCGCCATGACCAAAAGGAGACTGACGATCACGCACATTGTTGCCTTCATTTCTGGGCAAGAAAAAGGATTCGCTCTTTTATATTTGAAGAAAATGAAATGCAAATCAATTTGAAAATCCTTCAGTTTAGAGGTTGGAGTAGCAATGACAGATTCAGAGCTGGAAGGAGACGATTGCGTGACTAGACTTCCGCACTGCATCTTATATCTACAACAACGGACTTCCTTTCGATATGGTTGTGAAATCAACAGACTTTTGTTTTCAATTCAGAAAAACCGCACGCGTACAAAGCGTTTGTAAGATTGCCTCCAAACGGAGTTTCACGGCGATTCATATTCGTAGTGAATTTGGCTTTGGGACTGCAGAATTCGAGATAAATGGGGGATATAGCTCAGTGGTAGAGCATTCGACTGCAGATCGAGAGGTCCCTAGTTCGAACCTGGGTGTCCCCTGATGGTATTTATTGATTTGTTATGTTAACATCTGCCAAAACAAACAGTGTATTGCAACTACTATTTTATTGTAATGAATTTCCATTAAACTCTAACGATACAACGACATAAATCCAATGTTTTACGAAAATGTATGAGTAAACATTAATTCATAATTTCTTAACCAGCTCTACGGCATTGGTTGCGGAAATCACGAAATTGTCCGGCCGGACATGCGCGAATACTAGTTTGCAGAGCAGCGTAATAGACTTGATTATTCTCTGTTGTGGGTGGGTCCAAATCGATTTCCTCCGATGATTCTGTCCAGTAACTTTGAATATTCACATCTTTCATTAGCATACACGCCTTTGTAAAGGCAGAAGTCATCTTATCCTTACTAGAATTTCCGTGGCGCCGAATGAACGAATGACGTCAACACCGCCAATAAAATAGCAATCACCCAACAACATTGTACAACTCTTGTTTTCATCTCCCTGTTGTTTCGCTAATTATTTGAACACGAACGAGAATGAATGATTTCGAAAACTTTAAGAAGAAAAAGAATTTCAAACGTTCTATTGTAGGAGGAGACTTACCGAAAAGACGATGTGTGTTTACCTGGTCGAGCACGACTGCATGCTCTTTACCTGTCCTGCATCCCCTTTTAAACGACTGGTGTGGACACACAAAAGACAACAATGACATTGCGAAAAAACTCGTTTTCGGTTTTCGTTTTGATTGGGACCATAGCGGAAATGCAAAACACATTAGAAAAACAATTCTGTCTTTTGAGGAACTTCATGGTCGTGTGGCTATGTCTTCCGTGATTTGAAACTACGAATGAATTGGGTAAGGTCACGAGTGTCTTAACTTTAATTAGATCATTCCTCACGATATTGGGAAATATGTTTATTTCAAATAAAGCCCTCCCGTCAGCAGTAGGCTACTTCGTGCGGAATAACCAGTAATTATTTATGTAATTACTTTTGAGAGGTTATTTGAAAACAGGGAAAATGTCTGTGGTGCTTACGTGATGTGACTTTCTAACATCCAGGCACTTCAGAAATCCACTCGCACCCGCCTTTCCCTGGGTGATAAGCTGTTCCCCCGGCGCAGTTCTGGAATCACGTTTCAGTGTTAACAGTCATTAATTACTTAAGGCTGTGAATTTGTTGTTTTATGCAACACTTAGGACCACGGCGAGCGTTCCGCTGTCGCAATGATAATGGCGCAATGCGCACTTTGATGGCGGGTGGACAGAATTTCCATCCGATTTGCCACTGCAGTCAAATCGCGTAGTTGCGGTTGTAGTTGGCCTGGTTGTTGGCATGGTTCTTGGCCTGGATGTTGTGGTCTGCAGCCGTACTGATAAAATGACATAAAATCCAACGTTTATTTTTTAAATAAAAAAATGTACGAGTGAACATTAATTTATAGAACTAGAAACACTACCAGCAGAAAATGCTCTGGTGGACATCAGGAAAATATCCTTCGGGACATGGGCGAATACCACTACTGGCGCGTAAGAACACATCCTGGTTTTCGGGGTTCTCTGTCTTGGTTGGGTTCCAATTGGTTTCCTCCTGAGCTACTCTTCTGTAAATTCGAATATTCACATCTTTCATTTGCATACACGCCTTTATAAAGGTAGAAGTCATCCCATCCTTACTTGACTTTTCGTGGCGCCGAATGAACTGATGACGTCAACACCGCCCAAAAAATAGCAAACACCCAACAATATTGTAGAACTCTTGTATTCATCCCTGTTGTTTTTCTAATTATTTGAACACGAAACAGAATGAAAGATTTCGATAACTTTAAGGAGAAAAAGAATTTCATACGTTCTAATCTAGGCAGAGACTTACCGAAAACAAGATGCGTGTTCACCTGCTCAAAAACGAGTGCAGGCTTTCTACCTGTCCTGCATCCTTGAAACAACTGGTTTGGGCAAACAAAAAATAACAATCACATTTGGAAAACTCGGTTTTGTTTTGCCTGCGGCCATAAGGGGAAATGCAAAAAACATTAGCGTAAGAATTCTGCCTTTTGAGGAACATTACGGTCGTGTGGCTATGCCTTACGGTTTGTCACGATTGGTATCGTTTACATTTCAATACAAAAATGTCTCTAGCCTTTTACAGTGAGGTTCTCTTCATTTGGTGTTGTTGCTCTGTCCATTTAGCAATGGCTCTATTTCAATTCATGTATTAAATATCTATTTAAAGTGTAAATTGTAATAGGAGCAACGATCACTAATTGTGTGTATTCATTTTCGTACAATGACTATTCAATTGTTCCATGTTAAAAAATGCCAGATAATTGGCTAATGTTTAAAAGATATTTCAGCATTTACAGCCCCCACGGAATGAACCCCAAGGACAATGGCGAAAACCTGGACGAGTGATTCTGCACGGGAAGATTCTCCTTGCTACACGCGAACGAGGTTCTTCCATCGCAACTTGCGTCCTGCAATTCCATTGTAAAGATGAATGGTATTTACTTTTGCTTGGTCTATATTATGAAAGCAATTGAACTCTTACTCGATTTTCAGCGGAGTTGTATGAACTGACGATGTTGCCATGACCAAAAGGAGGCCAAAGATCACGAACATTGTAGCTTTCATTTCGGACTAAGAAAAATTGTTTGTTCTTTTATGTTTTAAGGAAATCAAATGTAAATTAATTTGAAAATATTCCAAGTTATAGAGGTTGCAATAGCAAAAGATGACAGATTCAGAGCTGGAAGGAGTCGACTGCGTGACTAGACTCCCGCACTGCGTCTTATTTCTACAACAACGGAGTAGCGGATTTCCTTTCGATAGGGGCGACGTTGTGAAATCAACAGACTTTTCAGACGTGGTGAATCTGCGTTCGTGACCGCAGCGTTCGTTGTACAAGGGGATATAGCTCAGTGGTAGAGCATACGACTGCAGATCGAGAGGTCCCTAGTTCGAACCTGGGTGTCCCCTTATGTTATTAAAAGATTGACTAGGATAACATCTACTACAGCGAAGCTCGAATTATAATAACTATTTTCGTGTAATTATTTGCCATTAAACTCTAACCATACAATAACATTAAATCCAATGTTTGCTCTTTTTATGAGAAAATGTATGAGTGAACATTAATTCATAGTTCTTAAAAAGCTATGCGACATTGGTTGCGGAAATCACGAAATTGTCCGGCCGGACATTCGCGAATACCAGATTGCAGACTAGCGGAAATGCTTGCGGCACCGTAGTTATTAGCGGTAAGGAAGCCACTCTCTGTTGTGGTTGGTTCCCAATTGGTTTCCCACGGAGCTACTCTCCTGGAAATTCAAAGATTCACATCTTCCCTTTTCAATCACGCTTTCAAAAAGGAGAAATCGTCTTGTCCTTACTTGAATTTCAATGGCGCCGAATGAACTGATGACGTCAACACCGCCAATAGAATGGCAATCATCCAACAACACTGTACAACTCTTGTGTTCATCTCCCTATTGTTTCTCTAATTATTTGAACACGAACGAGAATGAATTATAAGAAGAAATAGAATTTGAAATGTTTTAATGTAGGCAGAGACGTACCGAAAAGAAGATGCGTGATCACCTGGTCAAGCACGACTGCAGGCTTTCTACCTGTCCTGCATCCCCTTTTAAGCGACTGATGTTGGCAAACAAAGGGCATCAATCGCAATGGGAAAACCCAATGTTTTTGTTTTGCTTGGGGTCATAGCGAGAAGAGAAAACACGTTAGCAAAAGAATTCTACCTTTCAAGGAGCTTCACGGCCGTTTGGTTCATTCTACGGTCGTGAGGACGCACCATCCAAAAGATAAGAGGGACGCGTGAATTTCAAAATTATTCACGTGTACATTTTTGAATTGCCTTGAGTTAAAACAGTTGCCATCATTTCTTCTGCCACTGATCCCAACTTTAGATAACAAACCAGTCAACACGAATTAGCGTGCGAGATAAAAACATTTCAAATTTAGTCCACTGTTTATTACGTATTATTACGGCGATAGCATAAACTGGAGATTACCAAATTGCTGCGTTTATTTGTGTAGAATTCAAACATCCCGTTCTTTCTATTGAACGTTTATTCAGAAACCAGTCGTGTTCATTGACCACAGCATTTCGATACGCAAAGAACCATAGGATCTTGTTTTTGAAATACAATTATTTGCTTACCGCCATAATCAAATGCTAATTCACATGGCCCTTCTGCACCGGCCATTCCAGTCTCGCGAATAGCCTCTAGGACACTGGCGGAAAGGTGAATTCGCTATTGCAGGCATTGCTGGTGGGACTGAAGAACACGTCTGCTGATCGATTGATGGCAATACAGTATTTGGTTCCATCCAATCGCTGACGGTCAATCTCGGCCGGCCGCAATGGTAGGTCGATCCGCTACGGTACAATTTGGCTCCGGTCCCGCACGACGGTTGCTGACTGCCCAATCGGCTGCATTTCATCGCCACGTTGGCTCTCGTCTGACGATGGCATTGCGTATTCGTCCCGCAACCCCAGTAGATGTGCTGGCCATCAGCTGGGCATCGGGACGGCTTCTGTTGGCACGATGCAGTCCGATCGGGATTCACGATGAGCCACTCATCATTTTGGCAAGGCCCCTATCAACTGCGACATTCAGCTGACCCCAATCAAAAGAAATTGAAACGTATAGTTTCAAACCTGTTCGTTCTCCTGGTAACATTCGTTGTTGAGGTAAACGAAATTGCTGAGTCCACGTTGGCAATAGCAATAGCCCATGTTGTCCGGCCTGTCGTACAGTTGCTGATTTCTAGGACACGGATTGCCCGGAACGCCCACCGGATAGCACTGGCCCTGATAAAACGTTTCTTGGCCCGATTCGCATTTTCTCATTCTGCATGCAAAAACAAATGCATTTATTGAAATTCAACTCGTCCTATATAAGAAGAGGGAACTAACCCAATCATGTACTGAAGACGGGCGTAGTTCATGAGCACTTGCTGTTGCTCTTCAGGTGATATCCTCGTCGCCAGGTACTGGATGTGTGGCCACCAGACGCTTTCGATGTACGTGACGAGGTTACCAACTTGAATGGAACAACCTGAAGCCAACGCGTTTCTTATTTGGCTTTCCATCCAACTCATTTTGTTCGCTATGTCACCGTTGGGAGAACTTAAATGTACAAACCCAAAATTTTGATTTATCTCTAAGCTTAACATTTAAATTAATTGGAAATATCGGTTTGTTTTTTATACCCATCGTAGTACTGCGTGGAGGCGTGCGTGAATGTTGGCAAATAAACGAGGCCGATCGTGACGATGAGACACCAGCCGACCATCAAATTGAACGTTGGCTTCATCTTTTCATTTCAAAGTTAAAAATGGACGGCCAAGAAAAGCTGTGAAAATATTTACCTCGTTTTTTTAATGTTGAACGAAACTGGGCGCCGTTGGAATACCAACTGAGGGATTTCCGTGAGTAGACTCAAGTAAAAGACGCTTGGCATAGCGACGTGATGGAAACAAGGCAGACGAGATTAGATTTATGAATTTACTGCTTATTACGCATGCCAACATTATCAGCATGCACTGTATACCAGTCTACGTGCGTTCAGCTGTTAAGCCTAGTCCCGTAACACCTGCGGCCTAACATTAAAGCTCAACGGTGTCGGCAGGTGTAGAGGTTTTAATCAACCGTTGCTGATGTCAACAAACATTTTTCTGTATATCTTTTAGACTATAGAATTGAATTGGATTAATCTTACGCAACCATGGACTAAATCCACTAGGATTTGAATGTTTTAAAATCCTTCTATCCTTATCAAGTAGGCATTGGCTGTATAGGCGTACTAACTGAAATTCCCGCTCCAATCTCCAATTGAAGGACGACTTGTAGTTTGATCTAAAAGAATTTATGTGTATTAGATACTGCACGCCAACTTAGAAACAACAGGATTAGTTGAAACATGACCCAAATCCTTGGGTTCTTACACGCTGAAATGTATGGCAATTACAGGTGTAACAGTGTTAGGTTCAGTCACCCATAGGTTTGTGTTATCTTTCAAGATTGGATAATGTGGGGGTATAGCTCAGTGGTAGAGCATTCGACTGCAGATCGAGAGGTCCCCGGTTCAAAACCGTGTGCTCCCTGTTTATTTGAACGTTTCGGGAGTAACGTGAGTTGTAGGTAATCATTTTGGGAAACAGTTTATTCAAAGTGTAAGTGTAAGAAGTGTGGACGATTGGTTTACCGCACATGTAAAAGGCGCCCTATGAAATATTGAGCAAAAATTTTATTATTATGGTACTATCGTATGATGGTAGTTTAAATTTATTTGATTTGATTGAGAGGTAATGCATGGGGGTATAGCTCAGTGGTAGAGCATTCGACTGCAGATCGAGAGGTCCCTAGTTCGAACCTGGGTGCCCCCTATTTAAAATCCTCATGGTTAAGAGACGTGTTCTCTGATAAGTGTATTCAATGAATTAAAGAGGTCCTTTTTAGACATGAAATCAACGACGATAAACTTGAAGAGTAATTCCGTTGATTGGTTTGAGAACCCCTTGCATGGAAGGAATGGGTTCGGCTGCCGTCGGAGGCGACGCTACTCGAAAACGACGTAAGAAAGTCGACACCACAATTTTGATTTCCATTAAAGCAAAACGTTGGCCTGTAAAACAAATCAAACGATGAACATCTATAGGGTTTAAATGTCTTTTTAGTATTTCCAAATAATGGGCATTAAAGCAAATATAACCAATGCAGTTGCGAGGTCCAGCGCTGAACGGAATGTAAGAATAAGGATGATGGCCTTCTATTCGATCCGGTAGGAAACGCTCCGGATCGTACTTACACGGATTCGGGTACAACCGCGGATTGTGATGGAGGCCGTACAACAGCAAAATGATATCAGATCCGGATGGAATGAGATAATCACCTAAAAAAATACCTTAAAAATCAAATAGACTTGCATTATGCTCTTACTTACCGATTTTAAAGTCCTCCTTAACGTGCCTCTCGATATGTGGCACGGGGGAATACATCCGCATTGCTTCTTTTATACAACATTCCAAGTAGGTCAGATCACTTAAATCCTGTTGGGAACACGGACGATCCGATTCACCGAAAACATCTCGCAGTTCAGTCCAAACGTTTTCCTACAAAATCATTTTATAATCACATTGCTTCCCCTTTAAACTATTAAACAGTCAAAATCGTTTGAATATTTCGTTTGCCTGGCATTCGGGATTGGTGGCCATGCAGTACAGGAACCAGCATATCGCAGACGTGGTCGTGTCGTGCCCCTGCTTAGGATTTTTATGGCCAGAACGTTAAATACAATTCTAATGCTGTAAGAACCTCAAACATGAAGGTGTCGATTTCTTCTTGAATGTCTTGGTCACTCAGTCCCGCGTTATTTTCATCGGCTTCAACCGCTAGCAGCAGATCTAAAAGAGCTCGACGGTTTCCCTCTTCATTGACTCATTAATATCATCGTTCGGGATTAGATCATAATCTAAAATAAATTACTTGGTTTGATTTCTCCATCGTCGATGAATTGAGCCTGGTTTTTCTCGAAAGATTGCCGCCTTTGTTTGATTACCTGTACAACCAAAGCTCAGGTAAACATCAAACAAGATTTCAATTTTAGAAGAAAGATCGGTTACGTTTCTTGTGAACGAATGCAAAGTGGTCAACAGACGACGATGTTCACGGCCTTGCTTTGAAATATAAAAGATGACATTAATGGCCAGCCAAGGTTTTGCAAATCTTTCCATTAAGATTTGAATGATTCTGTCAAAACACACAAGGACAATGTATCCTCCCCGTGCTAATTACACTTGAATTGTTATGCCACCTGTAAAGGGCTGTGACGTAATCAGACGACCGTGATTGCGCCTTCACCGAGACTCCCATTGAAGTCTCTGTTTAGCGTCCCAACATGAATTTGTTTTAGAGGAATCAACAAAGAAATCAAAAATCACGTACCACACACAATGTCGAGAGTGCAATTAGCTATGAAAGGATAAATGTTGAGCTCTGCAATCTCATCTCCATTCCCGATCCGCTTGTCCAATAAATCGCATAATATTTGACTCTCATTGTTAAAAACGTCAATGAAACTATTCAAAATTTGGAAATGGAAAGCCGGGGTCAACAAGCGTCTTCTCATTTTCCATTTAGCACCTTGTAATAAAGAATTGTCCCCAGAATTTGCATGTTCACCTTTGAAGACGAAATGTTTTACCTGTACTTAAAAGAAGTCCATCGCCCAACCACGGCGAAAAGAATCTATAAGTTTCCCCCTTATCCAACAGCTTTTGACTTTTCAAAATAGACTAAAGAAACGTTTTTAATATGCTACGTCAAAATTTAGTCGCAATTGAATTACCTCCAACAGCTCTGGTGATGAAATGCTGACGTAACACATCGGCCCCATGTAGACGCAATAGATTTCGCCATAATCCCGAGGCCAGTCCACTTGCAACAACCGGAGTATGTCTTGACATGAAGAGTTACGTAATTAAAGCACAGAGCAAATTGAACGATTTGAACATTATGACCTTACAATCATATTTCCCTTGAAAGGACAGGGCGTTACCGACAATCGGAAGAGGTTGAGGTCCTTGAGGCAATTGACGGATCAAAACGCTGAAACGATATGCGTTCAGAAGAGATCGTACAATCAAGCTGACAAGCCAAGACATAAACAACGTTATCAGAAGCGGAACGAATGAAATGTTTTGGTAGAACGACTCCATCTGATTTGAAAACACAACGCAAGCAAATAGAAAACACTTGTAAACGCTCCTGTATTTAGTCGCGTAGTAATGTAATAGTGGACTGTTTCGATTAAGGAATGAGCGATTTGCCGACGTTATTGTCCCAAGAGTTAGAAAAGAAAGATAGATTTTAAATCATTTAAATCTCGGGGGAGTATAACAGATGTAGCTCACACTTCGGGTGGAAGCTGTAAATATTCTGTGACATCCACTTAAATGATATTGTTTAATAAACCCGTTTTCTTGTTCAACGTTGTCAGCCACTAGAGATTTACTTTAATTAAGATGTTTAATGGGGGTATAGCTCAGTGGTAGAGCATACGACTGCAGATCGAAATGTCTCCGGTTCAAACCCGGATGCCCCCTCATCACCAATAAAATTATTCTGTTGTACCATTCCCGAATTTTTAAAACAAGTTGTTCAGGTAAAGAAACTTCATCTTAACTAAATAGAGGAGCTATTCCACTGGATCCTTCGTGGCTAAAGTTACCCTCGGTTGTGAGGTTTCCTAGTCTTTAAGTTGAATTCGATCGTGCGTGAAAAATGTTTCGTGACTTCACCCGAATATTGAGAGGGGGTATAGCTCAGTGGTAGAGCATACGACTGCTTATCGTGGGGTCTCCAATTCAAACCTGGGTGCCCCCTTCAACAATACTTGAAAGCTTCGATTTTATGCTATCAATTTAAGAGCCAATAAAGTATTTTCGTACTGTTATCCAATCCACAAAATTTTGAATATTTTCCACCTTGTATTTCTCGCACTGCATTGTTTGCAGTGTACCTCATTATGGCGATAATAGACTACAATGGTTACATTTCAACACGATGCCTCAATTAAGCTTTCATCCAAAATGTTGACGACACACGCCGTTCTGATCACGACTGTAACCTGTAGCGCATTCGCGAGTTGGTGATATGCCAATTGCTGTCAAATTACCTGGAAGAGGCCTCCTAATGCTCACCGTTCTATACATTATGGTGACCAAGTATTAATTTGATCATGTTGTGCATTGCAATTCCAATTAAATACTCACACCAATTTTTGTGTTGTAGTTTCCACTATTCCCTCCTCGGTCACAATCTCTGTTGAATCAACATTCACCTGGAGAGGAGCGTCACAGTGGCCAGTGCTTCTGTTTTGCCAGATAAACCGTAACTTTGTGTTTCAAGTTTCTCAACATAAAAAGAAATTGTTTGTTACGTACTCTGCCGATTCTGTAGGTGCTGAATCGATGGCCGTTAAAAAAACAGCCAGAATTGAGAACGCAATCGTTAGTTTCATTACGAACGGGGCTACAGACTGTCAAGTTGGAGCTAAAGAATCAAATTCACACTGTTGAGCTCTCACAGAGTCCCACTGTCTTTTATGCCAGAATATCCCAGACCCTAGGCAATACACAACAGGTGGAAGAGGCCCATAACTATTCTTCATTTTTTGCTGGTAAACGACCTTAAATTAACTTTGAAAAATTGAAAAGTCATTCTTCTTTATTTCATCATGGCATCAAACTATTTTCGCAACCAAACAGTCATTGATTTCAATGCAACCGATTTCAGACAGCCGATGCAGAATTCCGTTTACTTGAATGTGAAGTTTGCTTGTGAAGCAAATGAATGGTCATTATTCTCATTGAAATGACTCATCATATTAGCATAACCTTTCGTACCTTGGCAGAAAATTACTAAGAAAAGGATAGACGGGAAGAAAACACTTTTCTAGTTAGGAACAAAACGTTAGATAAAAAGAAATGAAAAGAAACAATAAGGCTCAGTTTTTTTTAAGTCAAGGAGAAAAACAGACAAGGGATGCTGTTTAAACTTCCTTGATCTGCGGTTTCCTCGAATGCTATTGGTCAGAAGCTAAAAGGCGGCCATCATGCTTTTGAAAACAGGGATGAGAAAGAGGTTTCAGCAAGTCCAGTGCAGCAACTCGGCAACACTTTCTGTGGAGGGACGAGGAGATTGATGGATAAAGTCGTCAGCTGGAAAATGAGATGTTGCCAAGCTTTAAACAATAAAAAAAAAAATTTGCTTTCCCTGTCGATATGCAAAGTGCTTTACTTCGTATTTAGGCTGAACTATGTAATGAGGAGAATAGCTCAGTGGTAGAGCATTCGGCTGCGGTGCCGGATGTTCGTGGTTCAAACCTTGGAACCTCCTTCCATTCTTTCTCTATGACTAAACGTTCTGGTGCTAGTGATTATGAACATTCATGTAAAGTAGTGGACCTAAGATAATGAGGACAATTACATAGATGAAGCACCACAGAATAAGATAGTCACTTTTTAAGAAGTAATTTGCACTATAGAAATTCTAACGAATAATCCACTATTTCTCTGGCCGGGAGTGTATGCAATCAACTCAGAGACCCACAACCTGTTTGGATTTTTGGAAATGTCTACTATAGCAAAAGAAATCTATTGGACACCTAGCAAAAAACTCACAGCATTCGCAATTCATTAGGGTTTTTGGAAATGGCGCCCAGCAAAAGAAATTTGCCGGGCCGGGTTCTGCCATGAAGCCTCAAGTACTACGTCAGTGGTGTCGTCTGCTCCTCAACGCACGTGTCGAGGTATGGCCACCCTCGTCAGTTGAGAATATTTGAAATTGTGTTAGCTGTTCCTTTATGCAGAGAAGTGAGTTGGATGAAAGTAAAGACTCAAAAGCTTTCTAACTTAGAAGAGTGTGGTAATCGATTGGGCTCCGAAAAGAATAAGAGAAAAATGTCAGGTGGAATCGCCAAAAATAATAGGCCAGCTTCCTACTACATGGATCGGGCTCTTATTCCTAGGGTCCAACGCTATTTAAAAGAGAACAGTCATAGAACATACATTGATATAGAAGAAATGGCAGACTTGTTGCAGAGACAGTACCCAGATTATGGAAGGAAGAAGAAACTTGCTTTTCGTAACTCTGTCAAACAAGGTTTGTGGATTGGAAATAAGTAAAAACAACCAATTTGCATGTAGAGCAAAATTTATTACAAATACAGAATTAACAACCATTTTCCTGTTGTGTGATCGTTTCAGCATATGAAGACATTAGAGCAACATTGGATATCAAAGAAGACAGTAGTGATTCAGATCCTTATGAAACTGCTAGAATTCCTGATACACCTGAAACCAGGGAAACTGCCAACGAATCTTTACGGAGTATGTATTCCACTAACCGCACAGAAGATAATTCCAAGTTGGATGATATAATGGTCATTGATGTACTTGGTGACCACGAAAAAGCACCACCACAAAGCACCCCAATGAAAAAGGTAAATGTGTTTCAAAATTTCTGTAAGATGAGAGATATTATTATTTTGCAATTTTACCAGAAAATCGTCAAAAGGAAAAAGGTCGAATCTGATATTCCAAATGGAACAACCAAAAAATCCAAAACAGTAGAATTCAAGTCTGTCATATCTATTACCAAATTCTCTGAAGTTGGAGGCAATGAAAAATCCCTCAAGGTAACATTCATATTTACTCAAAGTTTGGTGATTCACTTTAAATATAAAATTGTCTGTGCTTTAGGAAGTTCGAAAGCTTATTCTTCACATGAAACATCCAGAAGTCTACCAACATCTAGGCATGTCTCCACCCAGAGGTTTTCTTCTTCACGGTCCTCCTGGCTGTGGAAAAACTCTGCTTGCTCATGCCATCGCGGGTGTAAGTCTTCAGTCTTTTATTCTATTATTTTATAACTTTACGATCCTTTTTTTTCCATCACTATGTAGGAGTTAGAAATTCCATTTTTTAAAGTTGCCGCACCAGAATTGGTTTCTGGCGTCTCTGGCGAGTCTGAGGAGCAAATTAGGATGCTGTTTGATCAAGCTACATCAGCCGCACCATGTATAGTATTCATTGACGAGATTGACGCCATTACGCCCAAGAGAGAAACAGCCCAGCGAGAAATGGAGAGGAGGATAGTTGCCCAGCTTCTCACCTGCATGGACGGTTCGCAAGTTGTACATATTTTACACATCTTTTTAATAACATACTCTTTTCATTATACAGATCTTAGCAGTCGAAATAACAATATTCCGGTGTTAGTAATCGGTGCAACAAACCGACCCGACTCTCTAGATCCTGCATTACGAAGAGCCGGTCGATTTGACCGTGAAATCTCACTTGGCATCCCAGACTTAGCGGCTAGAGAAAAAATCCTAAAAGTGGTTTGCAAGAATCTCAGTTTATCCGCCGATGTGGACTGGAAATTCTTGGCTTTAAACACCCCGGGTTACGTTGGAGCCGATATGCTTGCATTGGCTTCCGAGGCTGGAATGGTAGCAGTTAATAGGTAAATTTAGCATTCTTGGTATGTCTCGTTACAGCAGTTAATAAGCTTGTCTTTTTGTAGAGCATTTGGCCGAATGGAATCCCTTTATTTGGCTTCCATTCAACCCAGCGAAACCCCAGAACAGGAAACAATAACAACAGAGGAGAAATCATGGGTTTGGCTTTGTCAACAGCCAGAATTTGGCACTGAGCAGCTCCAGGACATATCGATCACGCTTGATGATTTTAACGCTGCCCTCAAATGTGTCCAGCCTTCTGCTCAGCGCGAAGGGTTTGCTACCGTTCCCGATGTTACCTGGGACAATGTGGGAGCACTGTCGCACGTCCGACAAGAACTTCATTTGGCTATTCTGGTCAGTTAAATCATGCTTCAATTTTTAGAGACAATTTTGATTTTCGACTTAATTTTAGGCCCCCATTCGTTACGAACAACATTACGAAGCTTTAGGACTTTCTAGCCCTTCTGGCGTTTTGCTTTGCGGTCCTCCCGGTTGCGGCAAAACGCTTTTGGCCAAAGCCATCGCCAACGAAGCCGGAATCAACTTTATTTCAGTCAAAGGACCGGAATTACTAAATATGGTAAGAAATATATACTCTGCGAATTCTCGCTTTAGTTTTTAAAATATCGTTAATTGTTTATTAATAGTACGTCGGCGAGTCGGAAAGAGCTGTCCGGCAGTGTTTCCAGCGAGCCCGCAGTTCTGTACCGTGTGTAATTTTCTTTGATGAGTTGGATGCACTCTGCCCACGACGTTCTGAACAAGGCCATGAGGGTGGAGCCAGTCGCGTTGTCAATCAGCTACTGACCGAGATGGATGGTATTGAGTCACGTCGAGGGGTTTTCCTGATGGCTGCCACCAACCGGCCTGATATTATCGACCCAGCAGTCCTTCGACCTGGAAGGCTGGATAAAATTCTTCACGTTGGCTTCCCGACAGCGGAGGATCGGGTGGACATTCTGAGAGCCCTAACTAAGGTTGAGATAGCAAAATGGATTAATATTTCGAATGATTATGAATATTATTCTATAATTCTTTCCAAATACAGAACGGTACAAAGCCAACTCTAGCTGCCGATGCCAACTTGATCGATATTGGCTTGGATCCGAAATTAGATGGTTATACAGGAGCTGACCTTTCCTCATTGGTCAAGGAATCGGCCACACAGGCGTTACAGGAATTTGTTTTTGGCCATAATGCCGCTCGAAGTCCCGATATGGAGATGGGCGATGTATGCGTGCACCTGCGTCACTTTCAGGCAGCCATCACTAAAATTCGTCCTTCGGTCAACGAAAAGGTAAAACGTTCATTTGTTTTACATTTTCTGATAATTTATTGAAACTAGATTAAATTTTAACATTTTTTTTTATTTTGACAGGACCGTAAACATTACATGGGCATGTCCCAACGACTTTGATTGTGCAAAAGGTTCAGGGTTGAATACCCTTGAAAATAATTGCGCATTCTAGATTCTAATCTTCCGTTCTGACTTGCCCTTACAAACAACCGTGTTTTGCCTTTATTCGACATACAAATTGTTTCTAATTGTAATGACATTTCTTTATCTTGTAACAAACACATTGCAGGTGGGCAGCCAAGCAAAACAATGTTTCCAAACGGAAACCGAAGACTACGCAGTAAGTTTCGCAACGCTCTAGCCTTTTGTGAAATGCGCTGTCCTTGATAATTTCAACGCTGTATCAATATTTACCGCGCCAGAACGAAAGGAGGCAAGCAGGAAATGAAGATTTTAGTTTAACATTATCACTTGGTGCATCCTTCTATTTATCGTGGCTTGCCCTTGATATTTTGATTGACCGCGTCGTTTATGAATTCCATGCCCCACCTGTCGTCGGCAAAACCACATCATTAAGTACATAATAGTGCCAAATTCCACATTTGTGTTTTTAGGTTCGCATGTGGTTCTAGTGGTTTGGTTTTTTCCTTTTTATCATCTGTGTACCCTTATTTTTATTACATTTGACTTGGCCGAGTTGAATGTCCTAGAATCAGGAAACGAAACAAAAACTGGAATCTGCCGCAACAACCTTTGTCCGGTAGAGTTGGGGGAGGGGAGAAAATCAAGGACCCAAACTTTCTCTTCGAAGAAAAGGCGCTCTCTCATCACAAAGGAGTTGTCACTGCTACGTACAGAACGTGGCCCAAGGACTCTCCAGTTTTTTTAGTCATTTACCGTCGTCTGCTTTTTTTTGTGTGTCTTTGAGTAATCAGGTGTTTGTCACGTTGAATTGAAAGCCTTTAATAGTGCAATCTAGGCTTCACACATCTTAATCCAGCCGCTAAAATGGATATCATTTATAGTCTTCAAAGTATAGCCATTTGAGCTTGCATTGCTTTGCCTTTTGCTATTTTTGTTGATTTTGTTATTTGCTTTTGAAGGATGGAAATTGCTGGAAGAAATTGCAGTTGAAATTTTTCAATACTTAGATGTAAATGACTTGCACGCAGCCGAAAGAGTGTCACCTGTCTGGAAAGAGATCATAATTAACGGAAAGTTATGGGAAAAGCTTTTTAAAAGAAATGTAAGCTAACATGTGGCACAATCCTTCCATTTGCTTGTACATTTATCTGTTAAATATGCAAAGTACTAAAATAACAGCAATTGAGAAGTGGTTAAGAACATTTTCTCTGCTTTCAGGTTGTATTATATCCACCATGGAAAAAAATGAACAGTATTGTAAGAAAGCAGCAAACCAATTCCGATATTGCATTAGTCGTAGAAGAAGATGAAGAACAAGTACTTTGGAGTGAGCAAGAGCTTTTCAGAACAACATGTCTTACTATTGCTGATTCACTAAATGTATGGATATGTTTTTATACTTATTAGAATTATATTTAACTTTTAATTTGTGTGATAGATCCTAGAAAAAAACTGGACGACAGGAAATTATCAAGAAGAAATTGTGCATCGTGGAGCAGTTATAGGTCCTGTTAATTCAATCACGTTTCTAATGGATGAAAAGCACATTGTTCGCCATGTGGATTCAGAAAGGACATTTCAGTTTTTCAACCGATGGTCCCTTGATTTGGAAGAGGTGTGGTTGTTTTACTGCTTTGTACACTGTTCAGCAACATCATTCATTGTTTCTCTTTAGTCAATTCCTTCTCGCACTGATTCCAGTGGAAATCAACACCACCATTGTTTTGTATCGTGTTTCGATTTCAGCGACGAGCTTCTAGTAGTTGGATATGGCAATGGGGTGGTAGATGTCATATGGCGAAAAACAAAAGAAACTGTAAGTGTTCTTTATTGCTTCAAATGCCTTTTACTTATTTAATTGCTTCTAAATTCGTATAGCTGCACACATTCCGGGATTTTGATTGGCCCAACAACCATAGCGTAGACGAGGACGACCAAGATAATTACGTGACAGAAAAAGTTATCCTTAGCCCCAAACGACAGTTTCTTCTTTCTTATTTGGTATGATTGTTTTATTATGTTTGGTTATCATGATTCAATTGATATCTTCTGTTCGTGCATCATTTAGTATACCACAACTTCATATTTCCTCACCTTGAGGAAAATAAGTGACATCAAACACATGATAATTGCTCATCAGTTACAGCTGGACGAGAACGTTGAAGAGTTAGTCAATTTGTACATGGATGATGTTTACACCATCCTTTTTATCCGCTCAAGAAGTGGCCGTGGCCCGTCCGAAGAAATCTTTGAAATCCGCTCAACCGATTCCTTTACTCCACTTCATTCAATTTCAGTTCAAGGTGTCGTATCTGCATACCATTACCTTGATGGACTGCTCGTCATCGGTACCCAGGTTTCTAATAGTCAATTTTTAAGGTAATTTTTATACATATTTTTAATAAATTCGAGAGTTAAATCATTTACCAATTATTCCTGTCTAAAGGGTTTGGAATACAAAGACGGGCAAGTCAATTTGGGATGTGAACCTTGACAAGGAGAAAATAGTCGACCTTCGGTGCGTAAAAGATAACTTAATGTATTGTTTTAGATAGTGAAGGACTATATCACCTAAAACAATGTTTATTTAGGATTATCTCCGACAAGTACATTGTAAGTGTTAACGGCACTGGAGAGCTTAAACAGTGGGATTTACATACTGTGCTCGATCACGCCGTGCCGGCCGACAAAGCCCTATTGCATAGAATAGGGAGCACAGAGAATTTATGCTCGTGTGTCGGCGGAGGCATGGTGGCTGATGAGTATCAAGTTGTGTTGTTCGGATTCTTCCGTACCACTCCCATCAAGGGCCATGAAAGTCCAATAATTGTGTCTTTGGACTTTATGAAGGGCCAGAATCATGTTAAAAAACCTTTACCACAGCTTTACTGATTAGCTTTAAGCTTATACTCTTTATTTCCTGCCCTGACTTGGCGATTATAACCGACTCCGTCTTTCACCGTTCCACTTTTTGAATTTTAACCGAATTTTCTGCTAACATCATAGATTCCTACCTCCTGAATGCTCGTGAGTAATCACATCTTTACGGTGAGCCGTTTAAAAATAAATGATGATGTTTTGGATTCGGCGACCTTTTATTAGAAGAAGTCCGAAGATGTGAACCAGCAACACTTTTTATGCTAAAAGTGAATTTTCTAGGAACTGATCGACCATAGAATATTGGGCGATAAATCCAGGTATATCGTGCATGTAAGCGTCTGACTGGAAGCGAACCGTCAACTTATTGCCCTGCGAAACGGTTACCGGAGGGATAATCATCCCACTGTGAATCATCACAATAGGATTCGTGAGTGCTGGATCAATCACCTTGAAAGGTAAATAATTGTAAGTCTAATTGAATAGAATTTTGTGTTGTTAAAATTTTGTCTAGTACTGTGACAGTATCCCTGCCTGGCTCCGTCCTGAAGTTGCTGAACTGGAGAATAATTATCTGATTTACTGGAGCTTCTATATCCCATACGCAGTCGACGTTGTTATCGTAATAGTTTGGGTCTGCCGGAAATCCGGGACTGGATATCGTGCCACTTGGGAAGAACAGAAATCCGCCACACTCTTGCTTCTTCTCCTGCAAATTATTGGTATTCAAAGCTTATGTTTCATTTTTTTTTTTTCAAGGATTCTTGTTCTTTTAATACCGTATAATAACGTAACTTGAATCCGGTTTCGCTTTGACCTCTAAGAGATGTAAATTGTATCAACATTCTATTTGTTTTAGACGTGATCCAAGGATAGAAATATTCGTGCCCGCTCCAATCAAGCATTACGGCGGAGGTAGTGGTGGCACCGTCATAAAACTTTTCAACAGGCCAAATTACGAGGATTAAACGTGGCTATTGCTTAACTGTACACAAGCGTATATACCTACCGTAAGTCGATCAAATCCCGTTTGAGTAGTGAAATTGCCCATAAAATAAACTATTATCCTATACTGTTCGGGGGCTTGGATGAGCCAACGACAATCGGCGTAATCCTCGTACTCGCCGGGATAGTAGGGCGAGTTGATGTAGCCATTAGGTTCGGTCAGTATCACATATTCACAACCTAACAGTTCGTAAAGTAATCAAGTTTTGAAATCGCAATTCAGTTCTGTAAACGTTCATTACCTTTGGAGAAATGAGGCACAGCAATCGCGACAATGATGTAAGCCACAAGGAGATGCCACATCTCTGCTATCCAGACACCCAAACAACAACTCCCGTTTTATGGTAATGATCTGGTACTAACTGATAGCGTTGCCGTGACAACAAAAAACAAGGCAGCTGAGTAATTGCATTTGTTCGTACCTAATGCCATTACCCAGATGTTTCTACTTTGAACTTTTGACGTCAAAGCCCCTGCCAAGATTGTAGGGATGAACAACTTGGGTATATGTCGAGTCACGATAATTACACAGTTGGACACGTCTAGGTTATGCAAATTCAAATATTTAATTGATTTTTTTTTGTTATTGACGAAGGAAACAACATTCAAGAGGAGGAAGAATCATCAGTAGGATTGCGAGTTTCCAGAGTGAGCCTAACTACAGTTTTCATACCCCGTGGATGATGTTCACCTTCAGGAATATTAGCTAACCACTCCAGTACTGAAGTGCCTCGTGTAACCTTGCCCCATATGGTTTCGGCCGACTTCTTGATTGCTATCTCCATCGCTGTGGCAGTAGATTTCAGAAAGAAGAGACATTTGAAATTGATCAATCTTCCATCTTCGTCAAAACTGGGTTCAAGAGCGACGTCAAGATTCTCTAGTTCTTCTTGGACTATCGATGCCATCTTTGAAGGATCAGCGAAGACCATGACGTCCGACTCCAACGGCTGAAAATCCATATTGAAGCATTCCAACATGTAGAATGAATTGGGTTTGAACTGAACGGTACAAAAGTTGAAATTAAATTTTTTCAATTTGTACAAATTATGAATTGTTAATTAACTTATGTACCTGTGGTTCACCAAAAATTAGGAACTCCCTGGACACGCCGAAGCAGTATTCACCCAGAGTTTGGACGAACTTGTGCTGGATCACCAATGGAGATGTCATGATATGAACTTCACCCAGTTCGACTTCACCCATGTAGAACGTCAACACAAACGGACAGCGATGGTAATCAAAACTAGATTTGTTCTCCTCTTGGTCTTGAGGAAAAGTAGTTCTAAAAACGCAGTTTGGTTATTGCTTTTAATTAAATACCGCAGCTAAGGTGTACAACATTCAATGACTTACTGTGAATTGGCGTTAGTGCTCTTCCATTCGGCTAATTGGAGTGCGTAAATATTCAATGGCAAATCGTCCAGTGACCAGATGGCACAGGCATCTCGACACGTGTCGCAGTCGTCATTCAAACATCCTTTTTCAGACTTACACAATATACATATGAATTAAAAGGATGTCTTTAACTAATCAATTGAAATTTTGGTTCAGGTACTTTGAGACACTGGAGGCAGACAGTGGCCATTGGATGGAATGGACATTGGAGTAATTTCGGTTGATGTTCTCCAGCGTCGAATGGTGCCCAGCACTGGCTGCATAGACTCAGATCAACAGCTGGTTCCGACATGCTGTTTTTATTCAAGGTGAGCAAGTTCTACTAGATGTCTAGAAACTAATCCTTGTCACCTGCCAATTTGATTTGTATTGGTACTCTGTCGACTGCTTCGTGACGCTTACCACCAACGTTGTTCTTTCGCAGAACAATTTGCCGTAAAAACGTAGGCTAAACGCAATCCGACGTATTAGAAACTACTTATGAATTGGAGAAGGTCAGGGGTGTCTTTACTTTTATTAGATTAAACTACACGATATGGGGAAATATGTTTATTTCAAATTAAGTCCTCCCTTCAGCAGTAGGCTACTTCATGCGAAATAACCAGTAATTAGTTATGCAATTTCTTTTGAGAGGTTATTTGAAAACAGCGAAAATGTCTGGTGCTAACGTGATGCGGGTTTCGGACATCCTTCCACGTTAGTAATCCACAAGCACTCCTTTTTCTTTGGGTGATAAACTGTTCCTGGCGGGCAGTTCTAGAATCACGATTCAATGTTAATAGTCATGAAATACTTAAGGCTGTGCGTTCGTTTTTTTTATGCAACACTTACGGACGTGGCAGCCTTTCCGTTGCTGCACGTGTAAAAGATACTTGAGCACTTTGATGCCGGATTGGCATAGGTTCCATTCGTTTTGCCTGTGCAGTCAAATTGCGGAGTTGGGGATGTAGTTGGCCTGGATGTTGTCGTCTGCAGTCCTGCCCACCATTCTTATACAAGAAAAGGAGTAATAAACTTAATCTTATCGATACTTTGGATTATTATCATACGCTTGGCTTTGTTATATAATTGATTAGTTATGTGTTAAAAGTTGTACCTTTAGCCTCCTTAAGCCATTCAGCTTTCACGTTTCTCAGTTGCATCGAATTATCTTCCGAGCGTCTGTTTATTTCTACAGGAATAAATGAATTATAACTTCACCGAATTTATGAGCGAACCAGAAATAAGAAACTAACCGACCAACTCCTTTTTCAATGATTCGATGGCAATTTTGTTTTCTTTAGAATAATTGATTTTATTTAATTGATGATTTATTTTTCTAAATGAAATAATTAACTTACCGTTTAATTCTTCCGTAAAGTTTTGCTTTGTGACGTCAAGCTGCTGTGTAATATCTATGGGATTGAATCATTGATCATTAATGTATTGTTTTTGGCTTTCCAAATTTCAGTTTGAAATGTTACCTGCCAATTGGTTCTTCAGTACCTGGACGGTGATGTTCGTGTCTGTCAGACGACCCATAGTTTCCGACGAGCGTCTCGCAATTTCTGCAACAAATGACACAACTGTAAGTAACCATTTCTTCGTATTTCGTTCAAACATTACCTGGCAATTTCCGAACTTCCTCCCGAATACTTTTAGATTCTGCAAAACATTTTGGGTATTAAGTCTTTTCCATCTTTCCCATTTAAACATCAAAGATATATTTACCGTTTAATGTCTTTCCCAAAGCTCCCATCATCACCTTCATTTCTACAAAACAAAACAAAATCTTTGATTCATTTCAATCCAAATAGTACAGGCCACTTGTATACCATTCAATTGTTTGCTCGTATCGTTATGGTTTGCCACTAATTGAGCCCAATCGTCAGCCGTAGGAGCCGAGTCTCGAACCAGATGGATATCATGATACTGAGTGTTGGCGAATGTTTGCGATGCTGTTGAACCAGGGCTGTACAACAGTTTCAAATGTTCAAATAGTGAGGGATTCGTCCGCATTTCCGTAGCCAGTTGATTGCAAGTCTTTTGAAGCAAACACGACAGGTTAAACCACATTGATTTGCGATACGGAACCCAATCGTTTCTTAACTTGCAGATGGTCGACGTCCCATTGGTGGTCAGTGCCACGTTCTCTAATGGAACAACTTGCACTTGAGTAGCGTTCACTTGTTGACCCATAAAATTTGTTAAATATTCAATCACTTGGTGTTCAATCTTGTCGTTCCACATGTCAACTCGAAATCGCATCTCGTTTTGTTGGGTGTCCTTGTTGTAGACACAACTGGCACTTTGATGGTCCAGTAAAGCAATGGGGGCGTAAAAATACTTTTTGCTGCTTTGCGTGGTCGTCGTTTGATTATCGACGTGCTCGTAAACATCGACGCGGAAGTTGGCGTAAGGCACTGAGCAGAATACGTTATGCAAGATTTGTAATTCAGCCCCATGAGAAGCAATTCCTGATTGACTGTGAACGTTAGCAGCTAAAAGCATTGCTAGAACAGTTAGCCAAATCATTCTTGTTTGCTGGATAATTACTAACGTTACTGCTGTTGATTCAATTGTAGTTATGCCAGCCGCTCGCTGCCTTTGATTTTAGCTGATACATCCGGGAAAATGCGGTTTCTGTAATCTGAATCTATTCAGTAGAATAAGGAAATTGGTTGTTTTTGTGGGCAGCCTATTTCGGTTCAAACGCCTATCGCAGAATCGTAACAACGACTTTGTTCCTTCGTACTTCCTAAAAACAGACGTCATTTTGGATTGTTCCAGACGTATCAGCTGGTCCACCATTTATGGCCAGATTGGTCGTATGGCCGTTTGCCTCCCCCGACAAGAAGACGGAACTTTTCGCTCGTTTCAATGTCCAAATGAAATCAGAGCAGCTGAAGGGTTTTTCAATCAAATGGTTCTTGCACAACTATGTCTACATTTTGAAAAGCAAAGTATTTGGGCATGTCGTGAAAACCCGACAGACCACCCATTTGCGTACAGGCACGAATGCCACACGGATGTCAAAAAACAAATGTACTAAACGCTGAGGCAACGGCTTTTGAAGAACTCGAGGCTTTTTACGCAAAAAATTGGGTCACCAGTCCAAACATTCTCCAGTTTGCATTTGCATAGCCATTCAATAATAGAAAGCATTTTCCTCTCTAAGAAAAACTCGTTTTTTTGACGTCCGTCGGCAAAAGCCGGGAGAACAATTGAACTTGGCCGTATGAAATATAATTCATGTAGGCGTCTGGCGCATCGTCTCGCTGGATACCTGCTAAACCTGTTCCAGCGATTTTTGTTTTTATTTGCCAGTAGATTTTTAAAGGTGAATATCAAGTGGGTTACCTTGATATTCATGTTTAATGATACCCTCTTTTCTTAAGTGCCTACGAACGAAAACATTCAGAGAAACAGTCAGAAGAACAGGGTGGATTTTGGGTATTTCCACTAATGGGGGATTTAAGAATTATGGAATTTTAAAAAAACCAACTCGTGATAATAAATACTTTGTATTTTTGCATGTTGCAACACATCGCTTATCGCTGAGTGTAACGATTTGAGGTTACGGTGGCGGTAGATCAGCCAAGACGCTGTTGTAAAGCTTTTCTTTGACATCCGTTCCCTGTATTCAATTTAACAAAGAAATTTTTAAAATTTACGTTGGGAAAGCAAAACGTTTGCAATCTTCCACTTGAATTCAAGTCGTACCCAAAGGAAATCTCCGTGATTGTAATTTTGAATGCGAACGGAGCGTTTTATATTTCCAAGTTGAGTCAAAAGCCAGTCCACATCCTAATTTCCAGATAAAAACACAGTCATTAAATTAGAAACATTTGAATAATGTATTTGATTTGGGTAGGTGGTAAAACTTACCTGTGGGGTTACTAACCGATCAGCTCCTCCTGAATAGACGTATACCTTTTTTGTTCCCCAAATAAATCAATTTTCACATAATATTCGTAAACGAGTAACTGATCATACCGGTACAGTAATGGTTTTAAGATCGTAGGCCATAGGCTTGGTCGTTCCGTAGCGCATCAGGTTACCTTTGCGTCCAAAATCGTAAGCCTGAAACGTTTCACCTGCCAGGTAATTTTGCGCAAATTGTGCTATCGTTGGCACCGATGTTCCGTGCAAAAGATTGGCTTTGACTAACGGCATTAATTCCTAATAACAAATGGTAGGGTAAATGTTACTCTTGAAAGGTTTGATTGAACTTAAAAATTATCGATCGGTTACGCACAAGTTGCAGATTATCATGGTTCAATCCCATAATTACATTTAAAGCTTTTCGGCAACGCTTCGCTTGTTGATAGGTTTGTGCGCACGCCTGTTGCAGAATGATGTCGCCTACACCTGCGCTATCGAGCCATCCCCAAGTTCCGACCGTCCGTAGCACAGTCTAATTAATAAATCATTTTAAATTGCAGGCAAAATTAAGGAATGCGAGTTTGATATATTAACCTCTAGGGCATTTCCGTACGGAGCCAATTTACGGAAAATGTCGGTAGTGAAATGGGCAAAAGACGAGAGCGGCGCCAAAGCGTGCTGCGTTTATATATCAACAAGATTTAGGTATTTGAATGCATCGAATTTGAAAATCAATTTACAATTCACCATTTGATCGATTTTAGCGTTGAGTTCCGGATGTCTGACCATAGCGATGAAGAACACCCCACATCCCAACGAGTGCCCGGTGTAAGATATAGTTGGAAGGCCCGTCACAGACAGGATGTAATTAATTATGGCTGGAATGTCGAAATTGCCTATTTCGTCCCAGCTAATGAGGTACAATACTGTATCATTTTATCTCGCTAATTATCAATGTGCGATGTATTACCTGAATCTCCAAAAATCAGTTTGTGTGGGACTGAGTCTGACGTGTCTCCTGGAATAACGATTGCCCCGGAAATTACCCAACCACACGTCGTAAGACTTGTCCGCCAGTAATAGCGCTGAAAAAAATGCGTATCATTAATAACAGGAGTGTTCCAGACGAGTTTTTATTGGGCTCGTATTACGAAGGGAACGATCGGAAGGATTGACGAACCAAGTGCTGGAAGCTTCCAGTACTCCGTGTTGCAGGAAAACGGCCTTTCTAGGAGTGCCGTCTGCCGACGGTTCGGCTGGAATTCGATGGAGTTCCAAAACGTACCTGTAAACCATCACGTAATTTAGTTGGAACGTAATTATTTTTTTTTAGCATGTTGTTGAATTAACCCATCTTCACTGATCACGTGATGAATTTCGACAGGGTAGCCGCGATGCCTGATAATCTCCGGCTGTAAAAATTAGATAGTTCATTCAACTTGATGGTAAATGTCTTTATTCTTATTTCAATCTTTAAAGTGAAACTCTACTGTTGTGTATGATGTTTCGACATTTTGAGGTAGGCGATCGGATGTCCTTGCTTCTTGCACTTCCATCTTTCGTCGCCAACCTTTCAACAGCCGGCCAGGTGATGACCGGTCATCACTGGAATTTGCTTTCCTCCTCCAGCTATTGAGCAACTGGCCGGCTGAAAGCTTATTAACACTAACTTGCGATTTCTTCGGCCAGTTTTTGAGCATCTGGCCGAACGAAAGCCTATCCGTCCTGGCCTCTTTCGTACGCCAATTTTTAAACAGCTTACGTGCTGAAACGGATTGAAATCGGCGTTTGAATGAACTGGCACTACACTCACTGAGAACGAACGTCGTTAACACGAGCAAGCAAAGTAAGTGGAACCGTCGACCAAGAAACATGGCGATTCAAAATTAATTAATTCACCTATTGGAATTTTACTAGTAGTTAAATCATAATCGGTCCCCATAAAATGCATGAACCGGATATAAAAATAGTCATTAGACAAAAACAAATAAAAGATGTGTGAGCACCACCGTAAATGTAACGACTGGCTATAATGTGACTAGTAACAGCGATGATATGCCCTAGTGCTGAACATTTTTTTTTCTCGAATTCAAAACCTGATTTTGAGCAAAGCAAATGTTATCAGTGTTCCAATGGATTATAGAGCCGGGCGCTTCCATATGCGTTCGTGCACCGTTATTTATCCCGATGTAGAAATGTTTTCGCTTCTTTTATACGGGCGAGGCCGGAATTGGAGCAGGTCACATCATTCAGTGTCGTTTCTGGTAACCGTCTCAGGTATTTTGGCGTCCGTGAAATTCCTAGGCTTTTTTGGCGGCCGAAAAGAGTGCCAGTAAAGTTGGCGTCCTTTACGTGATCAAATTCGATGATGAATAAAGTTAAGAGACTATGTCTAGATGGACTGTGCCATATATCTATAAATCTCGACAGAGATGGCAGCAGTGTGCAATGACTCAGCAAAGAAGTTCGTCTGCCAAAGGTTGAAGTTTATTGAGTGTCGCAGTTGCCTAAATAAATGGAACTTTCAAGTTTTTCTTACTTTGAAATAGTTAATTGCTAATTTGTGTTGTGTACGGAATGATCCCACTCAGATACTATCTATAAGAGCAAAAGTGGGTGAAAACAAAAGAAATGGAAACGCTTTCCAGACCACATGAGGTCTGGAATCTGGAAATGAAATGTGATGCGACTTTGGTGCAACAAAACTAAACAAATCTCCATAGGCATTCTTAAAATGTGAAAATGTAAACAATTCAGCATTAAGAACTGGTTTTCTGCTGTCAATCATGCACGAGTTGATGGGCTAGTTTTTCAGGCAACCTAAGAGGCTTACGTAATCGCGGAAACCTTCGAGGCTACACGATCATCAGGTACTGTAATTCTTTTGTTCGCAGTTTACCCTTGATTGCGCAGGTCATGCGTACGATCCCGTTACAAAAAGTATGTGAATTTATTTTTTTAAATCAAAACGAATGGAACGTTAATATAGTATTCGCCAATTCCATTCAAAACATTCAATTGGCTCAGGGGGCACCCAGGTTCGAACTAGGGACCTCTCGATCTGCAGTCGAATGCTCTACCACTGAGCTATGCCCCCCTGCATTTAACCACTGTTGAAGTGCATTCTGAATCCATCACAATTGTCCGACTAACCCATTAGACTAAGCTTAAAAAGTACTTTTAGATTTAAGCATATCGTGCGCCGAATATCGCCCGTTCCTCTACATCCCCCAAACCCGACCTACAATGCCATCGGCTGGACAAACAGGTTCGTCGTGTATTAGTAACACAGAGAGTCTAGGATAACTTGGGCTTTTTACGTATCCATACATAGAAAAGGTCTTTCTCTCCGAGAAGAGTCTAGAATCTGTTAGTCGATTAATTGCCTTCCCAAAAAAACCAAGAGAATATTTTGCCACCCAACTGAAGTATGAAATCCATGTGGGCGATGGGCGCTTCGTCTGGGCCGAAAACCTGCTCCACTTGTTCTTCTAATGTTCCGTGTTCCCGGAGGTAGTTAAAGGTGAATACCAAGTGGTTTAAAAATAATTTGTGCTAGTCCCCAGCAGCAACACAGAATCGAAACGAGCCAAAGGAAATGCAATACTCGCATTCCTGAAGTCGTAAAGTTGAAATAAAAGTTGCTACTTGAAATTTCCAAGATATGAATCTCATGTTAATGTGTATATTTTGCGCAATCTCTTTCGGGTAATAATCAAAGCATTTGGGCTAGGGGGGAGGTAAATCAGCCATGACACTGTCATAAAGCGTTTCTTTGACATCCGTTCCCTGTATATAATTCAATCATCTATTATATTTGAACGTGTTTCACTTGATTTTAACTCTCACCCAAACGAAATCCTCGTGGTTGTAGCTTTTAATACGAACGGATCGTTTTAAATTTCCTAGTCGAGGCAGAAGCCAGTCCACGTCCTGATTGACAGGTAAACAATCGTTAATCAACAGGATCTTTTAAAGGAATGTATTTGGTGCGTAAAATGTTACCTTTGGGCTCACGATACGATCATTTCCCCCTGAATAGACGTACACCTATTGATTTGCAAACCAATGTCACGTTGCATTCGTCTAAAGAGTTAATCGATCATACCGGCGCCGTAACTTTTTTAAGGTCGTATTCCAACGGCTTTTTCGTTCCGTATCGTATCCTATTGCCTTTAGGTCCATAATCATAGGCTTGAAACGTTTCCCCTGCAAACAGTTATAATTGATGACATTTCGATCGAATTGGACACGTTAGAGTTACCACCTGCTTTGACATTTTGTGCAAATTGGGCCAGCACAGCTACGGATGTCCCTTGCTGGCTGTTGGCTATCGTCGTTGGTACTACTTCCTGATGTAATTGCGAACAGGGGGAATTAATCCTCATCCTAATTTAATGTTTTATTTCAATAAAGACGTACCGGATGCGTGTTATGTGGGTTCCATCCTGCGTAGATGTTTAAAAACTTTGCGCAAAGATTCGCTTGTTGATAAGTTTGACCGCACAACAGCTGTTGGAAGTAATGGCCCTTTCCTGTGTTGTCCATAAATACCCGTGTTCCAATCCTCCGGAACATCGTCTATTTCAAAGGAAATTAAGAAAGGACTGATCTAAATGGGGAACGCATTTGAATTTTTATTTTTATTTTTTTTACGTCAATGGCTTTGCCGAACGAAGTCATAGCTCGGAATACTAACGCATTGGAATGAGCAAAAGATGAAACCGGTCCGAAGGCAATCTGGCCAGAAATCAAATTTCATTGATAGATTTAAATTTAACTTTGATCAAGTCTACCATAGCGTCGATTTTAGCGTTGAGTTCCGGATGTTTGACCATAGCGATGAAGAACACCCCACATCCCAACGAGTGGCCGATGTAAGATATAGTTGGAAGGCCCGTCACAGACAGGATATAATTGATCAAGGCTGGGATATCGAAATTGCCTATCTCATCCCAGCTGATGCGGTCATAACGGGTCATTTTATCTTGTTTAATAATCAATGTGCGATGTGTTACCTGAATCTCCAAAAATCGGTTTGTTTGGGACTGAGTGTGACGTGTCTTCTTGAAAAGCGATTGCCCCTAAAATTGCCCAACCACACGTCGTACGACTTGTCCGCCAGTAATAGCGCTGCGAATGAAAACGCATATCATTAATAGCAACGGTGTTCCAAACGAGTTTTTTAAAATTCGATTCTTGTTACGGAGTGTTCGGTTGGGAAAATTGACGAGCCATTCGCCTGAAGACTGGAGGTTTCCGTGTTGCAGCAAAACGGCCTTTCTAGGCGTCCCGTCCAGCGACGGTTTGGCTGGAATCCGATGAAGTTCCAAAATGTACCTGTGTCACCGTGATGGAGTTTAACTAAAAATCCAGTAAAAATTTCCCTTGCTTCGTTTTTAACAACCCATCATCCGTGGTCACGTGATGAACTTCAGCAGGGTAGCCACGATGCCTGATCACCTGCGTCTATTCAGTTAGAAAATATTGCTCATTTGATGTCAATTTAATGGCGATTGCTACTTAAATTTTAATGATTAAACTATACCGGTGTGTATGAGATTTCCACATTGTAAGGTAGGCGATCGAATAATCTGGCTTCTTGTACGTTCTCATTCAGCTGCTGGTCATGTAAGAGCTTTTTAACACCGACATCTTTCTTCCGCCACTCTGTAAACAATTTGCGGGCTGGAACAGTTTGGAATGGCAACCGGAATTGAAAGGCGCTGCTACAATATCCGTTTGAAAGAAGCGATGATGTCAACACGCACAAGCAAAACAATTCGGTGTGCTGAGGCAAAATCATATCGACTGCTTGCTTTGAACGAATGATTCACTTTGAATAATCAGCGATCGAAAATGAGCTGGACATCACGAAAAAGCAGAGATGATTGCCAACGAAAAGCCAAAAAACAACTGGCTATTTCGTGACTGACTGAAGCGTTAAAATGCCCTTTCACGCGTCCAGTTTCAACAAAAAACCAGAAGTGAATTGGCAATGCACGTCAACGTTCGCGAGGGTTTTAAAGGCGGTCATTTTCATACGAGTCGGAGCACCGTTATTCCATTATTGCGAACGAGACGTTTTGTTTTTGTTTTTTGCGTCTTTTGAACTTAATCAGGTCACATCGCTAAATGTACCTTTATGCAATGCTTATCCCCAAAATTGTGACGTTCATTTAAGTCTTTCCTGGCAGCCAACAAAGCTGTCGACCTTTAGGGTCGCATTCGTTGCAAATGAACGAGGGGAAAATCTGTTCATGTATCAATTTAAATTTTAATAACAAAATCATTTGAACGTTCAAACTTAATGAGACACAAACATCAAGGTATATTTAGTTTTTTTTTTTTCTGGAATAAATTATTCTATTTGAAGAAGCAGTTGAGGATCACGGTGGCGGTAAATCAGCCATGAGGCTGTTATGGAGCACTTCGTTGACGTCCGTTCCCTATGTTCAATTTAAACATCAGCTATATTTGAATTTACGAGGTTCGCTTCAATTCCTACCCAGAGGTAATCCGCGTGGTTGTAACTTTCAATGCGAACAGATCGTTTTAAATTTCCTAGTCGAGGTAGAAGCCAGTTCGCATCCTGATCGACAGGTAAACAATCGTTAATCGATGGCATCGTTTGAAGAACGTATTTTTGGTTGCGTAAAATATGCGGTATGTATCTTACCCTTGGCGTCACAACACGATCGTTTCCCCCTGAATAGACGTACACCTATTGATTTGCAAACCAATGTCACGTTGCATTCGTCTAAAGAGTTAATCGATCATACCGGCGCCGTAACTTTTTTAAGGTCGTATTCCAACGGCTTTTTCGTTCCGTATCGTATCCTGTTACCTTTAGCTCCATAATCATAGGTCTGAAACGTTTCCCCTGCGAACAATTACAATTAATGAAATATCAATCGAATGGGACATGTTATTGCTGCCACCTGCTTTGAAATTTTGTGCAAATTGAGCTAGCACAGGTACGGATGTCCCTTGCTGGCTATTGGCTAACGCCATTGGTACGACTTCCTGATGTCATTGCGAACAGATGAATTTATCTTCGTCCTTTTTTTTATGTTTTATTTCAATAATAACGTACCGGAAGCATGTTGTCTGGGTTCCATCCTGACAATATGTTTAAGATCTTTCTGCAACGTTTCGCTTGACGATAAGTTTGAGCGCACAACAGTTGTTCTAAGTAATGGCCCTTTCCTGCGCTGTCTAGCCATCCCCAAGTTCCAGTCGCCCTGAGAATAGTCTATTTTTCAAAGAAGGATTGGAGTAATTGAGAAAATATTTAGGAAGGGAATTTGAATTATGTTTAGTTACTTCAATTGCTTTGCCGAACGTGGCCAAAATTCGAAACACTAACGTACTGGAATGAGCGAAAGACGAAAGCGGTGCGAGGGCAATCTGGCCAGAAATGAATTGAAATTTCATTTTATATAGTTAACTTTGATCAAGTCTACCATAGCGTCGATTTTAGCGTTGAGTTCCGGATGTTTGACCATAGCGATGAAGAACACCCCACATCCCAACGAGTGGCCGATGTAAGATATAGTTGGAAGGCCCGTCACAGACAGGATATAATTAATCATGGCTGGGATATCGAAATTGCCAATTTCATCCCAGCTGATGCGGTCATAACGGGTCATTTTATCTCGTTTAATAATCAGTGTGCGATGTGTTACCTGAATCTCCAAAAATCTGTTTGTTTGGGACTGAGTGTGACGTGTCTCCTTGAATAACGGTTGCCCCTGAAATTGCCTAGCCACACGTCATAAGACTTATCTGCCAATAATAGCGCTGCAGCAGAAAATGCATATCATTAATAGCACACGTGTTCCAAACGAGTTTTTTTTTTAATTCGGTTGTTGTTACGGAGTGTTCGGTTAGGAAAATTGGTTAGCCAAGAGCCGGACGCTTGGAGGACTCCGTGTTGAAATAAAACGGCCTTTCTAGGAGTGCCGTCCAGCGACGGTTTGGCTGGAATTCGATGGAGCTCCAATATGTACCTGTAATTGAATTAAATTAAATCCAACAGTTCCCTAGTTAACGTTTTGTTTAACAACCCATCGTCGGTGGTTACGTGATGAATTTCAACAGGGTAGCCCCGATGCCTGATCACCTGCGGCTATTCAATTAGCAAATTTTTGTGAACTTGAACTTGACACTTGGAATTAAGAACTATTTTACCGGTGTGTACGAGGTTTCGACATTGTAAGGCAGTCGATCAAACAATCTTGGTTCTTTCACTTTCACATTTTGTTGCCAACGTTGATGGTGTTGGTCGTGCGAGAGCTTGTTAACACTGACATCTTTCTCCAGTCGTTCACTGGCTGATGGCGGGGAACTGCTACATCCACTCGAAATAAGCGATGTTAACACGCACAAGCAAACGTGTCGATGCAACATCATATGGAGATGAGTGCCAACGAAAAGCCAAAAAACAACTGGCTATTCTGTGACTAGTTGAAGCGACCAGATGCTTCCTTTTACGTAACACCGAGAAGCAAAACTCACTTGACAAGTCTTGCTCAAAATCAGTGAGGGTTCAAGAGCATTTGCGCTAGGCTTTGGAACACCGTTATCTTAGTGAAAAAATGTTTTTGTTATGTGAATGAAATCAGGTCACCATCACTAAATATTTCCTTTTTTGAAATGCTTCTCTTTAGATTATGGTCCATTCCTGGCAGCCAGCAAACGTGTCAACCTTTACCAAACCCAATTTTAACAACACAAACGGAATTGCGGAGGCCACACACACATTAAGGTATATTTCGTCTTATTCAATAAATTATTGCATTTCATGAAAACAGTTGAGGGGATCACGGTGGCGGTAAAAGAGCTATGACTCGATTGTAGATTTTCTCTTTAACGTCAGTTCCCTATGATAATATTCAGTTATCGCAGGCGAAACCCAAGTTGGTGCAATGAATTAGTACATACCCATAAGAAATCCATATGGCTGTACTCGGGGATGCGAAGAGAGCCTTTCAAATTCGTTAATTGCTTCAGAAGCCAATCAACATCCTAATGAGTGGCATAAAATCGTTAACTGAATTCCAAATCAACGAGGATGGATCAACGTACCTGTGGCGTTACAAGTAGGTCATTTCCACCCGAAAAAACGTACACCTTTATTGGCGAAATAATTAGTTTTTAGTGAGGTTAAGTAAAGAGTGAATAGCATTTGATTTCTTACCGGAGCTGTAATTTTCCCGAGGCGATACTCATACGGTTTGAACGAACCGTATCGTTTCAAATTGCCCTTTTTCCCATAATCGTAGGCCTGAAATGTTTCTCCTGTGCAAACATAACTAAATTAAATGATACTGTCGTACTTTAAATAACACTTGGTGTTACCTGCTAAATAATTTTGGCCAAATTGCGCTATGACTTGCACCGATGTTCCACGGAAGATGTTGGTCATTGCCAACGGGACTATAGACTAGGAGCCAAATTGCACGTTACACCTTTTCGCATTAAAAGATAAATTAGCTACTGATGTACCGGATCGATATTTCCTTCATTGTGTCCCGTAAAGAGTGCCAATACATATCTGCAAAAACTGGCTTGTTTGTAAGTCGGCGAGCAGGTTGCTTTCAATAAAACATCACCCAATCCATCGCTATCGAGCCATCCCCAAGTTCCAATCTTCTTCAGAAATTTCTGTTTTTTTTTTTTTTAAATTAATTAATTGAAACAAGATAATTATGCAAATATTGTTTACTTCAATGGGTTCACTCAAGGGAGCTAAAAGGCGATAAATAGGCGTTGCGAAATGAGCAAAGGACGACAGCGGTGCTAGAGCAACCTAACAAATAGATGTAAAAACGAAATTGAAATTGATGATTTGAAAATTGAATTAAAACAATCCAACCATTTGATCGATTTTAGCGTTCAGTTCTGGATGTTTAGCCATGGCGATGAAAAATACTCCACAACCTAAAGAGTGTCCGATGTAAGAGATGGTCGGCAAACCCGTCAACGTCAGTATGTGATTGATTATAGCTGGGACGTCAAAATTGCCCATTTCATCCCAACTGATTAGAAAAATAAAAAGAGTCACGACTCAAGTTTTAATTCAGCGATAGAAAGTTTACCTAAATTTCCAGAATTTCGGTTGTTTTGGATTGAGTTTGATGTGTTGCCTCGAGTACCTGTTGCCCCTGAAATTGCTCAGCCACACGTCGTACGACTGATCCGCTAATAGAAACGCTACCAACAAAATGAATCGCAATTAAAATATGTAACTAAGTAAAAAAAATTTATTTGGTTTTTTATTAAATAGTTTATACGAAGGGAGCGACTGGACGGATTGACGAGCCAAGTGCCGGACGATTCAATCACTCCGTGATTCAGGAAAACGGCCTTTCTAGGAGATCCGTCATTCAACGGCTTAGCTGGAATCCGGTGAAGTTCCAAAATATACCTGAAAAACCAAAATCAGGTAACTTGTAATTACGTGAAATTCTATAGTGAATCATACCCATCGTCTGTGGTCACGTGATGGATCTCGACAGGGTAGCCCCGTTTCCTGATCACTTGCGGCTGCCAAAGAAAAACAATCGTGAATAATTAAGAACATGAGAACATTCTATCGCGATCGTACCGGCGTTAAAAACAGCTCGTCATGTTGAGGTAGGAAATTAAAAAGTCTCTCGTACTCTTCCGCTTTCCTTCTCCAATTTCGAAGTAATTTGCGTGCGCCGACGGCTTCCGCACTCGCTGGATATTCGCTCCAAGTGCAGCACCAGGTGAAAACGAGCGTCGTGAACGAAAGCCAACAATGCAGCGGTCGATGGAAAAGCATGTCGCCAACCTCTTTATTGGGGCAGGAGCGACGTGATACTGACGATGGCTGACCAAACGTAAATCTTCTTTATGTTCCCGAATGTAAAAAAAGGAAACTCGTTTGAAATTGTTGCGTGAAAAATCTAAAAACAGGAAAGAACGCACTTGTTTTTTTGTTTTTTTAGCGAGTTGTTTGACTGGTTTTTTTTTTTTACATTCTCTTGATTTCAACGTTCTTCGTAAACAAGTTTTTACCTATGTGCGGCTATTGGCTTGCAGCTCTTGCCAAAGTTCACCGTTAGCCTCGAGATTAAAAGGCAAAACGATTCTTGTTTTCCATACAATTTTTGGAGTCATATGGATCATCATTGCCCTTTGTACGGGACATTTAAAGTTGAAACAATGAGTCATAATGGAATTCTTCGGAGTCAAATCTTTTGTTATCCTGACGGATGGGTAAACCCGAATGCGAATGCAAAACTGCGAGTTTAACTACGTCGTTTGAATTGTGATGTTTTTTTTTGTTTGCTCACCTCTAGTTTCAATTCGGGTCGTTGGGTTCGGCCGTAGGTAAACTGGAATGAAGAGGTTGATGGGTCAGGCCTTTGTTTCCGGGATGGAATACCTTTCAGCACCCGATTCACTTACTGTGTCCACACTATTTTGATAAACGATTGAACAAGTTCATTTTACGATGTATTGCAATCAAGATTAAAAAAATAATAATAATAATGCTTTTATTATTATTGCTTCAATTAACGCATACTCGTTTATGAGGATGTCACTTTCATTTGGAAGTAAGAGCAAAACGTGACAGGAAAACCGGTAATGATGATAAGCATTTACCTGATTTCCATCCCTATTCATGACTCAGGTGTACTTGCACCTGCAGACAGGGCCAATGATTAATGCCAGAAAGTTAACCTCTGACGTCATACATTTCACCTTCGTTTTTCTTTTTTACTTGTCTGGAATTCATTTCGTTCCCAAAAAAAAAATGGATCAAGAATTGAGCATGGTCGCAATCTCGTTTTCGTGGCCCTTCCTCTACCTTCAGGTGTGTTTTTTTTTCCAGCAGATTGCGTAACTACTGGTAGGATAGGTAATCAAACAAAACTTTTTGGTTTTGGTTTTTTTGCGGGGGCGTTTTTCAGACCCTTACTTAAACATAATTTGACGATCGCACTTTGCTCCTGTTTTCGTGGAGGCATTTCTAGTTGAAAATTAAAAGAAAATTGAGTGAATGCAAACACATGGTTTTGATTTACAAGCGGCCCGTGAACGAACAATGTAGCCGGGCAGCATAACCCGATATCTGAGAAATGATTTATGGGGAAAATTCTGGAAGCTAATCGCATCAGCAGAATCAACAAACCACATGAAACTCGAGTCTCTTATCGGTTTTCTTCTCTCTTCCCCCCCACTCTTATTTTTGTGTGTACATAACGTTATTCTATCCACATGTTTTGAAAAGCCAAAAATGAGAAATGTGGCAACTGTCTGGTTGGCAGCGAGAAAACGATCAGTGTGAATCGATTCTCGAAATTGTTGAGATGTCTGGAACTGGCCCGCCTTTGCCACCGGTGGCAATCGCTTTTTGTTTGTTAATTGCAGGTGTTTTAGCCGGCCAACAACGGACGTTTCTCTTCCATCCGAACAGCATCCGCTACAATGTCAACAATAACCGCCCGATTATCGGTAAGTCATTCAAAATTGGTTTATTATGAATTACATAATTAACAACCATGTTTTTCAAAAGGAATTCTATCACAAGAGCCTTCAAAGTCATTAGCTTCCGTTTCACCTGAGAGTGCGAGTTACATCGCCGCATCCTACGTCAAATGGCTGGAAGGCCAGGGCGCTCGAGTCGTCCCTATTAAGTAGCATCTATTTAATTAAATCAATTAAAAGTATTTGAATGAAACCTTGATATTGGGTGTATAGAGTCAATCAACCAGATTCGTACTACAAAACCGTGTTTGAATCCATCAATGGGTATGTCTTTTTTTTTTTCAAGTGATTCTAATTAAATGAACACATTGATTCATTATGGGGAATGCAGGTTACTCATTCCCGGAGGCGGTGCAAGTCTAATTTCATCCGGTTACGGCAAAGCTGGCTCGATTTTGTACGATTTAGCCATCGAAGCAAACGACAACGGAGATTTCTTTCCCGTTTGGGGCACCTGTTTGGGTTTCGAATTGCTCCTTTACCTGTCGGCTGGCAAAAACAATTTCCTAACTACCTGCAATTCTTACAATCGAGCTTCTTCACTTAGATTTCTATCAGGTAAGCAAACTGATTTGAACCAAAGGGAATTTAATTAAAAATTTATTATTTTCAGATGCTGCCGTCAGTCGATTGTACCAAAGGGCACCGAACGACGTACTCAAGACGTTGAGCAAAGAGAAATCGACGTCGAATTTCCATCACTGGTGCATGACGAGAGAGAATCTAACAGCTTCGTCGCTGGACAATTTCTACAGACCATTGGCCACATCGACGGACGACGACGGCCTGGAATTTATAGCAACCATTGAAGCTATAAACTATCCAATTTGGGGGTTGCAATTCCATCCGGAGAAGAACGTCTACGAATGGGGTGCCAATTTAACATCGGTACCTCATTGGCCGAGTGCCATTAAAGCCGGCCAGTATTTCGCCGAGTTCTTTGTCAATCAAGGTACGTTAAAATTTCATCTGTTCTTAAAATTATTTAACGTCTAAAAATGTTTACAGCCCGCAAGAGCCAACATCGTTTCGCCTCTAAACAGGAAGAGGCAACTTACCTGATTTACAATTACGCTCCAATTTACACGGGCAATGTGTCCAGCAGTTTTCTCCAGTCGTATTTTTTCGATTGACTTGCTGGCATATTACGTCCATTACCTGTGTAAATATCGAACTTTGTTCGATCATTACAAATTCTTGGTTGATGACACTCGAAAGTTTTATGATTTTTAAGCACAGGAAGCGCATCATTAAACGGATGGCGGTTGTTATAATTAGAGCGGTGTGAGAAGAAACACGTTGGTGAAATGCCGGACATGTCGAAAACATAATTGCACAATTGATGAGGTGAAAATGAAGCCAATCACGAAACTCCTCTCGTTCATTTCCGAAGGGGCTTTTGAAATCTACACCCATTCATTCGTTAAAATGATTATCTTTTATCGTCATAAAAAGAATTCGTGTCACACGAAGGTTATCTTTTTCAAACGCTCCGCCAACAAACGTTTTATGTTTAGTGGTGCCATAACGTAATAAGCTCTTGACCTCTTTTCAAGGATTTGGACACGGCGTTCCAATGCTGCTTTACAATTCAGAATTATAGCGGTAAGAAAGAGATTGTTTTTTGTTTTACATATGAAATTTTTTTTCCCCTATGAGATATTGGCACATCTAAAAGCGTGCTGATTAGTCAAAAGACACGTATAGCGGACCTTAACGACGCGTATATAAAGGAAGCGTTGATCGTGAGCAAAAGTAAGACACATCTAGAACGCAATTAGCATCATGGCCGTCTCTTTCCGTCTGTCGACTCTCTGCTTTTTCTTCGTGCTCGTAGCACTCGCGTCAAGTGCCCAGGTATTCACGTCGATTAATTTTTGATTTAAACTGTTGAATGATTAATGGCTGAATTGATTGAATTAGACGTCATCTAAAGAGGATTCTTCGTCCAGCAAGGAAGATCCTTTGTCAGGTGAAAAACAGTCTGAAGAAGAAGCGAGTTGCGAAGAGGATTTAACTACACCGAGTACGACTGTAACGTCTACGACTGTACCGTCTACGACTGTACCGACTACGACTGTACCGACTACGACTGTACCGTCTACGACTGTACCGACTACGACTGTACCGACTACGACTGTACCGACTACGACTGTACCGACTACGACTGTACCGTCTACGACTGTACCGCCTACGACAAAATCAACTGTGAAGCCTGAACCGACGCCGTTTAATTGCCAATCCAAGACCAACGGGAACTACATTAATCCCGCCGACTGCACGAGTTACATCGCCTGCTCCAACGGATACACATACGTCATGGTACGTTTTCTTAACATTTCTTTTTAATTAAGAATCAGTTATTACCCTGCAGGTGTCATTAAAATGTAGGGGCTATTTAGCCGGCAATTTTCTTAAAGATTTAAATCATTATCAATTACATCACCAGTCCTCTCCGTATACCTAACCACGGCCTTCCCTTTGAACTTCTCGGAAATTCGTTGCTAATGAGTTTACGAATCCTATGCAAATTATTTAAGTTTTCCTTTTGTAGCTTTCCGTTTCTCACCTTATGGGAAGGGTTATCAAAGGTAAAGGCTACACCTGGTGAATATCATTTTCTTCAGTTGGATGCCAGAATGTGCGAGAGTACACACGTGTGGCAAATCTAGTCAAAGTCCTTGAAGCTTCTATTTTAGATTGTGAATTAGGACACTATTTTTAAATTCTGTTGTGTGTTTTCCAATTGAGTTCTCATAATGTGCTTTTGGTATTTATAGCCGTGTCCTGTTGGTTTGGTGTACAACGAAAATGGCTATTGCGACTACGTCTATAACGTGCCCCGCTGCATGTAAGTTTTTGGTTTAACTTTCAATTGTAGTTTATTTCAACCGCATTATAAACATCCAAGTAATGAATTGTAATCCAATTAAATTTTATCACGCATTTTTATTTTGAAATTCAAATTATTTTGATTTATTACTTGACAATAACGCCATAATACACGTGACCAGCAATAATTTCAAGTCAATACTTAAATGTGATTTAATTTAATTCGTAAGTTAATTACAATAGTGGCAACCATAAAAAAATATTTAAAAAACGATTTAAAACATAAAATAGCTATATAAATAATAGGAATTTCGACGTGAAATTAGACAACCGTTTGATTGCCTTTAGAATTGAATTGCTGGGCATTAAATTCGATTTCACGCTTCTTCTTTCCAACGCTGCACACACTGAAAGGGAAAGGCGATGGCGTGCATATTTGAACAAAAAAAGTCTTGGTGCTGATCGTGACGTAAGAAGTCGACGTGCTCGTCGTAGTGACGACAGTTGTCGTGACTACCGTAATGAACTTGATTTTCTTGAATTTGTTCTTTAATCCAAAATATCCAAAACGACCTTCTTCGACGTCATCTTCATAGCTTTCCTGTTTCAAATCTTCTTTCGACGATTGAATCAGCGGATCCGATCGGGCAGAGATCCTTAAAGACGCAGTTTCACGCTCCTGAACGACGTCTCGAATATTTTCCGGTTTTGCAGTTACCTCGATGCTGTTTTCAAACAATTGAATCAAAAATGGAAATGTCTAATGTAATCAAAATGTTTTATTACCCAACAGGTTTGGTGGGATTTAGAGCGCCGTCGATCGAGTCCATATCATCGTCGAAGGATAGAACGATGGGTTCCCGGACCCACAAACCTTTGCGCATGCGGCACGGGCCCGTGACATTCACCAACTGGGCACAGAGTCCAACTGTGGACAACGTGACCATTGCAGTGACCGTGGATGTCGTCGTCGTCGCAGATAACTCGATGAAGGGCTTCTTCTTCATGAAAACGTGTAATGGATACCTGTTGAACAATCGCTCCTCTTCTTGGGTCCCATCAATCTGTCCGTCCAGTTCCAGTGATCCAGCTACATCCGCCATTGGTGTGTCGTCGAAGGCCAACGCATCATCGGGTCTACCCACTCGATGCAGCAAATCAAATTTGCTACTCGAACTAAGAATTGCACTGCTTTTAAGTTTCGATTTCAATTTGCCCCAGAAACAAGACGAGGGCCCAATGAAATTGGCCAGGCAAAGGACATAAAAGAAACTGGCCAATTTCATTTCTGGATATTCTGATTGATGGACTCTTCTGATGACTTGCTCAACTGATGCTCACGTTGTCGATGACAAGACTGTGCATATCCATCCTACCTTGCTCCGTTTATATAGTTCGAGTGCAGCAAGTCTGTTCTTATGGCTTCTCGTTATCCCGTGCTATACGAAAAACGTCTGCGGATGACAGCACGAGCCCAAAGATCCGCCCATCGACATAAAATGCGGAAGTTCTACTTGACGGTATGGCAGCAGAATGGGAAAGAGAAACTGGCCTCCTACATTTCTGCATTCATCTTTGGTAATAAAGAACGTCTCAGAGAATGAAATGCAGCTGTTGTTTTTGCATCGACAAATTTTGTTTTTACGTTTGCCATCTGATTTTTTTAGTGAAAAATTAAGGGCAGAACAAAATGGGCTCTAAATTGGACGACTAAAAAAGACGCTGAAGGAGCCGGCCCCGTTTTCATTTTTTGGAATGTGTTTCACATTCAATTTCGGTTTAACCAGCATCCGTTTGAGGTGATTGGAGAAAGCGATGGACAACACGAGGAATTTCCTTTTTTGACAATTCAATTTCGAATGGGTTGATTGTGCATAATTTAAAAGATTAGATTGGTTATGTCTTAATTCGCTTCTTTTTCCCGTACCAGTTGTTACAGGTAATGGCTGTTAAATGTCAAATTCTCAGTTTCATTGCCCAAATGTTTAAAGTCTCGTTCCGTAACTTTCGTAATGCAACTGGACCAACTTTCGTCGCAGTTTATATTCAATTTTACACGATATGCCGATAGGTTGAAAAGGACGGAAAAAGCTGTTCCCACGAGATGGTAAGTCGGTCGAGTGCCATACGCTTAACCTGATTCAATTTTCTGTACTCGCATAAACAACGTAATCAATGGCCGAATTGTCCATGCCCTGCATCCGCCTAAACACAGGGTTCTACGTTGCAGTACTAAAACTATACAATGGGAGATTCACGTCATCTCACACTCAAAGGTACCATTTTATTTCTTTGGAATGAACAAGAGATAGGTCTTAGTTTACTACGGAAACGTTGCATTAATTTCTGTTGAAAGGCAAAGACCGTGCAGGATGTTAATGAAGGCGCGTTTGCCGACGTAGCCACAAACGTACGACGATGACGATTGGATGGACAACGCCCAAGCACCGCCGGAATTGGGCGCGTTTTTCAAATGGCAATCGCCAACTCCATTGGCTTTAGCGATGAAAGTGAAATGGCTGCATCTACTGTCACCTGCACACAACAAACCGCAGGTGAACGAATCTGGAACGCAATTGACTGTGTACATGTCGTGTTGACAAAAATCACAATTGGTGCTGTACGTGATGGATGGAACATTGCGAATGGGTAGTGACACTTTAGAAAGACATGATACATCGACGGTGGTGTTGGAAAAGACGGTGCTGTCAGAGGATGGGATTACAACATCCGTTTCAACGGAAACGTTAGTGTCGTTCAGTTGAACAAGTTGGCTTTCTATAATGACACTATCGCTTATTGTTGTTGTATCCATGACCGTTTCTTCTGTCACTGGAATCAATTCGGTCGTAGTACTTTCAAGTTCTATTTCTTCAGGGATGTTCAATAGTTGATCACTAATCGACAACTACATAGTGTTGTGTGTTAATTTCTGCTTAATTGAAATTTTTTAAAATGTGTTTAACGTACGATATTAGCAGACACACTCCTCTTTTGCTGGTAGGGTTCTCTGCCATTCGGCATAGCTTCCGTGGTTCGCACAACACTGATGACCATCAAATTAACAATCATCACGAGTGAAGACAATTCCTAAAGGTAATCATGTTCATTCACTAAAGATAGTGAAAGAATTGATTTAAATTTTACCTTCTTCATGTTAACGTGCAGACGAGTGTGGATGGACGATGGGCTTCCCTGGCAGAGCTGGACTCTGGAATGAAGCCGGACTGGTAAGATCCTGTCTTTTTATGCAGTTTACGTTTACCCATATAAATTGCAAAATATGTAGGCGGGCATACGCTAATAATATCGCACGTAACCTTAGACTAAATAAGATGTAATTAATTTCCACCATCAAAGTATGCAACAGCGTCAAGTGTTTAGTTGCGTCGCGTTTGAATGTTTCTATTAAAGTTCGCCATTTTCACCAATGAGGTTGAATATGTTTACAACGAAATTTTGTATTCCTTGAAATTGTGTTCGGTATCACACGTAAATAACCTTCGGTTATTTCTGTACAGTACCCTTAACAAGTGGCGTTAAAATACTGAATTTGAATAAGAAGTCATGAAGGTCAGAGCTCAAAAAACGATATTGTTTTTGGTCTATCAAGTTGTACGCCATTTGATTTTGGCTGTTTACGGATAGAATTGGTTGTCATTGAATTCAAGTGAAATCGAAATGAAACAAATTCCATGAAATTTATGGTCGAAGTATATGCCCTTGACGTCTGTATAACTTATTTTCCTTCTGTAGCAATCCGTTCGTTATGTCAAGTTATCCTTGTTCTTATTTCCAACTCTTTTGCTGTGTATGGTACGTTTAAGCTGTTTCTAATGCACTAAAGTTTAGATTTTCAAATTCATGCAGATGCAAAGGATTTCAACTAACACAAGATCAAAAATGCAACAGAGAAACATTTTAATGTAAAGTGCTGCAGATATGGGGGTATAGCTCAGTGGTAGAGCATACGACTGCAGATCGAGAGGTCCCTAGTTCGAACCTGGGTGCCCCCTTCCTTATATGGATTTATGTAAGTTTCATCTCTTTTGATACGTTGACACCTTATGTCTTACGAATGCACCTTCAATGGGAATCAACACGAGGACCTTCCTATCTGTCTAGCTAACAGTAGGTCTAACTTTTAGATATAGCTGGTGCTGCTTAATTACATGTTTTAACTGGCTATAGGGTGAATTTTCGTTTATCAGTTTTAAAATGATTTATAGGGGGTATAGCTCAGTGGTAGAGCATACGACTGCAGATCGTAGGGTCCCCAGTTCAAACCTGGGTGCCCCCTTCTGTATATGGATTTATGTAAGTTTCATCTCTTTTGATACGTTGACACCTTATGTCTTACGAATGCACCTTCAATGGGAATCAACACGAGGACCTTCCTATCTGTCTAGCTAACAGTAGGTCTAACTTTTAGATATAGCTGGTGCTGCTTAATTACATGTTTTAACTGGCTATAGGGTGAATTTTCGTTTATCAGTTTACCAATGATTTGAGAGGGGGTATAGCTCAGTGGTAGAGCATACGACTGCTTATCGTAATGTCTCCGGTTCAATCCCGGATGCCCCCTCGCCTGTGATAAATATTGTTTAATAATTCTATCTGTTATTTAAAATCAATTACAGTGATTGTCTCAGAAAAGCAGCTTCCCCCAACACTGCATAAATATCAGATTGATGGATGTTTCACTAGATCCTGTGTGGTAACAGTAAGCCTCAGTTGTACATTTTGGCTGGTGTTATCATAAACTATTTCTACATCAAATTAAAGGAGAAGAAAACAAAAGCAATTCCATTTAATCCATTGTCGGAGGGCCATTAGCTTAGCTGTTTACATAAAGGTATTTTATTTGATTTACCAACTCATTTTAATACCTGGTTCAATGTGTTTTTGCCTTCAGCGAAATAATATATAGGGGGTATAGCTCAGTGTAGAGCATACGACTGCAGATCGTAGGGTCCCCAGTTCAAAGCTGGGTTCCCCCTTCGAACCGGTTTAGTTAAATTCTATGGCAGTATCATCTGTTTTCTTGACAGGTTTAACAACGTATTGAAATAATCTGCATAGTATTGATGATAATGAATTTTTCACTTGCTTTATTTTTTTTTAATTCAAAGTTTAATTTCTAGAAGAACTTGCTCATTGTGTCACATGACAATAGTGGCAATGATCATGAAAGCTTAAAATTTAATCTTGATGCTCTAGTTCAGTGACGAAGGTCAAATCAGTTCCGGCCAAGTTCTTTTCGATCCACTTGTCGATTTGTTCGTTCAACTCTGGGCTGAAATGGTTTTTCCAGTCTCCTGTTTTGCCTGCATCAAAAGGACAACAATTCCAGTACACAGGTAAATGTGTAGTATTGTAACATCCAGCAGGAGAAGCTTAATTACCTTTGCGGATAAAATGGCCATCTTGATTCATAGCTCCAGTCTTTTTACCAGATTCGTTATTGACTGATTCATTTTTCTGGAAATTGTCAAAACGCAAGTGTTCAGCCAATTTTTCCAGTTCCTCGTCAGTGAGTGACTTGCCAAGAAAAGCGGCCACTTTCAAGATTTCTCCGCGCAGATCCTGTTATTGTGATCCATTATTTCAAACCATTTATCACTGTGTCAGGTAAAATACCCTTTTCATGTCTTCGTAGAACATAAAATGCATGTTGGGATGATGACGTTTGGACCAAGCGTCCAGAATGTGTGGGAAAAAAGGGGCGTATGCAACTAATTATTTAATTTACATAAAATGAACCTCATTTTGAACGCCAGAAAATTAGAATCACGTAATATTATTCAAGCGTACCTTCATCATCCATAAAAAATTGAGCAAACTCTTCCATAGATCCAGTATATCCGTGCAATTTGATCAATTTGTGATGGAAGTAATAAGAAACGATGACATCCTTTGGATTGCGAGCAACGTAAACTACCTATAATCAATTAAAAATCATTGCTCCAGAAATCCGTCAATGAATTCTCAGGTTTTCCACCTTGGCTGTATCTAGCAACCGTGGTGGCAGCAAATAAAAGGGCAAATGGGGCCGGATGATTCTCGGAGAAGGAAGTTGTTCCACTTTATCGACATTCATAAACATGTGTTTCATGGCATGCATTTGTGAGCTCAAGTAAGGCATTCTGGAGAAAACCAGTCGTCAAAAAAAAGAGCACGTGAGAAAAAATTATGTAACGATCAACTTCCATACTCTAAGAATGGCGTCCGGATGATGAGCCCCGTTTTTCCGGCCGATTCGAAATCGCAATTGTTTTGCAGCAACCACAACAATTCGCAGGTCCAATTAGTTCCTAATTTTTGCAGTTAAATCATCAATTTCTAAAACTTAAATTGTGTCATTTAAATACCACATTTAGGGAAAGTAACGAGCCAGACGTCGTCACTCCTCGGTTGCATCCGGTAAATCTTTTCGGCGTTGCGGCCGTACGTCGGCGGCATGACGAATCCGCCAGGTTCACTCTTCACGAGACCTTCATTATAGCCGGTAAAGAGTTGCTTAAAAGCTTCTTCTTTTGTTTTGGGTATCTCGTGAAATTCGTATTTCCAATTTGCGTCAGACATGTTCGTGCTGTGACTGCTCTTAACCGACTAACCCACTGCTTACAAAAATCCCACATATGGTTATACGAAAACATTCACGGGAATAACTTTCTCTTCATTCAAGGTAGTCTACACATGGATACTGTCGTAAAACAATAAAAATTTCGTACGTTGGACAGGGTGCATCCAATGGGAGGCTTGTACAATGGAGAGAAAGTTTAGTTGGCAACAGCACCTTACGTAACAAACCTGGAATAAATAAGCATTGCATTATCTATACTACCCGTCACTATAACTTGGAATTAATACTGAACTCATTTGACTCACCTTACAACATACAAGTCTTCTATGTTAGTTAACCATTGTTGTGTAGTGTACAGTTGTGTGTTGTTCTTGATTTGTTTTGGTGATTGGAAATCAACTGTTTGCAATGACTTGAGAAGTACAGAAAAATGTGTGTCCTTTACATGTAATAATTTGTTTCATACAATCTGAGAATAGATAAGTAATTAATACTATAACTAAGAACGTTAACCAACATACCTGAGAAGCGAGGCGTACTACAATTTTGAACTTATTGTTGGATACCGCCTTAAATACACGTAACCCCCTTCCAAGTCTTGGCTTTTCAGGAAGAAAAGTTTAAGGAAGAGGAACATAATTCTGAAGGTCAACAGAAGAAAGATAAATTTTTGTTTCGACTAGAGCTCGAGGATATGACCATTCCCCTCGATTGACCTAATCTTTTGTAATGACCTAGAAAAGGTGAATAACCTCGGGCAATTCACACGCAAAAAAAAAGGAATGGGAACCACGTTTTGCATTTCCAAGCTCAGTAGCTTGTTCACCTGCACGCCATGCACAAGTGTAGACTTGTCGCTATCGATACTGGATGTAGTGATTCACATAACTTTCGCACTTGGATGTAGTCTTCCGTTCACCTTGTTGATCACTCATTAGAAATGCACTGTATCAGCACTTAGTTTTGTATAGTTGCTATTATGCCATGCCGTATTTTGCTGGGTCCTTTAGATTAGCATAGGTAGATTAGAGAAACGTAGATTGTGCACAACACTAACGCCGCCATTTTGCTTCCACTATTTTATGTATTATTTACACGTAGTTCTCGCTCACAAACCGTTTCTATCCAATGAATCCTATGTTTCCACCTTTTTACACAATTTCCAAATGCCCATCAATCCTAATGACACCCCAAATACTATCTAACGAATAAATATTTTTTTTTCAGGATTGTTGTAATCTAATGTGATGTTATTTTTGTACGTGATGCATGTTAGACTTAAGTTGAAAGCTGTCGTCACTTAGTTTTTCAAGCGCCATTTTTCTTTTTGTTCGTTCTCGTTTCTCTGCATTCAGGAGGGTAATCCCTGGGGGCAGAAGAGGATGGCTGGACAACGAGGATCGCCGCCAGAAATCACGCCCAGAGTTGCCAAGTATCAATTTTAGAATTTAAAATTTCAAACATCTTTTAATTTTTAATTTTTTAAAATGGATTTAGGAGGGCTTACATCATTGCCGAAGAGGACTACTGGACAACGAAGATCGCCGCCAGACAGTTGCATACGGCGTTCAAGTATTAATTTGAACATGTTAAGTTTTAACCAAGTTTATATGTTTTTTTTTGTGTGTCAAGGAGGACCTTCGTAACCACCGAAGAGGACCATTAGACGTCGGGGATCACCGCAGGAGCAAACAAACTCGTCGCCATAGATTATCAGGTATTAACCTTTAAAATTTAAGTGGTTAATTGTGTGTGTTTTTTGTATTTATAGGAGGGCTCATCACCACCGAAGAGGCTGGTTGGACAACGTGGAACGACGCTACGACCGTCGCCCCAGAGTTGCGAAGTATAGATTTGAAATTTCAATTATCAAATATGTTTAATTATTTATTTTTTAATGTATCTAGGAGGGCATACATCAACACTGAAGAGGACTACTAGACAATGAGGATCGCCGCCACGCCCAGAGTTGTGAAGTATCAATCTTAAAATTTCAATTATCCAACACCTTTTAATTATTTATTTTTAATGTATTGAGGAGGGCGTACATCACCACTGAGGAGGACCATTGGACGTCGGGGATCGCCGATGGAGCAGCTAGAATCATCGCCAAGGATTATCAGGTATTAGCCATAAAAATTTAAGTGTCTAATTGTGTTTTTTTATAGGTGCGCTCACATCCCCACCGAAGAGGACGACTGAAAACGAGGATGGCCACATGACCGTCGCCCAGATTTGCAAGTATCAATTTAACAAGTTTAATAATCAAACAAATCTTTATTGTTTTTAAAATGTTTTTAGGACGGCGTAGATCACCGCCGAAGAAGACTACTGGACAACGAGTATCGCCGACAGACCGTTGCCCACGGCTTTTCAAGTATTATTTGAAGATGTTAAGCTTAAACCATGTTTTTATGTTTTGTTCTGTGTATAGGAAGGCCTGCAACACCACCGAAGAGGACCACAGGACGTTGGGGATCGTCGCGGGAGCAACCAGAATCATCGCCAAGCGTTATCAGGTATTAACCTTAAATATTTAAGTGTTTAATTGTGTGTTTTTTTGTATTTATAGGAGGGTTTACATCACCACTGAAGAGGCCGACTGGACAACGGGGAACGTCGCTACGATCGTCGCCCCAGAGTTACGAAGTATAAATTTTAAATTTCAATTATCAAACATGTTTAATTATTTATTTTTTTTTTATCTATATAGTTGGGCGTACACCAACACTGAAGAGGACTACTGGACAACGAGGATCGCCGCCAAAACTCACGCCAAGAGTTGCGAAGTATCAATCTTAAAATTTCAATTATCCAACAACTTTTAATTATTTATTTTTTAATGTATTTAGGAGGGCGCACATCAAAGCTGAAGAGGCGGGCTGGACAACGGGGAACGCCGCCACGACCGTCGCCCCCGAGTTGCGAAGTATAAACTTTAAAATTCTAAGTTTCAAACATGTTTAAATTCTTTATTTTTAAAAATGCATTTAGGGGGGCCTACATCACTACCGAAGAGGACTACTGGACATCGAGGATCGTCGCCTTACATAGAGGATCGCCGCCCATTCGAAGGATGAAGTGTCAAAAGATGGTACGGTTGGGTATTGCCTAATTGGCATTTTTTTTACTTTATTCCATGGTGAGATTTGCGTGAAAAATGTTTCCAATACCTTTACCCGGTCCGTTATTTTCCCTTTAAACAGTGTATCGTTTCACGAGCCATTCACCTTGCACTGAGCACGCGAATTCACTACACATTTAGCACACGGTGCATCCGATGTTTGTGTTAGCTTTTGGCACTAAGTAGGGGTCATTGTTTTCAGGTAATGTAATCCTGCTTAGATCGGTATTGTATCTCGACTCTTTGGATGGTGTAGGTTTACTAACACTAACAGAACAAACAGGAAAACAAATAAATTTATTAACTTTGCGTTCCGTTTTGCCAGTAATCTGAGACTACTGTCCTGAATCAGTCTGGATTGTGTTCTTTTATTATTTAATAAAGTATATAATAAATGTATAAACATAATTAAATATTATATTTATTAAATATTATATTATTTAATTGAATATTATATTTATATTAATTATAATTGTTATATTATATATAATTAAACATTACAATTATGTATTGTATAATTATTAGCAACAGTATGTTGCTAGTAGCAATATATATGCTACATACATATTACATATTACTATATACATACATGCAACAGTATGCAATAGCAACAGTATGTTGCTATACAACATATATGCTATGTACATAACATATTGCTAATAGCAACAGCATGTAGCAACTTGCTACATGCTGTGTTGAATTGATTCGAAAATTTTAGTCTCTTGCTCTTACTGCTAAAAAATTGATTGTGTTTATATCTGTGCTGCAAGAGCCAGACTATCATAGTGGTTCTTTTATTCACAATTGGTAAACAGTCTTCTGTTATTTTGGGCTTTTAAGTTGAAACCATTGCTTTATCATTTGAATTTTTTCCCCTAAGCAATTAAGGCTTAAAACGGTATGAAGGGGTATGATTGATATTTGCATCACAGGCAAGCCACCCAACTGATGTATTATGATAATCCAAGGTATTAAGAATGACAGGTTTGAAGTACGTTCAGAGTGTAAACTATATAAGTTTGTAGAGGAGAGTCTTGTATTTTTCTCTACTAGGCAATCAAAATTATGCTTGTCTTTTATTCTGTTAGTCTACCACACCACAGTGCTGTCTTAAGATTCATCATCAACATCCTGATTAATGAAATTTACATGGGCTGCAGCAGCTACATGTCCATGTTTTACCAGTTGCTATTGTCAATCACCTATGAGGTATCCATTTGCTCGTTTTGGCTTGTATGGTACAGCCCTTTCACAGGTTCTATAATGAGCCTTGCTCATTGCCAAGTTGCTGTTGTTCTTCAGTTATGTAATAAAGGAATTTTCAGAGTTTCATAGATGAAATCCGAGATACGATCGTATAACGAGAATTGGTTTTAGGGAAAATATTTTTGAATTAGTCTATTTTTATTCAAATACCACAGAAATGATCAGTGTGATTATCCAAACCTTTATTAAGATGGTTCCAACTTGACCTTTCAAGTTATTCCAAACTGACTTGAAAAAACTATTTTATAATTTTCTAATTTAGTGACTTAATCTTGTTGCTCTAGTTCTGTCACGAACTTTAAATCACTTCCGGCCAAATTCTTCTCAATCCACTGGTCGATTCGGCTGTTCAATTCCGCACTGAAATGGTTTTTCCAGTCTCCCGTTTTACCTAGTGGTTAAATTTGTTATTTCATAAATTTCTTTTAGTGGGATATGGTAAAATTTAGGCAAACATAAAACGGCTGTGATACCTTTACGTATAAACCTGCCATCAGGATTCAACCATCCCACTTTCTTTCCGGCTTCATTGTTGACTGCTTCGTTCTGTTGGAAATTATCGAATCGCAAGTGCTCAGTTATCTTGTCCAATTGCTCGTCAGTTGGCGACTGATTAAGAAACATCGCAACTTTCGATATTTGTCCTTTCAAGTCCTGGGACAAAAATTCAAATCTGTTACATAAACAATTTTAATTATGTTCATTTTCATTACCTTCTTCATGTCTTCGAAGAACATGAAATGCATATTGGGATGATTACGTTTTGACCAAGCGTCCAGTACGTGAGGGAAAAAAGGCGCGTACAACACTACATTTGGCAACACAGTGCAAATAGTCATAATATATGAATTCAAGACGTGATCGCCAATCGCCATACAGTCGGGAGCCAGAATTAAGCTGAGGTGGATCAGAGACATGTGGCGGGAGACAGGGTTACATGGAAGTAGGGTAACATTTTATCTTTCGCAGTAAACGTGGATTGTTTTTTTCTTTGGCCACCTAGACATATTTTTTAACTTTTACGTACCTTCGTCTTCCATAAAGTAATCAGCGAATTCTTCTAGGTTTCCCTGAAAATCGTGCAGTTTCAGCAATTTGTGATGGTGATAGAATGAAACAATGGCGTCTTTGGCATTCCGTGCTACGTAAACCACCTGAACAAGCGAACACGTGAGTCCTTTACTTATTTGCTCATTGCATAAATGTGTACTTTTGAGGTATCTAGTAGTTTGGGGTGGAGTAAGTAAAATGGCAAGTGACTTTTGAAAATACGTGGAGATGGCATTTTTTCGTAAGACTTTAGCATCTGCATCGCCTCTGGTGATAGTTCGGTTACCGGATTTAGGAATGGTACCCTGAATGTTGTAAAGATAAAGAAATGTAGTTTTCACCGAACATTCAGTCGTTTGGAACTATTCTACGGCTTGTTACTCTATAAATGGCGTACGAGTCGTTAATTGAGTTGTTTTTGCTTTCTCTGTGTCACAATCGTTCATCAACAGCCACAAAAGCTCAGATGTCCATGTTGTACCTGCCAGTTTTGTGGGATGTAATGGATATATATGGATTTGTGTAAATTCTAGTTTTTACCCACCGCATTTTGGGAAAGTCAGTAGCCAGATGTCGTCAGCTCTTGGTTCCATTCGGTAGAGTATTTCTGCATGCTTTGCGTACAACGTAGTCATGACGAATTTGCCAGGATCACTCTGAGCAAGTCCCGTCTTGTAACCGGCGAACAATTGATTGAATTTTTTCAACCTTGTTTTTGGAATAACGTTAAACTTAACTTTCAGCTGGGGTTGCTTGAGTTGCTCATCGTCGAAGCTAGGCATTTTTTGGATTGCGTGTTGACTTTCGAACAGATTGTGCCTCACTGATTGAATTGTGTTCACTTTGCACTCGTCCTACTCTCGCGTGGATAAGCACTAAATCTGTTTTTAAAATGGGACCCCTGTCGTATCATTTTGATAAGGTTTTGCTCAGTAGGTCGCCTATACGATGGGAGTGAACGACTGTGTCATCAATTATCTGCATTGTCATTCAAACAGTTTACAACCTCGTAGGGGGATAAGGAAAAAAAACATGTATTCTTGTCGTGTAAATGTGGGAAATAATCGAACGGTTGGCAACTGCAAAATTTCCAAGTTTTACTGCTTACAACTTTCCAAAAGGGGAATGGCTTTTCTATCTTTCTACACTCCCTCATACGTTTATGACGTTGAGTTGCCGAACCCCGTTAGGGAAAAATCTTGACCGTGGGGCGATTGAAATTGCATAACACTTTTAACAGAGCCAACGTAAAACCTTCTGATTGCATACGTTTAACCTTGTTGACAATCTAATCTTGGTGTTCCAGTTCCGTTACGAATTTGAGGTCGGTGCCTTCCAAATTTCGTGCAACCCATTCATCGATTCGTTTGTTCAACTCGGGATTAAAATGATTTTTCCAGTCGCCCGTTTTGCCTAACGAATTCAATCGTAAATTAGAGTTTGGTTTTTTTCTTTAAATTTTAATTTACGACCTACCGTTGCGAATGAATCTTCCGTCTTCATTCATGACTCCAAATTTCTTGGCTGATTCGTTATTGACTGACTCGTTTTTCTGAAAATTATCAAAACGTAAATGTTCCCTCAGTTTGTCCAATTGGTCGTCAGTCAACGATTTGCCAAGGAATTTCGCCACCTTGTCGATCTCTCCCCTCAAATCCTGCGATACACGACGATAAGTTTGAATTAATGTGTTAGTTGGGGATTTGGCTGTTAAGATTACCCTTTTCATATCCTCGTAGAACATAAAGTGCATGTTGGGATGATGGCGTTTAGACCAGGCGTCGAGAACGTGCGGGAAAAAGGGCGAATATAAAACTGTAGATGGCAGTAAAATTTTATTTAACGCTATGTAAACAATTAAAGAACTCTTGCGTTGAATTACCTTCATCGTTAATAAAATATTCAGCAAATTCTTCTAAATCTCCGGTATATCCATGCAATTTGAATAATTTGTGATGGAAATAGTAAGAAACAATGACATCTTTTGGGTTGCGTGCGACGTAAACCACCTGCAATCAGTTAATGTTTTTATTGAAATGATCGATTTCCATGTAAAATCTATTTGAGAAAAAACCTTGCTTGTTTCGAGCAGGTCTGGTGGGAGGAGGTACATCGGCAAATGCGGTCGGATAACTCTAGGTGATGGAAGCTTATCCACTTTGTCAACTGTCATCATGATTTTTTTCATTGGTCCGTCCGCTGCGCTCAAGTAACCCATCCTTCCCAAATGAAAAACCAAAATTATTGAATATCATTGCGGGAATTAAATCGTTTTGTACTCGAGAAAAGGAGCTCGGGCGTGTAGCGGAATTTTGGCGGCTCTATCCGTGTCGCAGTCATTTTTCACTAACCAAAGCAACTCAGAAGTCCACGTTGTACCTGGACAAATAGTTTGAGGAAGCATTGGGGCGTATTTGTGTGTGTAATGTAGCTTACCGCATTTGGGGAATGTGAGTAACCAAACGTCGTCGCTCCTCGGCTTCATGCGGTAAATTTTCTCGGCATTTTCCGCGTATATGGTAGTCATGACGAAGTTGCCCGGCTCGCTCTTCGCCAGCCCCAACGGTAGCCAGTGAACAGTTTGCTGAACGTTTTCAATCTCGTTTTTGGAATCACATTAAATTTGACTTTTAGTTGGAGCTGCTTGAATTTCTCATCGTCGAAGCGCGACATCTTGCCCGTTGTTGAGTTGCTGGAAGTATGACAGTCGTTTCAAATCCCTGATTTTATGTTTTATGTTTTTTAAGAGCTTGTTTGTATATATATATATAGGGTAGATAAGCTTGTATAGAAGTGCTCGTTCATTGTGACAAGCCGATAATTTAATGATAGTTCCATAGGTCGCTCTACAGTAGGACTGATAAAGCCCAATCTTTTGCCAAATATCACATTTAAATAGCTTGGTTTCTGTCTTTAATTAGTTTAAAACGCGTTTTGTGTTAAGAAAAAGGAGAAAACAACGAGATAATTGCTAAACTGATTTCATGTCATTAATTTTGCCCGTTGAAGGATTGATATTAGTTTAAATGATTACAGAATATTGCAAACGTGTATTATGAAATAAAAATAAACCTTCATTCTAACAAATTTTTTAAATTGTCGATTCAGGTGGTGAATGCCGCTCCGTGTAGAAGTTTCCGCTTAATAACCACCACAGTTTCCATTGCCGAAATGGCACGCAGCCTTTGAGGTATCGGGATTTCGGCAAAGATGGTGATTTTGGTCGCCGCATCCGACGGTACGACCACGGCATGTCCAAAAGCCTCGGTAAACGCATTTGCACGCCCTGCCAGGTGGGGCTGGTCTCACCATAGCGCAGCCACCCGAGTGGTAATTACAATCACAGGCTGACGCTACTTCAAACAACGCAACCAACACGATACAGGCTAGTACCAGAACTTTCTGTTTAATTGAAAACAAACAAAAAACATTTATTCTTGTTGTTTTTTTTTTTATTTTAGGAAGGAGGCTTTGTAAATTTCAATAAATATCTACCATTTTCTGCATCGTAGTGCCGTTTGCAAACTCGTCGTTATTCTGATTCGTTAAGAAGGGAATTAGTCGGACAAAACAGGAATAATATCAAAATTTAAACTTACCGAATAGGGTGACTGGCTACGATGAGGTCCCAAGATTTTGTTTACCGTAAAAATTTTGTCAGCCTATTTATACTCATTGGAATAATCAGTTTTTAATTTTGGGTTTAGTGGTTAACCATTTGCTGTGGAAATGGGGATTGAATCTGTAATCAACAATGCAGCAAAGGACGCGTTTTTTCAAATTGTACTGTGTTGAAGCATATTCCCTAGAGCTTAGACCACAGAGGTTTCCGCTGATAACATTTTTCTAGAAGCATGTATGTAAATTTTGCGTTCTTTCTAATGTTAATCAACAATAATAATTATGTCGTCAATAATTATTAAAGAAAAACCAGTAACTGATTAAATTTTGTTTATTCCAGATGGTAACATGCAGCCAAGCAGAAGAAATGAATAAAATCTTCGGTACATATTCAAAACAGAAAAATCCATGATATTCATCATAAAGTTTTAATTATTTATAATTTTCTTCAGCAATTTAACTACAAACTTCCGAAGATAATTCACAAATTTTGAGAATAATAAATGATTTCAATTAACAGATTTTAGGATAAAGCGGAGTCCATCGCTAAAGTGGGAAGTTGTGAGGTTTGAACAGCTGAGTGACTTGACTACATCGATGCCTTGAATGACATTGCCAAACAGCAGTGACTTCTTCGATTTGCAGGCACTCGGCGGTATATCATGAAGGAAGAAGACAAATTGCCATCCTTTGACGCGGCCTTCGTTTCTACCAGAACCAGCCTTGATGCTGGTAATGCCCACCTGACAAGCCCTTTGGGCGTAATTCGCAGGATCCAACCAATTGCGATAACTGATCATGTCGTGCACAACAGGCTGGAACATGGCGTTCTTCATTTCCAACCTGATGCACGTGTCTTTCTTCGACTGTAAATATTAGCGCCATTTTATTTTTTAAAATAGTGTTTTGTTAATGAGATGTAGCAATACGTTAACAATGCGCTGTCCAAATTTTCTTGGAATAGCATAGCAGAACGTTCCCAAAGCCTGGACAAATTCGGCGCAAGGAAAACGCGGCGAAAAGTTGATGTAAATCGTTCCCAGATTGCGGCCGTTCTTCTTGATCATCAGAAGAAAAATGGTATTGGCGTTATCAAACCTTTGGGGCACCTGCATAACATCTGAAATTCTTGAAATAGCTTGTCGTTCTAGGAATTCGACCAGGCCATTCATCAAATTTAATTCTCCACCGCACTGCAAAAGACGTTCTCTATTGTTCAAATATTCGTCTTTAAATCGATCTAGGAAGCCACTAAGGGCGTCATTGTTAACGTCGACACGGTGCGATAGCAATCGTGGACCCAGGTAGATGATTGTCTCCTTCGCTAAGTTAAACGCTCTGTTTACAATTTACAAAATAAAAATGAACTAAACTGATTTATTATTCAATATCAGGAATTACCTGTGCGCAACGGTTACTTGGGCGTATAGAACAATTTTCAAAAGGAACTCTAGTCCAGGACGAGGATCTATTACACCTTCCGTAAAGGTGTCTCCTTCTGCGCACTGGACAGCCCGGAAGAAACGTTCGAAACAGTACATGAAAACAGCCGTTTGATTTGTCATCTGACGAGGATCCAATTTCAAAATGTGCTGATGGAAAATGCGCTGGATGGCTTTTGGATGCACCAAGGAATTTCCAACAATGTCGGCAAACCATTGAAAACAAAGTGCCGAATTTGAATTGGAAATAGCCACGTCCGTCAAGCAAACCCAGACGGAAGAGGCTGCAAATTCATCCATGCACATTTCGCCATACTTAAGGAATACGAAGAGAAAGGCCACTCTTTCTTCAACAGCTGCAATGTGGATATTGTCATTGCCTGGGGATCGACATTCTTGCACGTAAGTGACGAATCCAGCTATGACATGGCCGAATACTTGCCAGTTTTGATCGACATATCTATAAATATTCTTGTAGTGTACCAAAACGAGTTCCTTGAACTCGTCGGTATTGTGGTGGTGATTATTTGATGCGGCTTGTGTTACAGCAAACAAGTAGCAGAGATGACGCAGCAGTTTCATGGCTGCCAACGCCAGTCGTTGCCCTGGCTGCAATTGGATAGTCTGAGCGCAGGTGATTAGCCAATGATGAAACAAAAAGGATGTTAATTCGTCGTTCAAAATCATTTTGTCGATGCAGGGATCGATGAATTCATCCGATGTGTCGGCGCAAAACACAAAGCCAGCTACAACATCCATTACCTATTTGTCATGGATGGGGATTTAATAACATTGGATTTGCTTAATGAAAATGAGTAAGTACTTTAGCTGTTAATTGCTCGTTACGTCCCTCGTAGTACAATTTGTGAAGAAAGTCTAATAAATTTAGTCGCTGTGTGTTATCGGATAGCCAACGAGCCTGGACGTTACAATAGATGAAAGAAAAAAGTGGAAATCTAGGAATTGAGAACGCAATTGCAACGTACCTGCACATCAGAGATAAGGTAATCCAAGTGTTGCTGAGCCATCTGACGCGCACAAGCTGCAATAGTTTGAAGAAATGTCGAGACATCCGTTCTATTATCTTTAAATTTATCTTGCAATTTCCAAACGCGATCCAAAGATCTAGTTGGATCCCTGACGACCAATTGGGTAATGTTGCGCAACTCTCCGAAAAATGCATCATCGTTCGGTGAGTAATTATCCATTAACCCCTTAACCAATGATTCTACCACCAAACTGAAAGAAAATGCTGTTACAAAATGTAATATTTTAGATTAATTAATAGTGTAGGAACAACTTTCTGGAGGGGATAGTCGATTGTGGATATCGCGATTTCCTATCCGACCGAATGATGTACAAGGTCAGCTGACTGGTTGGCAATCTCTCAACTCCTTGGTGGCAACGGTGATTTTGGCGACATAAGGGACATTTGACTAATCCAGCCCTATAGATTTCCTGTTATTACGAGAAAAATAGGTAAATTGTTTTAAACGTTTTCTGCAAATGTTTGCTTTCAGTACCTGAAGACATCGCAAACAGATAATGTGATAGCAAGGCAATTGTTTTGGTGGTTTTTCTTCATCGTCAAACGTTTCGGTACAAATGATACAGGTGGTGAAACTTTCGCACTCAGCTTCTTCAGTGGCATTCATCCTATCTGTTCACCGATTGGTGTAACAATTCAATGTGTGAAATCGTAGGCCATTGAGTGGGTCGATAACAATAGAAGAAGACAATGACAATTGTTATCTATGCGGGGCGGACATTACTCAAATTCACGGGGTTTTCAGTCAAGTTTTCATCCAATGTTTTTCAATTTTTTCAAGGAGAAAAAAAAAAACAGTTACGAAAATTACACAAATGATATTGGATGTTATTACAATGAGATCTACTTACCTAAGTTAGCTTTGTTACGCTTTGGCTATTTAAACCGCGTCAATTTCTAAGGCACCTGTCTTGTCATCTCTGATTGCTTCACTGTGAAGTGGGCAACTTGTTTGCGATATATCCAGTCGTGTGAACTAATGGCTGACATTATCGATTTCCAGAAAAAAAAAAACAAAAAAAAACACTGATAACATCAATTTTTACCAGGCGTCATTTCGGTGATTACTCATCAATTCAGCGGTGCCTGTTCTTTTCTTCGTTGGCAGTTCTGTAGAAAAATTTTGCAGAGAATCGTCCCCGAAAAGTGATTAATCTAATTAACGACGCGCCTATCAGAAGCCACAGCAATTTCGAGATTTTCATTGAAAGACTTCAGTGAGTATTTCCATTTTTCAATCATCTCAAATGAAAATTAAACTTCGCTCAACAGGTAAAACAGGAATAATACTAAATTTAAACTCACCGAATAGGGTAACTGGCTATGACGAGGTCGCAAGATTGTGTTTACCGTAACGATTTTGTTAGCCTATTTATACTTTTATTGGAATAATCAGTTTTATTTATTTTTGGTTTAGCGGTTAACCATTTACTGAGGAAATTGGAATTGATCTTCAATCGACAATGCAGCAAAGGACGCGTTTTTCAAATCGTTTTGTATTGAGGTACATTGCTAGAGCTAGAACCATAGAGGTTTCCGCTGGTAACATTATTATAGAAGTATGTATGTAAATTTTGCGTTCTTTCTAATGTTAATCAATAGTAATAATAATTTTGCCAGTAATTGTTAAAGAAAAACCAAGTAACCGATTAAATTTTGTTTATTCCAAATGGTAAAAGGTAGACAAATAGAAGAAATGAATGAAATCTTGGGTATATGTTCACAAAAAAAAAACAAGAAAATGCTCGTGGAGTTTTGATAAGAGTTTTGATTTATAATTTTATCCCGCTATATGACTTCAAGCTTCCGAGGATAACTTACGTATGTTTGAGTATAAAAAAAGATTTTAATTCACAGATTTTAGGGTAAAGCGGAGTCCTTCACTGAAATGGGAAGTTGAGAGGTTCGAACAGCTGAGTGACTTGACTACATCGATGCCTTGAATGACATTGCCAAACAGTAGTGACTTCTTTGATTTGCAGCTACTGGGCACCACATCATGAAGGAAGAAGACAAATTGCCATCCTTTGACGCGGCCTTCGTTTCTACCAGAACCAGCCTTGATGCTGGTAATGCCCACCTGACAAGCCCTTTGGGCGTAATTCGCAGGATCCAACCAATTGCGATAACTGAGCATGTCCGGCACAACAGGCTGGAACATGGCGTTCTTCATTTCCAACCTGATGCACGTGTCTTTCTTAGACTGTAAGTATTTGCGCCATTTTATATATTATTATTTTTAAATTGTGTTTTGTTTATAAGATCTAGCAATACCTTAGCAATGCGCTGTCCAAATTTTCTTGGAATAGCGTAGCAGAACGTTGTCAAAGACTGGACGAATTCGGCGCAAGGAAAATGTGGCGAAGGTTTGATGTGAACCGTTCCCAGCAAGCGGCCTCTCATCTTGACCGTGAGAAGAAAATTGCAATTGGCGTTATCAAACCTTTGGGGCACCTGCACAACAGGAGAAATTCCGGTATGGGGTTCATCGTCTTCGTCCATATTCTCAAAGCTTCTTGAAATAGCTCGCATTTCTAGAAACTCGATCAGGTCATACATCAGATTTAATTCTCCACCCCACTGCAGAAGACGTTCCTACTGTTCAAATATTCACCTGTAAATCGATCCAGGAAGTCGCGAAGGGCGTTACTGTTAACGCCGGCAAGGTGCAATAGCAATCGTGGATCCAGGTAGATGATTGTCTCTTTCACTAAGTTGAACGCTCTGTTAAAAGTTAACAAAATAACAATGAATTAAATTGATTTCTTATTAAAAATCAGGAATTACCTGTGCGCAATGGTTACTTGGGCGTATTCAACAATTTTCAAAAGGAACTCTAGTCCAGGACGAGGATCTATTACACCTTGCGTAAAGGTGTCTCCTTCTGCGCACTGGACAGCCCGGAAGAAACGCTCAAAACAATCCATGAAATCAGCCGTTTGATTTGTCGTTTGACGAGGATCCAATTTCAAAATGTGCTGATGGAAAATGCGCTGGATGGCTTTTGGATGCGCCATGGAATTTTCAACGATGTTGGTGAACCATTGGAAACAAAGGGTCGGATATAAATCGGAAATAGTTCCGTCCGTCAAGCAAATCCAAACGGAAGAGGCTACAAATTCATCCATGCACATTTTGCCGTACTTGAGGAATGCGAAAAGAAAGGCCAGTCTTTCTCCGACAGCTGCAATGTGGATATCATCTTTGCCTGCGGATCGACATTCCCTCACGTAAGTGACGAATCCAGCTATGGCATGGTCGAATACTTGCCATTCTTGATCGATACGTCTGTAAATGTTCTTGCAGTGTACTAAAACGAGATCCTTGAACTCGTTGGTGTTGTGGTTGTGATTATTTAACGCAGCTTTTTTTACAGCGAACAAGTAGCAAAGATGGCGCAGCAGTTTCATGGCTGCCAACGCCTGTCGTTTCTCTGGCTGCGTTTGGACAGTCTCAACGCAGGTGAATACCCAATGCTCAAACAAATCGTATGTCAATCCATCGCTCAAAATCTTTTTCTGTGTCTCTATGCAGGCATTGACTAATTCATCGGGTGTGTTGTCGCTAAACGCAAAGCCAGCTACCACATCCATTACCTATTTTTCATGGAAGGGATTTAAACAACTCTGGATTTCCCTAATGGAAAATGAGTAAGTACTTTGGCTGTTAGTTGCTCGTTGTTTCCCTCGTAGGACAATTTATGGAGAAAGTATAATAAATTTAGTCGCCGTGTGTTGCCGGATGTGAGCCAACGAACCTGGACGTGCAATAGATAAAGTGGAAATCTAGGAAATGAGGACACAATTGTAACATACCTGCACATCAGAGATAAGGTAATCCAAGTGTTGGTGCGTCATCTCGTTCACGCAAGCTGCAATAGTTTGAAGAATTTTCGTAACAGCCATTTTGTTATCTTTCAAATTGTCTTGCAATTTCCAAACGGGGTCAAAAAATCTAGTTGAATCCTTGACGATAAATTGGATGATCTTGCGCAACTCTCCGAAAAATGCATCATCGTTTGGTGAGTAATTATCCATTAACTCCTTAACCAATGATTCTACCTCCAAACTGAGAGTAAATGCTGTTTCAAAAAATGCAATATTTTTAAATGAAATAATAAGATAGGAACAACTTTTTGGAGAGGATAGCCAATTGTGGACATCGCGATTGCTCGATCAACCGAATAATGTACAAGACTTGCTGACTGGTTGGCAATGTCTCAACTCCTTGGCCGCAACGGTGCTCGTAGCGACAATAGGGACACACTACTAATCCAGCCACATAGATTTTCTGTTGTGAACAGAAAAATTGGTATGTTATTTTGAACATTTTTGAAAATTTAAAGTTTTCATTACTTTAAGACATCGCATACAGATGACGTGATTGCAAGCCAATTGTTTCGGCTTTTTGTCTTCATCGTCAAACTTGTAGCAACACACAGGACAAACGGTGAAACCTTCTCCCTCTTCTTCAGTGGCATTCATCCCATCTGTTCACCGAAAGGCGTAACGAGTCAAACTGTCAAATTGCAGGCGGTTGAATGGGTCGAGAACAATAAAAGAAGACACAGACGAGAACGTTATCTATGATTCATCGGGGCGGAAATGGCTCAGATTGACGGGGGTGCTACTGCATTTGCACTGAATTTTTTAAGGAGAAAAAAAAAAGAAGAGGTACGAAAGTTACACTGATGTTTTTAAATGTTAAAACAATTAGATGTACTAACCTAAATTAGTAGTTACGCTTTGGCTAGTTGAACCGCGTCAATTTCTAAGGCACTTGTCTTGTCATCTCTAATTGCTTCACTGTAAAGCGTGCCAATCGGTTTCGTTATGTATAGCCGTGTGAACATAAAAGTACGGCTGACCTTATCGACTTCCAGAAAAAAAAAAACTGATAAAGGTTTTTTTTTATTACCTTGCGTCTTTTCTTGATTACTTATCATTTCACCTGTGCTTGTCCTTTACTACGTTGACAGTTTTTCATTAAAAATTTGCAGAGAATCGTCCTCGAAAAGTGCGCAATTAACGACGCGCCTTGCAGATGCCACAGCAATTTCCAGATTTTCATTTAAAAACGCCAGTGAGTATTTCCATTTTTTCAATCATCTCAAATGAAAACTAAACTTCGGATAACAGGTCAAACTCGCAGGTGCCTCGCCAATGATGTTTTTATTGCCTATTAGCTATGGGAACATCATTTAAAGCGCACGTTGTAACAAAGCGGAACTCATAATGTGGGTCATGCATAATCGAAAGAGAATCATCCGTCATCGTTGGGGCTCATCAGTTTTTATTTCACGACAGCCTCATTAGTATGCACAAAGGTAAACGCCCTTGATCGCATGTCAAGATATCAACTAAGAAGAATCTTTACAATTTAATAAATAATAACGACAGTGTGTGCTACCAGCAGCACACATTTTTATTTATGTCTTACATTTCCCCTTAGGCGAAGGTGTTCATCTGTTTCCTGACGAGTTCGCCTGCCCCCTTTATTTACCGCCGTTTCTCATGTTCGTACTGGACGTAAATGTTGCTGACGTCTTCTGGATTAGTGGCGTAAAGTGGAAGAAAATGTTTGCGCATCGACCTCACCAGCTTCAACACGAAATGAAACATGCGGTAATTAGGTATTGTTGCTTCTCCGTAATTACTGTCGCCATCATCTCGATGTCTTCCTTCTGTATCATTAAAAGGATAATTCGATCTGCTGATGGCGTCATAAGGAACGACTGGATCGTACGCTCTTGCATTGAAACTGCCTGGGGAAGCGACGTAATGCAATGGCACCCACTGATGGTAAGGATAAACACCGCTATGTAAATAGTAGCTATGCAAATAGAACCGAGTTAAGTGACTAGTTGTGTGTTTAAGCAAAATCAAACAGTAGAAAATCACTTTGGAATGATTTGATGGCCGACAATAACACCGGCATGCACTGCTGCTGTTAATAAGAGGCATGTCGCTATAATCAATCCCTGTTGTTTGAAAAATTAATTTGAATGTTAATTCTGTTTTAAAATTTAGAGTAAGGTGAACATGTCTTACCTTCATCATCGATGTTAATGATGGAAATCACAGGTGGAGCCGGAAGAAAAAGGCACAGCCGCTCGACCCGGCAGAATAAAAGGTTCTAACCTTCATTGCACGTAGACAAGTCAGCACAGTCCCTCCCATTCAGAGTTATTTGTTTGGCTTGAATTCAAACACGAAGGGAAGATAGGTAAAAAGAAAGAAAAAGGTTCCGTCAATCCCCCAGTTTTTTTTCTTCTTCTTCACGAGGAAAAAAAAAAAGAAGCCCGTGTTGGCAAACACGCACGTCTTTCGTTTGTTGAACGATTATACACAGAGATTCCCCCCTTCTCGGCGGGAGACGCTTTGACCGTGCCTTTTATACCTGGGTCATCCATTATTCATGAGCATCCCCTACCTTAGATGTGACTCGATTATTCCCTTTGAATTCCGAGTGATATCGCGTACAAGGCAACAACAACAGGCATGCATTTGTAAGAGGATACGACTTTAAGTGGTAACTTTGTTTTTATTGCCAAAACATTTCAGAGTTCAAGAGATAAAAGATGACGTTATTTTGATTTAGCTTAAATCCAGGTAACCGGGTAACAGTAGATGAGGAAGCATTTTTTTTTTTAGACAAATTTAAAGGTAGTAGGAGAAGCCTGGATAAGCGTAGTTCATTCCATAACTGTAACCGAAATGGGGAGCATGGGCGTAGTAACCAAAGGGAAACGTCGGTACTGGAAGAGCCACAGTTGAAATGACGGGGACAGATTTAGCCTCAACAACTGGAACTTCGGGAGCGGCAACTGCAGGTGCTACTGGAACTTCAGGGGCCACTGGCAGATGGTCTCCAGTTGCTCGATAGCCTTTCTCATCGGCTTCGTAGTTGATGGTGAATGTCTTACCATCAGCGGTGTAGCTATTTGAGACAAAAATAAGGTGATTTCATTTATTTGCTGTTTTTAATTTTTCGCTTGAAGTATTTAACAAGATTTATTTACCTGTAGGATCCCGTGACAGCATTGCCGGCATCTCCAGTCTGCGAGTGTTTATGATCTTGAGCGTCGTAACTCAGGATTTCCTCGGGAGCCGGGGCAGCCAGAGCGACAGCCAAAAAGCAAACAATCAACACCTGGTGTTGAAACAGGTAACATTACCATCTAGTTTGCAATTAAATAATTCTATTGAATTAAACTTACCGTCTTGATCATTTTGCTAAGTTTTATTTGTAGGTGGACTGGAGGGAGAGCTGTTGGGATCGTTGTGTGATTCGATTCCACCGTTTTTGCTCTCTTAAATACCTCACGTCCATCCCGGAAGATCTGAAACTCGACCACACCCGAAGAAAGGAAGCAACGATACGTTGTCGACTCCTCCCGTGATGTTTGCTGCTGCTCGTTTAGACAAGGTCATGAGATTCTTCTCGATCGACTGTGACGTTTCAAATTTGGAAGATTCAATTTCGTATTGCCGAGGGAAAGACGTGGATCCTGGTCGCACCCTGGCCACAGGTAAAAAAATATAATCACGTATTCTTCTTGCCCTCTCTCTTCTGAACACCAGTTAAATATGGAATAAGAAAGACCTTGGCGGACGCTCTGTTCCAAGATGAACAGTGCCGAATTCGAATTTGGCTTAGACATCCTCTTTTTGGTTTTCGACCTTGACGATTCACTTTGCCTAGGGTTTCTATGTTTTAACGCTTCCTGGCCTTCCCTTTCCATTTTGACAGTCGTTTCCATACATCAATTCCTAGTTACGCTTTCCTAAGCAAACTACGCCAACCGTTGCGATAGTATTTTAGCGTTGGTTTCGTATTATCCGATTGAATATCGAGTTTTATTGGAATGTCTGTCTTGGTATTTGTTTTTGCCATATTTTGAAGGGATAGCGGTATCTCGGCAGGTGATCATCGCATAACATACGAAAGAAATGTCAGCACCATCGTTCCCCCGAAACATGACGTAGCAGATTTATTCATCCTCCCCCCCTTCCCTTTGTTTATCGCTTGAATTCGATTGAATTTTTATTTCCTTTGTTTTAAAGCGTTTTAGATGGCTGATCTATTAGAATGTTGAAGGAATACCTTAGAGTTTGTTCGTGAATGCGTGTCCGTGTAGCCGTTGTACACGCATGCGCATTCTTTCAAATGAGGGGCGGCGAACCGTAGCACCGGTCGGTTTCTATGGGTAAATTCAAAGGTCTCACGCACACTAGGCACAAGATTTCTATCGGGAAGAGCTGCCGTGAAACCGAGTAAACTAAATAGCGACAACGTGAAATACTGTTATTCGAGGTGTTCAAGAAGAGATTTATTTCCACTCTACTAGCGAGTCCGACACTCTTTTTCAGATATGCCATCTTTGCCAGCTATCAGTAACCGTGAAAACAAATAGATCATCAGCAATGAGAAGGAAAATGCAATTTTTTCCGAAATGCATTAGAATAAACGAAAGCAGCAGGTTGTGAATAGAAAGCTTTGCCGAGAAGACAAACTAGACCTATCTATTCATTTATTTCTTTTTCCAAACAGGTCGGATTTGTTTTTCTCTCTATGTTGATCTTGTGACGCACTGTTTAGATGCCATGTCTTGAAAACTCGTATCTACATTGTCTACGTCATCGGATGCTGGTCACGCGTTTGTTGATAAACAAAAGTTTTGACACTCCCCTTACATGTGTCTGACTCTTTAGAAAGCAACCGTGTCAAGGACTCGACATTTATCTCTTTTCTCTCTTTAAAAAAAAAAAAAAAAAAAAAGGAAAGAAAAGCAATTTGTGATAGGGTTAGTAAAATATCTTTTAACGTTAATCACATCCAATTGGTGTGGAATTTCATTTTCCTTCACAATCCGGTGCTTTCCCACCATAATATCACCCTGATTATTATCATTTTTATGACACATACCCGCATTAGCAGTGGCAACGTTATTTATGTTTTAATTAAAAGATGATTACTAAACTATTGGGATTTTCTATTTTCTTGAATAGGGTTGGAATTGTTCCTGGAACATGAATGGCGTACGTGACTTCAACACGCTTTTTTAAAAGGCCGTACGCCAACAAACGAATAAGGGAACACGATGCTCTGGCGACCTTCGACGGCTATTCGAGATGTTTATTAATGTCCGTTCGCCGCCAAAAACTTGTTGATTCAGCCATGGCCGTCAAAGCATGCTCTTATGGATGCTGGCTTTTACAGACGACGTAAAATGAAAGTCTTACAGGGGAAAAGTCAGGCCGTTGTTGCTAAGAGATGACGGACTCACCAGGGTCCGTGAATTCTTTCAGTCAGCGTCATGGCATCTCCCGACGAAGAACCAACTCTCCAGCGATTGGATGTAAAGTTTAATGTTGTTCCCGAAACTCTGGAGAGCCCCTTCAAGGAACATTTCCCAGTTTTCAGCAAAGGATTAGTTCAAGGCGAGCCAGGAGGATTTGTGTTTCATCCGCATTACGCACGGAATGCCGATAAAATTTATAACATGAAAATTAGGCCTGACGATGTCTGGATCCGCACGTTCCCCAGATCAGGTAATTGGCATTTTTTTTTTTAAACGTTTTTCTTTAATGTACAATTGAAGGGATTTTTTGTGTGTCTAAAAGGGACAACATGGACGTCGGAATTGGCCTGGCTCATCGTGAACGATTGCAATTTTGAGGAAGCTGCTCGAGTGCCATTAACTGTTCGAGCTCCCAACACAGAGTAAACATACTGTTTGTAGTTTGTAGAAGAATCAATTTCTTTTGAAGCTAATATCTTTGAAATTTAGTGCCAATTACTTTGCTGACTGGAGTGAGTTCGCTCCGCCGGAGATAATGGAAAATCTAATCACAATCGAAAAGATTGAACAGATGACGTCGCCTCGAGTTGTCAAATCACATTTGCCCTTCCACTTGTTGCCACCCAATTTACTCGATACGGCCAAGGTTAATTCTTCAAATGAAATTCACGTTGAAATGCGTAGTATTAAATGTTCGATTGATCCAGGTTATTTATGTTGCCCGCAATCCCAAGGACGCCATCGTTTCTTTTTTCTACTTTCACAAGTTGGTGAAATTGTGCCACTACACCGGAGATATGGACGACTTTGTTGATTACTTTATCAATAACAAACGTCAGTGTTTGTTTCTATTTTTGAAGTTTATTACGGTTTAAAATTGAAATGTCATCTTAGTGAATTGGACACCGTATTTCCCGACTGTCCTCGATGCGTGGGCCAAACGTCATCATCCTAATTTGCTGTATCTCTTCTATGAAGACATGAAAAAGGTGAATATGAATGTTGTTTGCTCCTTTTTATACACAATAATTAATTGCAATTTGTCCTTGCAGGATTTGCCAACTGAGATCAGAAAAATTGCCGGTTTCCTCAACAAAACGCTGACTGAAGAACAAATTGCAAAATTGGTCGATCACGTTGTCGTTGATAAATTCGCTAAAAATGAATCGGTCAACATGGCGAGAGAAGTCAGTGCCGGCCTCACCAATGAGGGTTACAGCTTCGTTCGCAAAGGTAAATTGTTTTCCCTTTTTCCTTTAGTTAAACGGTTGGTGAATTTCGGTCGTGATTTTTCTCATGAAAGGTCAAACGGGCGACTGGAAAAATCATTTCAGTCCGGAAGTGAACCGTAAAATTGACGAATGGATTGAGAAAAGTTTAGAGGGAACCGACTTGAAATTTGTCACCGAACTTGACGATTCAAAATGATTTCAACTGCAAATTTTTGTTCTCATCTTCTGTGAACTTGCAAGTGCCAATCAACCCGCAACGATTTGGAACAGATTGTGTTGCGCATATTTTTTTATTCCTATTTTTTTTTTTCCTTTAACTTCTTCAAATTGACACATTGAAATGCATACAAAGGAAAGCTAACCATTTATTTTCATCAAATTATCCCATTTTATTGGTATTACTATAGAGATATAGTATGGTGATTTCACATTTTTTTCATTGCCTTTTTCCACACCTGAAAACAGAATTAGGCACTTAAAAAATCGATATCCTGATAAAGGTAACCAGTTATTCAAGTGCCACCTTGCCGGACAGTAGCGATGTCGTAATTTAAAATTGCCAACTCGTGCGACATAATTATTTGTTTTCTTTTCATTTTTTTTTACAATAGGAAAGAGGTAGTCACCTTAAAACGAATGTCAGTTTCAGAACAAAACTGGAAGGCACAGTTCCGGTTTATTTCAGTTAAAGGTAGAAAGTTACGTGATGGTATGTGACATTCCCAACGCTAACCTGAGTTAATACGTTTTCCCTTTTAGATCATGTTGATTATGACACTTATTTGATCTTCTTAGCTTTTCAAGATAAATGTCGGCATTATTACTTCAATTCTAACGTATCTTTAGATAGTCGCCAACCACAAGCGAGGCCTTGGAAGGTGTTATAGTTTGGATTTTGACGCACTGAAGCAGTTAGCCTTACTTTCTATTTGTAATTACTGGATACGAGAGATCGGCAAAACCACGCAGAAATTTGAAAGCCCAGCGCAGATGAAATTTCTCGATTACATTTTGCAATGAGGCTTAGTTGAAAACTAGCCTACATTGAGGACGCAGTTCTCAGTTATTGCTTCTGGTATTGATCATGTTCTTCCCCGATAAGGCTGTCTTTCCGCTGAAATCTGGTGTCAAATTCAGTGTTGTACCCGAAACACTAGACAGCCCCTTTAAAGAACATTTTCCAGCCTACCACAAAGGATTAGTTCGTGGTGAACCTGGTGGATTCGTCCTGCATCCCAAATTTGTCAGCAACGCGGACAAGATTTACAATATGACAGTCAGAAGTACCGATGTTTGGATTCGCACTTTCCCGAAATCTGGTAATCAAATTGTGATTTTTTACAATTAATAGATAATAATTTAACATGGTTCTGCTTTAAAGGTATGACTTGGACGTCAGAATTGGTTTGGCTCCTTGTGAATGATTGCAATTTGAAGGAAGCTGCGCAAGTGCCTCTAAGTGTTCGTTCCCCTACCGTCGAGTAATGTATTATGATTTCCAAAGCAAAATTTTAATTTCTTTAATGTTCTATCTGTTTTAGTACCAATTATTTTACGAACTGGGACGATCTGGCCCCTTCGGAGATAAGGGATGCACGTGAATGTCAATCCATCGAAAAGATGGAACAGCTACCATCCCCCAGAATTCTAAAATCTCATTTGCCTTTTCACTTGTTGCCTCCGCGATTACTCAACACTGCCAAAGTAAGCCTCACGTCATCTGTATCGAAATTGTAAAGATTTTAAAGGTGTCGATTGATTAGGTCGTATACGTTATCCGCAATCCTAAAGACGCCATCGTTTCCTACTTTCACTTTCACAAGTTGGTGAAATTATGTTACTTTGCCGGAGAAATGGATCAATTTGTTGACTATTTTATCGATAACAAAGGTATAGGTATTTTCGTTTCTTGCGTTAAAATGTTTAATTTTCGTTCTGGATGGTTTTTAGTGGCATGGACTCCATATTTCTCCCCTACTCTTGATGCTTGGGGGAAACGTAGTCACCCTAATCTACTAATTTTATTCTACGAAGACTTGATCAAGGTATAATGAGATTTTTCAGTCTGATTGTTATTCCAGTTACCTGCATGAGCTCATTCTCTTAACGATATTGTCAGGATCTACGTGGCCAAATAGAAAAAATGGCAGCTTTCCTCAATAGAACGGTGTCTCAAGAACAAATAGAAAAACTGGTGTATCACGTTCGTGTGCAAAGGGATCTGCCCAACATTTCCATTAAGCCCAGCGTGACCAATAATGATTGCTTATTCATTCGCCAAGGTATTTCGTTATCTGAACATTAGCTTAGCTTTAAGTTATGGTTTTTTAAACAGGAGAAGCGAACGACTGGAAGAAGTACTTTAGTCAAGAAGCAAATCTGAAAATTGACGAGTGGATCAGAAAGAATTTGGAGGCGAGCGATTTGAATTTTGCCACTGTTCTCCAGGATTGACGTGGATTTAAAGTAACTTTTTATCTATGCCTCGTTGAATTTTCGACAAGCAACTGTTTAGCAATGGATTACTGTTCACGAAGGCCAATGCCAATTTTCCCAAAGCGCCATCCTTTGCGTGAAACTATTCGGATTTTCGAAAGGCATGGGGTAGATTTTGGGAATCCCTGTACGCAAATTCTATTTCCCTTTTTAAATAGTTTAACGGAATAGACGAACGTAATTGTTTCGATTAATGTTTGCCAATTTAGACCACTGCCGCCTTCAAAAGCTCGAGTCCATCATAATTCATCGCACTATCGTGTACTCTCATCATGCGTATTTGCAATTGATAGTCCCCCACATCATTTCGACACCGCTGTGTTTGTTTTCTTTGCCAAGGTTAGCCAAGTATAGCCCCTTGCGGCCATAGATAGCCGATGGGTCACGTTACCTGGAAATTTGGGTTATTCAGGGAACTGTGGTTTTGCGCGTCGCCCAGAAAGCAACAGGCCATGTCCTTGAAAAGACTATTGAACTCAATACCTTCTGTAAGTTAACTGGCAGCGATTGCACTTTCCACTCAACCACGTTGTGGCCTAGTGAAACGCTCGAGTCACACTTTCCTTTAAGAACAAGTAACAAATCATTTTTGAACTTGTTCTGCCGCGTTTAGTATGAAATCGATTCACTGCTTTCTGGCAAAACAGGTAAGCATTAACTATGTTTCCATTAATCAAGTTTTGAAAGATTAATCAACAAGTGCAAAAGGAGCTGGCGTGTAAAAGAAGATATCCGACTGGAGAGCCAGTTTTCCCCTCTCGCACATTAACTTCACTTTCGAAACCAGATCCGAAACAAACGTTCATTGGCTACCTTGGACGGCGTGCGTCAACGCAAGCTGTGTCAGGGACTCTCTTTAACAGCACAGTGCCAGGCCAAAATATTGTAGTTTTAGCCATCCAAGACGGCACACCTGTTTCGCTGTGCTGCAATGGAACAGTTGACTAAATGGCGGGGACCAATTTTGCTAACCAGCATCTTGTTTCTCGTTTACATCGTTTGCGAACAAACATTAACTGCGTAAGTGTGGAAAACTAATTGTATTCTATTTGGCATCATTTTTATTCTAATTTATCCATGCAGACATTGGAGCCAGTTTTGTTTCGCATCTAGTGTGGCTTTCGATTCGTTATGGAAAAGGATCCTCAAACTATTTGGAGATAACGACTACTATTTATACGTTTGGGGTGCGTAACGCGATTCACTGTTTTGTTGCAGGAAATAATTATTTAACTTTTTTGCGAACATATCAGGTTGCATACTCGTCATTCAAATTCCGTTTTGGACTATCGGAGGCATCTTCATCTTCATTGACTACTTCAACTGGCCGAAATGGCTTCGCAAATACAAGGTCCAGCCAGGCACCAACGAACCTCTAGATCTGTACAGACTAGTAGAAGTATATCGTTCTCTTTTTCATGTTGCTAGAGTTAATTATATTTTTTTTAATGTTAAAAAAAAAAAATTATTTTTCAGACTATTAAGGTGGTGATGATCAACCAGTGGTTCATTTCGAATCCACTTTTCTTCATTAGTTATTATGTCAAGAAATTAACCAACACAATGCCAGACATGTACGATTTGCCGTCTGCCCAGCGCATCTTGATTGAATTTCTCATTATAATGGTTATCGACGAAATCGCGCTCTATTACTTGCACAGGTAATTAATGCAGCCACAATACTTCCCTAAATATATTTGTATTGCATTTCTTCTTAAACGGCAGAGTTATGCATCATCCGAAATTGTACGCGAGAGTTCACAAGAAACATCACGAATGGCCAGCACCTATCGCCATAGTCTTTGCCTACAGCACCAAGACGGAATATTTTCTCAATACGATTCCAGTCGCATTGGCAAGTTCAAACATCATCTTTATTACATATTTCCTACCGCTATGATTACGAATTTTCTTTTGTTTTAAGGGACCTATGTTGATTAATCCTCACCTAGTTACCTTATGGATATGGTACGTGTTCGTCCACGTGAGGGGACTGTACAATCACACTGGCTACCAATTGCCGTGGTTTCCATCTGCACATCATCACGATTATCATCACATGGCGAGCAATGCGTGTTACGGTCGAACGCTAGCTATTGATTGGCTTATCGGGACGGACAAGGGTTTCCGCGCTTACGTGGCCCGCAAGAAAGCCATTTTGGAAAAGGGTAGAGAGAAAACTGTTAGCAAAACGGATTGAAAGTTTCGAATGAAACACAAAGTCGTGAGTGAAACAACAGAGCTAAATTGCCAGTATTTATTCAAACATGTTGTCAAATTGAACAAAGCCAAAATCTGAATCATGAAAAATTACAAGACGAAGACCATTCAGTGGAGTGCTTTTCTGCTTTTCAAGTTTTCAACCGTTTGCCGTGATCTGTTGTTTTCTACGCTGACTTCAGGTCGTGAACAGGGAAGAATTTTGTATTGGTCATGCCGATAAGCTACGAAAGGTGTGGCTAATTGGTGTGGAACAAAATTTCAGATTCCATTAGTTTCGTAACGTCATATCTTTAACTATCCCCAACCTGTTTTTCAACTAACCCGAGATTATGAGGTAACGTCAAGGTATATGACTCTATTTTACTTTTCCGAGACAGCTTGTACATTTCAAAAATTAATTATGTATCTTTGCTGACTCATAATATTTTCTCGTCCATTTTTAAAAACCTGTTTTTGTCGTTTGATTTTCTGACCATGGTCCCATCAATGTCACCGGGAGAAGGGGTTGGAAATCAGCTGCAGTAGCCGCTGGAGGAACGTTTTCAAACAGCTGATCATACCCTAAAAGCAAAAGAAAACCATTGGAGGAAGTGTCCCGCTTTTACTGTCTTTCGTCTGATTTCTTTTGATTGCAGGTGTCCAGGTATTCACGCGGGATCGTACAGCAACGTCTGCTACATGAGCGTCACGTAAGAGCTGGTATTTAAAAGCTTTGTTTCTTCAAGTGGTGAAGCAATTCATTTTCTGGCACGTTTGAACCGATTCATGGAAATCTGATGAAACAGAAGCAAAGAATTTTACTGGAAAGTATGTCTGTAAACCTGAAATTTCAAAGCCACTACTTGGCCAAGGGAGGAAACGTAGAAAGCTGTTCCAGGTAACTTTCAAAACTGGTTTAATAATGAATAGATAGGTTTCTTTATGTAGGACATTGTATTCCAACTGAATATCGTAACCCAACGATGGGCGAGAGATGAGGGAAATGAGACTAGTGCCTGCACTCGTCTTCTGCATGTGTTATCCTAGTCTTCCTACAACGTTTTTAAGGAGCGTTCCACTTTGCAGAAAATAGTGGCATCTACAAAAAGTAGCAACGAGTAGAATTGCTGCAGACACCGAGGAGACCACATCGTTTCGAAAATTGGGAAGCGCAAACTGTGTGCTGGAATTTCTCTTCAGCCATCATGAAGCTGATGATTAGGAAGTGCGGCGGATGGCTGGGCCAATTTTTCATCGCCTCCATCTTATTTTTCATCATCGTGGTCCAGGGACAGACTCTCATGGCGTAAGAAGACAGACTAATGTAGAAAATTCTTTACGGATCTAAATCAATTGTACGAACATCCTTGCAGACGTTTGTTACAGGTTCGCACCATGTCAGCCATGACTTTAAATTCATACTGGAAAAGCATACTTAATCTCTTCGGAAACAACGATTATTACCTGTACGTTTGGGGTAAGTGTTTATCTAATGTGATTATAATTGTGACTAACACCAACCTCAATTTCGTTTATTTTTGTTTGTTTTTTTTATTTAGGATGCATACTTTGCATTCAAGTTCCATTTTGGAGCGTGGGAGGAATGTTTATGGTTATGGATTATTTCAGCTGGCCCAAATGGACGAGGAAATACAAGATCCAGCCTGGCGTAAATGAGCCAATTGATTTAAACAAATTAATTGAGGTATAGTTGTAATTAACATACAGAGTTTGGTAGCAAAAAATATATTTAATACCATGGTGGTTTTTTCTTGCCAGACTGTCAAGGTTGTGTTGATCAACCAATGGGCCATAGCTAATCCGGTGATACTCGTCAGCTACTTGGTCAAAAAAATGACAAACACTATGCCAGGAATTTACGAGTTACCGACACTTGAACGCTTTCTCATTGAAATGGCCGTTTTGTTTATTGTCGACGAGATAGCACTTTACTACGTGCATAGGTAACACAGGCTTTGTCATCCTATTCTTAATGCATTAGTTTCAAATGAAAATGCCCTGATTATTTTTAAATTACGCATTAGAATCATGCACCATCCGAAATTGTACGCCCGAGTGCATAAGAAGCATCACGAATGGCACGCACCTATCGCCATATCAGTTGTTTACACAACCAAAACAGAAAATCTGATGATTACAGCTGGAACTGGTTTGGTATGTGTCTCGTTATCCCTTATCGAATTTTAAACTGGGGTTAATTAAATTTGAATTTCAATAGGGCCCTTTTCTTATGAATCCCCACTTAGTCACCTTGTATGTTTGGTACACTCTCGTGCACTTGAGAGGACTGAAAAATCATTGTGGATATCATTTTCCATGGATACCCACACCGGAAGATCACGATTATCACCACATGATGAGCAATGCTTGTTTCGGTCGGACGCTCGCCCTTGACTGGCTTCATGGGACGGACAAAGGCTATCATGCGTACAGGGCCCGCAGGAAGGCATTGCGCGAACAGAATTCTGCCGAACTTGTCAACAATAAATCTGAATAATAAAGTTTAGTTTGCTATTTGAACTGGACATTTGGAGGTTCTAATTATTCCGAGAAGTTAATTGTAATTTCAGTGAGCTATTGAACACTAGCCGATGAAGTACCTGCCGTGGCACTCATGGTAATTTTTATCTTTTCCGGGTCAAAAATGCCTAATCACCTGGTTAAAACTGCAGAATGGAAAGTTCATCACTAACCTGAATCTGTCATCATTCGTTACGGTATCTCAATTGAAAAGGAAATTTCCGAGAAAGCTGACCGGACAAGTTTTCAGAACCAGATAGAACTTAAAAGACAATGTTTTTTCCATGTGTGTTGGGCGGTCGCCAAATGCTAAACCTGCGCAACAAGCGTGCCAAGAATCATTGTTGCAAATGGCTTTTCATGTAAAACCAGAAAACGCTCACTTGAAAACTTTTCTTTAATAGCGGCAACATCGCATTGTCAAGCTTATGGAGGAAAACAAATGTTAGAAAAATGGGTCTTTAGAAGACAATTGAATATCCTACCCCATACAAGTATTATTGGATATAAAATTTAACGGCTTAGGATAATCCCATATCGTATTGTAATAAGGATGCCAAAGGCAACATTGTGTTTCAGTGCAGACCATATCTTCTATCTATTTTTTTTTAAATCCAAAAACTGGGTGAAAAAAACTTGGAAGTTGAAGAATCCAAGACCGACCACCACTTTTATACCGGGAAACTGTCCAGTAACAGCATCGTTAAAGTTAATTATTATTTATTATTAATCATTAAGTTAATTAATTCTTTAAGTTGAATACATTAAACTAACTGTACTGCAGAGGCAGCAATTAAAGTTTGATAATGGCAATAGAAACAGGGAAAAGGGAAGAGAACAAAATGTTTACAGTATCATCCTATCTGGTGATTGGTATAACATTTTATTAGTTGCAAAATGCTTGAGCAAAGCCATCAAATCTTATCAATTGTGGTAGTGGCCAGTCACATTTTCATCACTGACAATTGCAGGGTTTTCGAAACCATGTTGTTATTGACACACATGAAAACCCTAACAAAATGTAAAACAAATTTCAATGTGCACTATTTCTATTTAACTGGTTGGCTGGAATGAAACTATGGGGTAATTACGCCAGTGGTTGGGAAGTATTTGCACATGCAACCCAATATTTTATCTAATAACGCCGCCGTGTTTATCTCTTATCAGTGCCTGGGTTTCCCTTTATTTCCTAACGTTTTACAGCATTCAAACTACGCATACGTTCACGTTGACATTGGAAGCTATGATTATATATTTAGCCCTAATGTTTACCGAAAGGATTTTCACTAATTTGCAGATGTCGGTAAAAACCGAAATGTTGGATAGTAAAAACCCGCAAGGGTTGTTGACGTATCCTTATACAACCTTCTCTGGGTGATAAAAAATAAAAGGGGAAAGAACTTAACCCGATGGAAAACACAGACGCTACACATGTCTGTCAGGTACGTTTATTACGAATAAACAAAGATATGTTTTTAATTGTGTGGCTATTGCCTAATACCTTGTATAGGTATAAAAGGAAAAGACTGGGCGCCTAAACGATGTCCAGTTTTCTAGTTTTACACTTTATCGGAACATCATGTCTTCTTGCTGCACTTCTGGTGATGGAAAACCGGGTGTGACGTTCAAGCCCATCCCGGAGACGCTCGAAAGTCCTTACAAGGAACTTTTCCCTGCTTTCGACAATAAAGGACTGGTGCGAGCCGAACCAGGAGGGTTCGTTTGTCACCAAAACTTCGCAGAAAATTGCCACAAAATTTACAATATGAAAGTGAGGTCTGATGACGTATGGATCCGCACATTCCCCAGATCAGGTATTTAACTTTATTTTGACCATTACTGTACGAATGAATTCAAACGAATTGAATTATTTTTTACAGGGACAACTTGGACTTCGGAACTGGCGTGGCTCATTATGAACGACTGCGATTTCGAAGGAGCTGCTAAAGTGGGACTGCCCATTCGGTCGCCCAATTTGGAGTAATTTTTCGTATATTTAAATAAATTAAATGATTTAAGATCAGTATTTTAAACATATTTTTAGTGCCAATTATATCAATCATTGGGATAAATTCGCTGCAGAGGGTTCGTTTGATAAGATGGACATTATTACCATCGATGAAATAGAAAAAATGCCATCACCCAGAGTCCTCAAGTGCCATTTGCCTTTCTACCTGCTACCTCCAAACTTGTTGGACACTGCCAAGGTAAAATTCTTTTACGTGAAGTGGAAACTTTATTAAACCTTTGATTTAATAATGTCAGGTGATCTACGTAGCCCGTAACCCCAAGGATGCCATTGTATCCCTCTTTTATTTCCACAAATTGGTCAACTTGTGCACTTACACGGGAGATTTGGAGCAATTCGTCGATTTCTTTCTCGAAAACAAAGGTATGTTACATAGACGTTTGATTAAATTAAATTATTATCATGTACATATCCGTATAGTACTCTGGACACCCTATTTCGGCACCGTCCTCGATGCTTGGGGCAAGCGCAGTCATCCCAATTTGCTTATCATCTTCTACGAAGACATGAAGAAGGTACATGCTTCTATCGTTTTCCTTCATTGTTCTATACAAACTAAACTTCTAATTTTTTTCCACAGGATATTCGTGCTCAAATCAGAAGAATTTCTGCTTTCCTCAATAAGCCGGTAACAGAAGAGCAGATTGAGAAACTTGTCGATCACGTCCGTGTGGATAAATTCGCCAAAAATGAATCAGTCAATTATGCTAAAGAGATTAAAGCTGGAGTTGGCAAGGATGATCCTACAAATACGTTTGTTCGCAAAGGTAGGTTAACATAACAAGGACTTTTAGTTTGGTACATGCTCTGAATATTGTATTTATGATCAAGGCCAAACTGGTGACTGGAAAAACCATTTCAGCCCTGAACTGAATCAGAAAATTGATGCTTGGATCGAAAAGAATTTGGCTGGAACCGATTTGAAATTCGTCACCGAACTCGATCAACAAGAGTTGCCTCATTATTTTATTCATTGAAATAATGATCGATTGGTTGTGTGTATTACAATCAACCTTATCATCGGGTTCGGGTTTTCTTTGGGGAAAATTTTAGTTACATTTTTTTTTGTCGTGTAACTAAAAGAAAAATTTAAAAGCGAAAATAAAATAGTTATCATTGCAACACTGCATGTTGTTTTGTTTCGACTTAGTATATGGTATATATCTGTACACTAAAACGATTTGGCGACGCAGAAAGTAATGGCCGTTGCCCTGGGAATGACGGTAAGGGTTCCATAAACCATGGTCTAGTCTAGTAAAGAGAATACTAAAGTAAGCTTACTTTAACTATGTTCACCCTTTGAACAGTGCAAGTTATCATTTATCGTCGTCGTGCTATTAAGCATCTGCCCTGATTTGACGTGTTCCCAACTCATTTCGCTTTCGGACATCGTTACGTCAAGGTAAACATTAGTGAACTTCAGTACGCTTTGCTTTTCTTTACGCTTACTGGTCCAAAACATTATACTTGTGCAAAACTCAAAGATTCAGCATTAAGGGTTTAATAGGTTAATAGGTTTCAGTAAGGGTTTAATTAAAACTAACCATCTTTCAGTGAATGGGCTTTAGAACAACAGAAATGACGATTTCAGATGTTATCTAACACAGTTTTTCATCTCCATCTGTTTGTTTCTTGATTTATGTTCACGTTGGCAGTAACGATTGCTTTGACCAATTTTCTCGAGTAGATTCGAATCATTTAGAGCGATGAATGAATTTATGCATTTCCTTATTATGATCAAGGAGAACCAATGTCCACTTTTAGCTTGTCATTCTTCTCTCTAAGATTCATAGATTTTTTATACCAAATTGTCAAAAGGATAAAAAACATGTTACCTGCATTCTAACATCTTAAGTTGTCAGCTTTTAAAGAGACTGTCCATCTAATGTTTTCATCAAAATCAGTTTATTACTCGGTTGCCAATGAGCCAACAAATGCTTCAGCAAAACTGGTGTGGCAAATTACTTAACATTCTGTGTTGAACAGGTTCATCTGGCTGTAATAATCCAAAAATGCCGTTATATGTAGGGACTTTTTGCAGATAGACTTTCTCCCAGGTAAAATTGGTATCCGGAAGCTATACGTCGTAAAAGTTTTCTGTTTTTTAAAAATGACTTTGTTAATTGCGTTCAGAAAACAGATCAGAGAATTGCATAAAAATAATAAAATCGTTTTCATTAAATTAATTGCAGGTAATGTCGATGGCCACAAAGGGAGCTTACGTGGCTCAATGTATGGCTCAACGAGATTTGGTACAACGATATACTTTCATACAATTTTTATCTATTAGCTATATCATGTACTTAGTGTAGCCTACGGAGAAGGTTGAGTCTGTTGCTCATCCTTGTAGGTTCTGCTGTCTCGTTTTTCTTGTCCAAGATATGTGGAACGCTAAAGTAGGTTATCTTAAACCGTGTATCATTGCCAACAAACATTTTTGCTATTCCGTTTGCTACACTGTGCGATAGGTAAAACATTTTAATAACAGTAAAATTCTTTTTCTATGATTTTTATTTGTTCCCCATATTACCGTGTTTTTTATATACCAAGGGAAACCCTGACCTGAAGAACGGCGGGCCGTTGTATACTTGCTCAATGCTTTAAATGCTGAAGGAAATGATACGCAGGAACCAGCTTCTCAAACTTGCTGCATGGTGAATGACTTGGAGGAAACGAACGGAAAGAAATGGATTCAGCAAAATACTAATGTTTCCCTATTATTTCGCACCATGAAAACCGGTATTTAACTCTGCACCTAGTCCAGAATCAAAACATCTCGACATATATATAAATATATCTATTTTTTTTTTTAGAAAAAGATATTCGACGAATTCATTTCAAATTATATCATTCGGTATCTGTTGTTTGGGTTTGTCAGGAAAATTGGGATCATCTGGAGAAAATGCGAGAGAAGGCTGGACGCGATTAAACTTTAGAACCAGTGGGTTTTCGTAAGCATTAATTATCAAACAAGTTTTCTTACCGTCTGACTTCATGGCATACTTTTCGAAACAACAACGTACTGATAGGAATAATCCGTCTATCTTACCTGACCGAATTAAAGTCGCCAAACTGCTTTCTCCTACACGTTCTTTGACTGCCCTCCTGAGAGTTACGTCAATCCTTTAAAATCAACCAATGGCTGTGTAAGTCTTTGCAGTCTTTTGGCCTTTCTCCTCCGTGGTACGGTTTTGGAATACGGAAGTACTATGTATTTTTTGTTTTAATTCATCTTCTCTTGCAGGACTGATTCTTGTTCTAAGTCTGGTGTTCCACTTTGTAGAATCCCATCGTCTATATGTATAAGGGGAAATAGCAGTGAGAAAGACGCAGTAGTTACGCTTTGTTCAAACAAACGAGAGAGTGTTGTGGGCACTTGTTCGTGTTGTGTCGACCTGACTGTAGCCATGGAGTTCAAACTTTTGGGCGGATGGCAAAGACCACTATTGTTGGCCAGTACTTTAATATTGGTTTCTATCATTTATGGAGAAACACTTACTATGTAAGCAAGTGCAAGTGAAATTTATTCTAATTTGAAGTCTCATTGAGATTAAATTTGGAATTTACAAAAACTTGTTGCACGAATTTCAGGCAATTGCGACAATTCCGGTCGGCATCCGGCGCTGCTCTGGACACGCGATGGAAGAAAATTACCGGTTACTTTGGGAATGATGATTTTTATCTATATGTCTGTGGTAAGGGTTTTCTGCATTAAATGATTGCATTGCAACTGGCATTACCTATTAATGTATGCAGGTATCATCTTGTCCATCCAGATTCCTTTCTGGAGTGGCGGGCTATTCTTCATGTTCCTGGATTATTATAACTGGCCGAAATGGACTCGAAAATACAAGCTGCAGCCGGGAACTCATGAACCCATTGACTTAAATAGACTTAAAGAGGTAAACGTTTAGCTGTGTTAGTGCAAAATAATTTTATTTTTAAAAAAATTTCCCTCTACATATTTGAATAGACTATTAAGGTGGTGCTGATTAACCAGTGGTCTGTTTCTGTCCCCCTACTGGTATTCAGCTATTTCTTGAAGAAAATGACCAATACTATGCCAGTTTTCGGTGAGCTGCCCAGTCTCCAGCGTTTTTTCGTTGATTTTCTCATCTTTATCATAGTCGATGAGATCGGGCTCTATTACGTACATAGGTAAAAATGATATGTTATAAAAACAAAAAAAGGAACCGAACTTTGACTTGTACTTTCCTTTCAGATTGATGCATCATCCGAAATTGTATGCAAGGGTACATAAAAAACATCATGAATGGCCTGCACCCATCGCCATCACTTTCGTTTATAGTACAAGGATCGAATTCCTTCTAAATATGATACCAGTTGTGCTAGTAAGCATCTCTTTGTTTGCTCAACTGCCGTATCTTTTTATTAATCAAATTGTATCAGGGTCCGATGCTTATGAATCCACACTTATTCACGTTGTGGACGTGGTACGCCTTCGTTCACCTGAGAGGCCTGAAAAATCACAGTGGCTACGATATTCCAGGGTTAACAAGTTCGGAGGAGCACAACTATCATCACATGACGAGCAATGCCTGTTTTAGTCGTTCACCTGTCCTAGACTGGATACATGGAACGGATAAAGGATTCCGTGCTTACATGGCTCGCAAGGAGTTGGAGAAAAAAGATGGATAGAATATTTTATAGTACTTATTCATCGTAATACCTATTGATTTTTGATCATTTCAATTTTCACTTGTCTGTACATAACTTACTTGCCGTAACACCAATTATATGCTATGTTATTTTATTTAGCTACCATTGAGTATTAAAATATCAAACTCTTTAATAGCAACTCAAATTAAATTTCAAATAAAAAAAAAAATAATATGGATGTATTATAGTTACCAACAAAATCCCTCGTGAGCGCTGTAATCAGTTTACCATTTTCCTACCACCAGATGACAGTTACAAATTTCTGATTCGATGCTAATTAGACTTACCAACAGATAAAAATTTCTTTGTATTGGTTTTATGTGATTATGCATAGAAATTAACAACCCTTGCGAGATATTAGCTTACCAGCAGAAACCTTACCTTTATCCCAAAACATCTTTTCTTCAACTGATGACTTCGATTACATGTTTAAATTCAGTCTCGTTTAATGGTAATAAGGTACGTAGGCCCACGTTTCGTTCATATATGATGATGATGTTCAAAAATATTTTAGTACGACGTTGAATTTTTGAAACAAACTGAACAAGATAACCATTAGATTGAATGAAATAAGGATCAAGTATGGGTAACAAAAAGATTCATAGTACCAATAACCAGGAACGTTTGCATTTTCTTCTTTCACATTTTTTAACTGTTACGTGGATAACTTAATAATTAAATAACAGTCTTTTCACTAACTTAATAATACATTTCACTTTCAGATGTAGATCAGCTGAAGAAAAATCTCAAGATGACCACCGGCAGGGAAGTATCATATAAACACAAAACACGTAAAGTATGTAACAATTTCATACGAGAAAACAATCTTCCTATAGGTAAAAGTTTGAATTAAGTAACATCTAGTTATTGCTACAATAGATAAGCTACTTTTAAACATAGGTGAAAAGTAATCACAGCAACTCCATCAACAACATAACAAAACCAATTAATTGCAATCAACTTGCTAACAGCCGATGCGTACGATTACTATGTCGTAGTAACTGAACAGCTGCAGAGGACGATACTTGTCCGAATGTGATAATCTAGCGTTCTGTACCGCCTTAAATACTTGCAGACACGTACCACATTATTGCTTTCCCGGAAGTAGAGTGTAGGGTAGAGGGACCTAATTCTGAAGGTCGATAGGTTGAAGGGCAAATTTTTATTTCCAGGTGAGCCCGAGGTTATAGCCATTCCCCATCGATTTATCCTACGTTACTTTGATTTTTTTTTGTTACCAAGGCCCTAAAACAGATGAAGAACCTCGGGCATTCATAAAAAAGGAGGGGGAAGAGGAAGAAAAAAAGAATCTAGCAGCTCAGTAGCTCTTTCACCTGCACGCGGTGCACTAGTGTAGATTTGTTGCTTGTACTCCTCATCTAATTATTCTTAGAACGTTCGCACGTGCACCCAGCTTTCGCAATTTGTAGATTCATCAATTACGCACTAATAACGCACTGCATCAGCACCTGGGTTAGCCTCTGCACTGGTTTTGTTTATTTGGGTAGTACGATAAGTCTAGATGAAATAGATAAAGTTAGATTAAGCTAAGGATAAGTAGGTCTAAAGTTAAGAGTAAGGATACTTTAAGCAAGGCGTAAGCGTAGTCCACCTCACTACGTTACTTTTGCACAAGGCTATCTCAGCCATTTTCTTTCACTGTTTTATGCAATTATTAATCGTAGTCGTCGTTCGCAAACGATTTTTCTACAAACAATTGTACGTTTCGACTTCTTAACACAATTTACACATGATCCGCCAACCCAAACAACCTCCTGAGCATTAACCATCGATTAATAACTCGTTTCGTTTTTTTTTTCAGGATTTTTTTCTCCAATGTAACTGTGATTTTTGTACATGATGCCTCTTAAAATTAAGATAAAACTTATTGCTGTTCAAGTATTCAAAAATTTTGTTTGTTTTTTTCTCGTTTCTGTACAATCAGGAGAGTAATCTCTGGAGCCGAAGAGGACACTGGACAATGAGAATCTCCGTCGCATCCACTGGAATATGGCCCAAGATTCTGAGGTATATATTCAAAAATTCAGTATTTAACCATGGTTTTTTTATTTCTTTATTTTATGTATCTAGGAAGGCCACATCTCCACCGAAGAGGACCGTTGGACAACGAGGGTCTTCGCCAGGTATTATTTTAACAATTTTAAGTGTTTAATCGTGTTTTTTTTATGTATGTAGGATGGTTCACATTACCACCGAGGTGGGCCACTAGACAATGAGGTTCGCTGTCGGAGCTATCAGGAATCGTCGCCCAAAATTGTCAAGTATTTAATTTAAAGTCTTAGGTTTTGAACTAGATTTTATTTGTTTTTATGTATTTAGGAGGCCCTCACCACCATCGAAGAGGACGCTGGACATCGAGGATCGCCGCTGGAGTAACAAGATCGTCATAATGGATGTTTCAGGTATATGTTTTATACGTTTAAGTGTTTAACCCATGTTTTATTTTATGTATATAGGATGGCCAACATCACCACCGATGAGGGCAACTGGTCAACGAGGTTTGCCGTCGGAGCCACCAGGATCATCGTCTAACATTGTCAAGTATTTCATTGAATATTATTACCATAAATTCATTAATCATTAATTATTTTTTTTTTATTTGTTAGGAGGGCGCCATCATCGCCAAAGAGGGGCTACTGGACAACGTGGTTCACCGTCGGATCCACCAGGATTATCGCCCAAGTTTGTCAAGTATTTAATCGAAAGTTGTAAGTTTATTGGATAGTCCACAAAACCACCGAGGTGAACCACTAGACAACGAGGTTCGCTGTCGGAGCCATCAGGAATTTTCGCCCAAAGTTGTCAAGTATTTTATTGAAGCTCTTGGCTTTTGAACTGTGATATTATTTGTTTTTATGTATTTAGGAGGGACTCACCACCATCAAAGAGGAAGCTGGACATGGAGTATCGTCGTCGGAGCTACCAAGATTATTGCCCAAAATTGTCAAGTGTTTAATTGAAAGTTTTAAGTTATACGCTATGATTTTATTTTGTTTTTGTGTATTTAGGAGGGGTTTACCACCATCTAAGAGGGTGCTGGGTATCGATGATCGCCGTTGGAGCAACAAGATCGTTGCCATGGATGTTTCAGGTGTATTTTTTATACGTTTATCTAATAAATTTTTTAAAAATATATTTAGCAGGGTTTCATCTTCGCCGAAGAAGGTCACTAGATATTGTGGATCGTCGTTGGAGCAACGGGAATTGGCGCTCATCCCTGAAAGTCACGCCCATTAGGTCGATGGAAAAATAAAAATGGTATGGTTGAATATTGCCTATTGGCATTTTTCTACTTTATTCCGTGTTATTCGTGTGTGATACAAGTGTGTGGCCCTTGTCCTTAATCCCTTACCATTATTTTTCCCTAAGCATTATGGCTTATGGTTGTAACTTTCACTGAGCACGCAAATTCACTACATCTGTATACCACGGTTCATTCACGGTTTGTTTGCGTTTTTGCACCGGGTTGGGATTAGTGTAACAGGTAATGTAGCCTAGCTTACATTGGTTTGATGCTAATTTTTAGTTGGTGCAGGTTTACTAACACTAACTGCTTCTAAAACAAATAGTAAAACATAATGAATATATCACTGCATACTCTTTTATTTAGAGTATGGTCTAGTGATATGAATAATATTTGAATACAATAATTATTAATCGTGTGTGAACGGGTTGTTAACCGCGATTTGACAACCCGATAAAAACGTGATGGGACAGTAATCCTTCCAGCTTGTCCCATAGACAAAAATGAACTACCAACAGAAAAAGTAACTGGCTCGAGCATTTCGGGTCTGTGGGGCTGACTCGGGTCCTACAGTTTTCCTCAACGAATTGGAAGTATTACTACGCTGTCTCAAATATGCCTGCACATGAAGCTCCTCACTGCATTTTTTTCTGAGTGGAGAAAGTTAGGCAAACCAAAGATACAGGTACCTATTAAACAATTTCATGTTAACGATTCTTTTTTTAGCATTTATTCACCTTTGAATGTTTTAGAATATTGAAGACGTGAAGTGAACGCGAAGATATGGCAGAATTAAACACAAATCACGAGGACTGAGCGTGGGGTTAACATGGTAGTGGGGTATAGTACAGCTTGCGACTATAAAATACTAATATATAGAGCCTTGACCATAGAAGGGAAAATTAAGGTTGTACTAGAAATTCTTGGTCGGGAAAATGAGACGAGAAACGTGAATTATAGTTAATTCAATTAATTTCATTTAAAAAAGAATTAAAAAACGCATGGCAGCTCGTCCATCTGTAAACGATGTGTATTAGTGTGGTCATTGCACCACCATCGCACCAGCCCACGGTAAATAATATAATACCGCAAAATAATATAAACAACTGATGTAAAATATAAAGCATTTCTAATGCGCAGGATGAGGGATATTGATATTTCATCAAATAGTTGATGACGGATGTTGTAAGAAAAAAGATTTTATCTAAATGTTATTTCAGTTGTGCTATAATGTAATAATTGATTTATGAAATATCTGTTAAGTCATTTCAATGTTAAATAGTTAAACAGTATAAACCAGAATTTAAAAAAAATAATATTGAGGTTTAGGTTGTTGGAAATGGGTTAAGAATATTAAGTATAAATATTAATTGATGTAGTTTTAGTAATAACGATTTCGTCCAAAACAATTTAGTGCTTGTGATCGGGTTGTATATCCGATAAAAATTGACGGGGCTAATAAAACAAAAGCCCGTTATCTCCTCCATAAATTATGACAACCCGATCGTATTAAATAAGTAAGCATGATTAAATACGTAAGTAATAAGTAATGAATCTAAGTCGGGCGGTTTTCCTTTTTCTAAGTCGGCGGAAATTAGATGCTTCGCAACGCTGTTTAACATGTTTGTACATTAAGCTGCTCAGTCTTGTCCGTGACAGTGTAGAAAATTGTTAAACTGTAACAAATCTTGTACTACGGTTTTACATTGCATAACTCTGTCAAAATGTTATGTTATAATATCAGTAAAAAATTAAACTTATCTTGCTCAAATGAAACTTTGTGTCGTCAACAAATAAACACTGTCTTGAGCAAAAGAAACTCTTCATGGAAAAACTGGGTGATCAAAACTCAAGTTTTTAGTGGTTTTTTTCCTCTTTAAATTTATTATTTATTTTTGTTCTGGTGACTGTGGTGCTGTATGATATGTATTCTATCGTCTCCTTTGTGCTAGCCTTTGATTGGTGAAAGGTTTGTATGATTTAACCTAATGACGTTTATATTGTGATTTAATTTCGTAGATATTAGAGGTACTGATTTATGTTTTTTTTTGTTTATATTTTGTATTTTTTAGAACTGAGAAACATTTACACATACATTTTACACAATTTATGTTAACTGAAACATACACACAATTGACACTACATACATCAACTATACACAATTTTACACCCACTGAATTTTCAGTAACTATGGGGTGTCGTACCCTAATCTTCGGCGTAGCTTGCCGATGCTCAACCATTGAGCTATATTCACTTACAATTTTAATGTTTTATACCTTGAGCCTACGCACGAACATATTGTATAGTTAACATTTTAATCTTGCTATACTATTTGTCATTCTGACCAGTGATTGTACATGTATCATACCGTATCAGTTGAGGGTCCGGCTATGGTATGAGGAGACAGAGGTTCGAATCCAATGGGGCTAAAAGTAGCAAAAATGATGGAATTTAAAAAAAAACATATCATATATTTTAAATGTTACTCATATTTTAGGAAATGTGTAAAAGATGACGGTTCGCTATACCAATGGATAGTTTGACCATACATATTACAAATGATATAGCTTGTGTGCAGAGAGTCCGGCTACGGTATAAGAAGACCGGGTTTCAAATCTTACATATTGCCAAAGATATCTGCAAGCATGCAATACATTCATCTATGTTTATTAAATTATATTTATTGAATATATGTAATAGGTTGTCTAAAGATAACTTGCAAAAATGGTTGTCGGCGGAATGTGACTCATGGCTCAATGGTACAGCATCGGCTTCGAAAGTCGAAAAAATCGGGATCGATCCCCAGAAGAGTTCAACCAAGTAAAATATGTTTCAATTGAACAATTGATATAATATCATCAAAGGTTTCTAACATTGCAATTGCTATGCAACAATCCCAAAAGTAGAAGCCTTAGTATGAAATCAAATTCTATACATTGCACAAGGTTTCTAAAATTGCAACTGGTATGCAACAATCCCAAATGCAGAAACCATCATGATGTTTGGAATTCTATCAAGTGATTCAAATATTGCAATATATATGCAGCAATCTTAATGCAAAAACTATTAAAAATTTTCCATTCTGCACAACCAACATAGCTGAATTGCGTGGGTTCAAATCCCATATAACTATGTAGATGGTCTACCATTGAGATACTTGTGACACTTCAGGAAAGTTTAAGTCTTTAACACTTGCGTAACGTAACAGTGCGCGCAAGTCAATAGAAAACCTTATCCCAATGGGGGGATATAGGGGGGCAGATGCCAGAAACGCAAAGCGTCCGCTTCCCAACTCGAAGGTTCCTGGTTCGATTCCCAGTCAGGTCTCCGATTCCACAGGTTTCCTACCTTCCCAGGGGTCACGATTCCACGGGGCAAGTCGAGTTGGGTAACTTCGTGCGAAGCACGCGAACGGATATTTTACAAAAATTTAACCTCAAAAAAAAAAAAAAAAATTCAATAAATATGATATGTTACCCTTCATTGAGTATACAGAAACTTTTATAATTTACAACGGATATAGACCGTGGCCATCACAGATGATAATAAATGAAAGTATATTATATTTATTGAAATTATTATTTATTTGTTTGTTATACAAATTGATAAATGGATATATTTATCACATTGCATGTTTGCTACTATATATTTAGAATTTTATTTAATATCATGGTTTCTTCTGCTTTTGTTCTTATAGTTTCTTCTGTGGATTTTGCATAGACTTTGCAATGTTAGAAACCATTGATGATAATACATCGTATATTTTATTCATTCTTGAAACATCTTTATTTGTTTGAACTCTTTTGGGAATCGATCCCTATACAATCGACTTACGAAGCCGGTGCTCTAACATTGAGCCATGAGTTACATCTCACTTTAAACTATTTTTGCAAGTAATCTTTAGACAATCTATTACACATTTTCAATGAATATAACATAATAAACACAAAAGTATGTAATGTATACTTACAGATATCTTTAGCAATGTGAACGATTTGAAAGCCGGTCTTCTGATACCGTAGCCGGACTCTCTACACATATGTTATACCACTTGTGAATTGTATGGTCAAACTATCAATTGGTATAGCGAACCGTCATCTTTTACACATTTTCTAAAATATGAGTAACAGTAAAATTATATGACATGTTATTTTTCAAACTTGATCATTTTTGCTACTTTTAGCCCACATTGGATTTGAACCTCTGTCTTCTCACACCATAGCCAGACGCTCTACAGACATGCTACGCAACATGTATAATTATTGGTCAGACTGACAAATAGTATAGCAAGATTAAAGTATTAACTACACAATATGTTCGTGCGCTGACTCAAGGTATAAAACAGTAAAATTGTAAGTGACTATAGCTCAATGGTTGAGCATCGGCAAGCTACGCCGAAGATTAGGGTACGATACCCCATAGTTACTGAAAATTCAGTGGGTGTAAAATTGTGTATAGTTGATGTATGTAGTGTCAATTGTGTGTATGTTTCAGTTAAAATAAATTGTGTAAAATGTATGTGTAAATGTTTCTCAGTTCTAAAAAATACAAAATATAAACAAAAAAAAACATAAATCAGTACCTCTAATATCTACGAAATTAAATCACAATATAAACGTCATTAGATTAAATCATACAAACCTTTCACCAATCAAACGCTAGCACAAAGGAGATGATAGAATACATATCATACAGCACGACAGTCACTAGAACATTTTTTTACTGATTTTATAACATTACATGTTGACAGATTTATGCAATGTAAACCCTAGTACAAGTTTTGTCATAGTTGAACAACTTTCTGCTTTTTTCCGTCACGGAAAATACTCAGCAGCTTCATGTGCAAACATATTAAACAGCGTTGTAAAACCTCTAATTTTCTTAGTAAAACCGTCCGGCTTGGAGTCGACACCGCTGCAAACGGGTTGTTACAATTTATGGAGCGAGTAATAGCCCTTTTTTTATTGGCCCCTCCCCCATTCATTTATATCGGACATCCAACCCGAGCACAAGCGATAAGTTGTATTGAAATCAATTGATATTCATACAATTACGTAAATATAATATTAAGCATGATTACTATTAACGTGCGGCAAATTATGTTTAATTTGTAACCCAATAAACTATAATTTTTAAAATACCGGTTTATACTGTTCAACTACTAAACAGTGATCAACGTGATCAATTATCATTATCGCACAACAGAAGAAACAGTTTGTTTACAATCTTTTTTCTTACAACACAGTCAACGATTATTTAATGAAATACCAATCTCTCCCATCCTGCTCATTGTAAGTGCTATATATTTTCCATCTATTATTTATATCACTTTTTGCAATATCATTTCCTTTCCCGTGGGCTGGTGTATTAAATAAACCCAATCAGAAAGATATATTTTGTGAATAATTTCCATTCTTAATAATCTTTTCCTAGTATCTTTCTTCGTTGAGCATTAATTTTTGATCCAACACAATATGCCCCACTTTCCAATATACAAATCACCAGTTCATTTAACAACTTTGTTTTCTAGTCGTTTTGAATAAAAAAAACAAAAACAAAACGGACTTATGAAATTTTTTAAAATCATTACAGCGTCTTTTACAGCGATAATCTACTTTAATGCATATCGTTTGCATGTGAACGAGCTCCTGAGCTAATTTTTTTTTAATGAAATAAAATGAATGAAATGCAACTCACGATTTTGGTTTAAATTTCGCGATCACGGAGGATTTCTAAGATTCCGTTGTTTTCTCTGGTCAAGGCCTTACCACCACACTGACACTTAGCATTACGGCCAGTCCTCGTGATTTGTGTTTGATTCGCGTTCGCTTCACGTCTTCAATATTCTAGAATAATCAAAGCTGAATTAAATGCTAAATAAAGAATCGTTAACATGAAATTGTTAAATACGTACCGGTATCCTTGGTTTGTATAACTTTGTACACTCAGAAAAAGGTGAGGTGGGGAGCTTCATGTGCAGACATGTTTGTGAGATAGCGTTGCAAGGCAGCCACTTTGCTGAGGAAAACTGTAGGACCAGAGCCAGCCCTACAGACCCATATCGCTGGAGCCAGTCTATTGTTCAAGGGGTCGTTCATTCTTGTCTATGGGTCAGGTTGGAAGGGTTACTACCCTATCACGTTTTTATCAGGTTGTCAAATCGGGGTTAGCAACCCGATCGCACGCGTTTAATTATTTTTGTATTCATATATTATTAAAATCACTAAACCATACTCAAGAGGTCTCCAGCGATACAATAAATTTATAATTTTTTACTATTTGTTTTTAGAAGCAGTTATTGTTAGTAAACCTGCACCAACTAAATACTTTGCATAAAACCAATGTTAGCTGGGCTACATTACCTGATAAACCAACCCGATGCAAAAAAGCAAACAAACCGTGAATGAACAGTGGTATATAGGTGTAGTGAATTTGCGTGCTCAGTGAAAGTTACAACCATAAGCCATAATGCTTAGGGGTAAATAAGGGTAAGGAATTAAGGACAAGGGCAACACATTTGTATAACACACAAATAACACGGTATAAGGTAGAAAAATGCCAATAGGCAATACTCAACCGTACCATTCTTATTTTTCCATCGACCTAATGGGCGTAGATCTCAGGGATGGGCAGCGATTCTCGTTACTCCAACGACAATCCACGACGTCCAGTAACCCTCTTTTGGCGATGGCGATGAAATACATAAAAAAAACATGGTTAACCATTTATACATGTAAAAAAAATACCTGAAACATGAATGGCGACGATGTCGCTACTCCAGCGACAATCCGCGTTGCTCCAGCATCCTCTTCGATGGTGGTAAGACCCTCATAAATACATAAAAACAAAATAAAATCATAGCGTAAAACTTAAAACTTTCAATAAAATACTCGACAACTTTAGGAGACAATTCTGGTGGCCCCGATGACATGCCTCGTTGTCCAGTGACCCTCTTCAGTAGTGTTATGGACCATTCTAAAAACATAAAAAAAAAAAAAATAAGATACTTAAAATTATTTAAGTAATACCTGGCAATCCTTGTCAACTTCGGCGGCGATCCCCGACGTCCAGTGGTCTTCCTCGGGGTGTTGCCAACCTTGCTAGACACAGATAAATACATAGAACATGATAAGACCCTTAAAATATTCAAATACCTTGCAATTTTGGGCTAGGATCTTGGCAATGACCGTCATAGCGATAATCCTGGTTGATCCGACAGCGAACCACGTTGTCCAATGATCCTCTTCGGCGACGATAACGCCCTCCTAAACACATAAAAAACAATAGATTTACGGTAAATGATTTTATGGTAAAAATTTTCAATGAAATACTTGAAAATTTTTGGGCGAAAATTCCTGATGGCTCCGACAGCGAACCTCGTTGTCTAGTGGCTCACATCGGTGATGATGTGGCTTATCCTGAATAGATATTTTTAAAAAACACGATTAGACAATTAAAATTGTTAAAGTAATACCTGGTAATTCTTGGCGACTTCGGGGCGATCCCCAATGCCCAGTAATCCTCCTCAGTAGTGTTGCCAACCCTCCTATAAACAGATTAATACATATAACATGGTAAGACACTTACATTTTTCACTTTATAACTCAGTTTTTGGGCTAGGATACTGCCAATACCCTCATGGTCCAACAGTCCTCTTCGATGGTTATGTTGCCTTCCTTGATACATATTTCTTTAAAAATGGTTAGATACTGAATTTTTGAATAACTACCTCAGAATCCTGGCTGATATTTCAGTGGCTGCGACGGCGATCCTCATTGTCCAGTGTTCTCTTCGTCCCCAGAGATTACCCTCCTGATTGTACAGAAACGAGAAAAAAAAATCATTTTTGAATATTTGAACACCGATAAATTTTATCTTAATTCTAACATGATCAGGTACACAAATTACAGTTAAATTGAATAAAATTTTTCTGAAAAAAGCATTGGCGGATCATGTGTAAATTGTGTGTAAAATCGAAATGTACGATTGTTAACAGAAAAATGGTTTGCGAACGACGACTACGGTGCACTATTGCATAAAACAGTGAAAGAAAATGGCTGACATAGTGTTGTGCAAAAGCAACGAATTCAGGTGGACTACGCTTACGCCTTACTTAAATTTAGCACTAGTCATAACTCTTTACTTAACTTTAGACCTACTTATCCTTAACTTAATCTACGTTTATCTATTTCATCTAGACTTATCGTACTACCCATCTAAACAAAACTAGTGCAGAGGCTAAACCAGGTGCTAATGCATTGCGGTGTTAGTGCGTAACTGATGAATTTACTAATTCCGAAACCTCTACAGCCTGTAGACGAAAAGTGAGTACAAGTGCGAGAAATCTGTGAATCAACAGACCGGGAACGCAAGCGATAAATCTACACTACTGCATAGCGTGCTGGCGACTAAGCTACTGAGCTTCGTTTTTTTCCTTTTTTTTCTTCTACTTTTTGCGAATTGCCCGAGGTTATTCATCTGTTTTAGGCCCTTGGAAACACATTAGGTCAATCGATGGGGAATGGCCATAAGCTCGGGCTCACCTGGAAATAAAAATTTGTCCTTTAACCTGTCGACCTTCAGAATTAGGTTCCCCTGCCCTACACTCTATTTCCGGCAAAGCAATAATGTGGCACGTGTCTGTGAGTATTTAAAGCGGTACAGAACGCTCAATTTACACATTCGTTCAAAGGCCTTCCTCTGCACATGTACAGCTACTCAAACTCCATCGTCGGACTCTTCAGTTAGGTAAATAGATCGTTACTTTCTGTTTTCGTTTGTTAGTTTAGTTTTTTTGATGAAGTAACAGTGTGTAACTTGACTGTAAAAAAAAAATGGTTCGTAGTATACGTTAGCGAAAACTAGATTTAACTTAATCAATCTGTGTTACCAATAATATTCCATTTCTTTGGAGTACGACGGTGCGTCATTCCTTAGTTTGCCTTCGGTAATCGATAGCTGTTGGAGTGAATGGACTACATGGTCGGGTGATTACATTTTAGTTCTGGTTTTAATTCAATTGGAAAATTGGATGTTTTGCAGCTGAAGAAATGTTTGAAGAACCTATTAGACTATGTCACCTGAAAAATAGAAATTGTTATGTACCATTTAATTTTTTAAACGAATGGTTTATATTATTACCCAACTGTTCATCATTGAAAATATTATAATACCATTGTTGGAATATAACTTATTCGTCATTTTTAATGAAATATAAAAAAATGTTGCTCGTACCTTGTATGGCGAAAGCAGCGTTACTAGTTTTTAACTGCCAGCGAAAAATGCACTGCTGATTATTGTATGACAATACTTGCGTTGCGTTCATAGTAAATGTCGGTAATGGCAGCAAAAAACAATAGCCATTGGCATTAAATACATTCAATGAGGAAAGATGGCGGGTGACAATGAATTCGCAAAAACAAATCAGTTACCATTCGAATCCCAAATCAGTTACCATTTGATATCGCATGCTGTTTGGGCCCAATGGCCATCCGACTGGTGCCAATTCTTCCCATCTACTAAACACTATTATTGCAACCGTCCAGTGGTTGCAATTCAAGAAGAGTGGCCCGTTTTTCATCGCAATAAAAATAATCCACCTATACTTTTTTTTTCTACGAAGAGGGAAAACATCATCTCACTTTGTATGCTGTGAGAGGTAAAATAAGAAATGTAAAAAAGAAACAAATTACCGTATTCAGCGAAATTCTTTCCGTCATTGCCGGTAATAACCGGCAGGCCTTTGCAAAACGTTGGAAAACTCCAGTTCAGACAGGATTCGTAGTAAACTACAGGTGACACATTCTTCTTCGTAACCCGTTCCGACAGCAACTGTTTGTTTTCACTGTTCTGTTCCGTTTGTATAACCGGTCCTTTGACATTGCTTCATACCACGATCATTTTTCTCCTTCGCCTCTAACAGCAATGTTGCAAAAAAAATCATCAACATTTACAAGCATTTTTAAAACTCTACTATTTACCTTGTAGTGCTTGATTTTAGCTGATTGGTGGCTGCTAAAATTGAAGGTGGAAGACAACACGGCTCGTTCATCTTCAAAATGTAGCAAGTGCCTGCAAGAAGTATTTGAAAATGAATATCTTTAATCAATTTACGTACACATACACATAAAATTTGGCTTGACTATCTTCAAGAGACAATAAGGTTATGCAACGGGTATTCTTCTTCACACATAACACGGGTCAGCTACCTGGCTGATCTAAATATCGCCGCATAAAAGTGGCTGGACTGGTTTGTTTGCGAACCGAGTGGTAAACATGTCGACCATCTGAAGCACGTATAGTTGACAGACGCTGAAACCAGATGAACTTCTGGTTTGGACAAAAGGAAGAGGAAAAGTAATGCTCAGTACAAAAGGAACGGGGAAAAGCCTTGGAATCATCATCCGTGGAGACAAGAGCATCTGTAAAGCAACGTCTCATTTCGTTCACGTCAGCATGAACAATTTGGTAAACATTTCTCTTTCATTTCAAAAGTAAAAAAAAAAACCAAAAAAAACATGACTTGCATCCCCCCCAATACGAGCCTTTGTTTTCTAATCGTCCCTATTCGGCAAATTGATTCGGTTTTATAGGCCATTTTCACCCTTTGCGTCCTGACGGCATATTCTGTTTGTTCTCAAATACCAGCCCGCTGGCCTAAAGGAACAACATTGCCATCGACGCCCTACTATTTTTACAACCATCAAGTGATGCCGTTTCAACCAAAGGCGGCCGTTCTTTATCAAAATGATCCATTTCTGCCACAACGTGATGCCGTGATTTCTGTTTTGCTACGAGAACTCGAAGGTATGACACAACGCAGTCCTTTTAAAAACAAGAAACACCAATTGATGACACATTGTTCGACAGGTATGTCCAAACGCCTGGCAGCCGTGGAAAACGCCAAAAAAGAGATCACGCAAGATTTGTCCAATTTGAAAAACGAATTGGCTCAAATGAAAAAACTGACGGAAGGATCGAAGAGCCAGACAAATGGTAACAACAGCCGCTGTTGTAAAACATTCGCGTCAATTCATGTGCTTTCGTTATGATTTCAAAGGCAACGGGCAGATGTTAAACGATGACCATAGCCAAGCCGAGCTCCTCGCAACTCCATTCGAAAATGTCACTATGGAACGCAAAAGAGACTATGACGACAGGGTAAGTAGTTCTTTTGTGTTGACAATGATAAAGACGTTCGTGAATGGTTATGTTTGTTGCCCATTCGTATCTAGCCAACTTCGCCAGCCAGATATTGTAACTGCGAAACGCTTACGTATGCTACGCTTAACCTAAGAGACGATATGACTGACCAAAGGTTAAAAGCTTAGTGATTTACGAAGCGATACGGCTGAACAAAAGTTGAAGCTCAGTGAATTGACCACAAAGTTAGCTGGTAAGTGCTCAAATCGATCGCAAAAATAACGAAAAACCTAACAAGTCATCCCATTTTCGCCCCGTCATGCATCTCCAAGAGAGTACCACGCCAACGACGATCGGCAGAATGCCCACTTCTTGCATGGATCTCAGGTCAATGGGTTACCGAAAAAGCGGCATCTTCTCCGTCATGAAAGACAAACAAGTGAAAAGCGTTTACTGTGATTTCACGAAACCAATCATTGATGAAGGTAACGTTTCGTCTTGAATAGAAGACCAAACAAATTCGACGTCAAAAAAAAAAAAATAATTATAACCAAAAATGAATTTGTACGTGGCTTAGATTTTCAGAAAACGATTGGCATCGTCGACACGAAAACCATTCGTGTTTACTTCCACGCTCAACGAAATTCGAACTTTGCCACACTAGACACCATTCCATTTGATGTGTTACGGACGAACGAGGGCGACGCCATGACAGAATCGGGAATCTTCACCGCCCCCACGGCGGGAACGTATTTCTTTAGTTACTCGGGTGTTGGACTGCTATCCACCAAAGTGCGGGTGGACTTGGACAAGATGGGCGTGAAAGAAGCCGCTTGGTTCACCGTTGGCCGAGCTTATGGCACTTTGGGCGATTACGAAACCTTCTCCCTGCAGGCAACTTTAGGACTCAGCAAAGGCGACAAAATCAGACTCAAATTGGGAGAAGGCAAGCTCTACGACATAGTCGATCATTATACAAATTTCGTTGGTTTCCTCATCGACGAAGATTTGTAGGAAAACCTTGTTGATATTCATCAAACAGACTCGCTGTGACTTGATTAGGCTGCAATTTACTTATTTATCGATGCGTTTCGTTTGATGATATCTTAGATTGCAAGTAATACACACATTGCCTAGTAGTGAGATTTCATTCAAACTACGATTTTTTCGATCTAAAATTGGGCATTTGGCAAAACTAAAATCTAGAAACATAAATTCAGTTTTGGAAATAAAATATAATAATAATAATTGATAAATAAGGCATCCCGCCGTAACGCATTAATGCATGATTGTTGCATTAGAATCAATAAATATATGCATAGAATCAAAAAACAAAAACAACTAAACAAAAAGAAACAAGGAAAAAAGGCAAACGACTCGTACCTTGCATTGCCAGCGCCATGATTCCGGTTTGCACTGCCAACGGTCAATTTCTGTTTGTTTGTTTTTTCATCTCAGATGAGAAGTGCGCTGGAAACTCGTTCCACTGGAAGACATTTGCGTCGGCATCCCACCTGTTTCTGGGTCTATCACATGGGATCTTGGAGTTAAAGGGCAAAATGATGTGTTGTCCATTATGAGCCCGGCCGATGGTTTCGCCATTCATGAAATTGACCCTAGGAAAAAAAAACAAAAAAAAACAGAAAAATACGAAACGTTCAATTGAAGACAAATGCAGGGAGGTTCGAACGTGGCGATACAATGCGACAGTCGTCTGTTTTTACGCTAATGCAAAGGTTACACAATGGCGAGTAGTCCGGTTTTCCTCGCACGAGGGCGGTTGTGAGACCAACTTAACACAACTATTGGAATGGCCGAAAATTTGCCTACCAGAGCAGTCAATGGCAGCATGAAGAAAGAAGCCTTTGGCGATGAATGAAATTCAATGACGAACAATGGCGAACATGAATAAATTAGAAAAACAAGTCAGCAAGGGGCAACATTCCTCCTTGCGAGTCCAAGCATCTCCTGGCGGTGAAGGGATTCAACTTGTTCAATAGAACGAGGAAGAACTTCGCGTTCCCCCTGACAGCGAGAGCAATGACACGAAATGAGGTGGATGATAGCTACACTGGAAACGAGACATGGAAGGTACGTTTCCATCTCTGTCTCGAAATAGACAAGAACACAAAGAAGGTGCAAAAAATCCCTAGTATATCAGGGAGGGAATGGGCCTCAGTCGAAGCAGCTACACACGTGCAAGGAAAACCAAAAAAAAAAAAAAAGAAAAGAAAATAATCGAGAACATACCCTCCTAGTGGACTTCGATCTCCGGGCTGGGCGATAATCTTCGCTGTCCGATGTCTCTCGTCTCTGGACTACTAAACACTGTACATAAGAAAGAAAACAAAAGATTAAACAATTTAATGCTTAAAAAAAAAAAAATTTTTTAAAAGTTAATACCTGAGAATGCTTTGCGAAGATAATCGTTGCCCAGTGATTCTCCTCCTCGGTATTGTAGTAACAAAACAAACAACACAGATAACAACGATGAAACCTTAATTTTGAAAATTTGAACCTTGAAGCCGTGGACAATTTATAGCGGCTATCCTCAACATCCACTAGTCTCCCTCAGTGGTGCTGTCGGCTATTCTAAACACACACACACACACACACACACACACACAAAAAAAAATGAAATAAAAAAACCATTATACACTAAAATTCAAATGTTAGTAGCTTTCAATCCTTGGCGATTATCCTGGTGGCTCCGGCGGTAACCCACGTTGTCCGGTAGTCCTCCTCGGTGGTCGTGGGTCCACCTACATATAGCATTATAAAAAGAAATATCAATTCATATTTGAACAATTTTAATTCATACCTTGAAGTCATTGGCGATGAGTATTGATAACTCCGGCAGCGATCCTTGTCCTTCTCCCTCGTTGGTGCTATAACCCTCCTAAAAATACCAAAAACAAACATGTTTAGGCATTGAAATGTTTAAGGTAGATACCTGACAAATGGTTGGCGATCATCCTGGTGACTCTGGCGGCGATCCTCGTTGTCCAGCAATCCTCAGTACTGTCTTGAGTCCACCTATACACATCAACCAAAACATCAATTAATACTTGAATTTGTTGGTATTAATGCCTTGAAGACCTGGGCAATAAATATGACTACCACGCCGGCGATGCTCCACGTCCAGCAACCTCCCTTAGTTGTACTGTTAGCCCTTCCATATATACACAACACAACAATTTAAGGTTCGTATCTGACCATTGCTTGGCGATATTCACGATGACTAGCACCGACACATGTTGTCCACTGGTCTTCCTCTATATTCTTTTCTTCTTCCTCCTCCCTCCTTTTTTTTTATGTGAATTGCCCGATGTTGTTCATCAGTTTGACCATTGAAAACAATCAATCGATGGGGAACGGCCTTATCCTATGGCTCACTTGGAAAGAAAAATTTTGCTGCTTCTTTATCCGGCACAATCTGCCATCCTGCGCGTCTAACTTTATTTGTCGCTCCGAATAACACTAGTGGCGGCCCAGAGTTATATGTAAAACAGGACACCGACCTTTTCTGATGGGAATATCTGTACACAAAAATCCCCCCCCCCCACCATGTGGTATTCGGCAATACACGGCTTTAGACAAGTGTAAAATCCCTAGTTTCTGTACCTTCCCAACCTCGTGCAGCTTTTAAAAAATACTTTCACTACACTCGGTTGCAATTGAGTATAGTTGACACACATAGAGTACAAAAAAGGATAAAGGGAAGGGATAACGTGAAGGGAAAACACGTGCCTTACTCTATCGGCTGGACGATTCGTGTATCCTAGTCCCGATTTCAAGACAAACAGTCACAAAATGTTCTCCATAAGACTCGAGGATTTCAAAGGCAAGTAAGACCTCCTTGAATGCTCAACAAAAACATTCACAGCAGGTTGTGAACTAGAAACTGTACAAAGATGGACGTAGTTACAGTTTCTAGGGCAAGCCAATGCTTAAGTCATGAGAAAAAGCCATGAAACCCCTCTAACACGCTAGGTGTTTTGTTACCTCAGTAATGGCATATGCTAGAAAGTCATGAACAGCACACCGATGTCAATTTTTTTAACAAATCCCTAAACTACAAAAAAGAAGAGCCTCGACAGAATGGAAACATCAGGTGTTGGGAATCAAACAAGGATAATATGAAATATTGAAGCCTACCTTGTTTTACAGTGTGGCAGGTCAAGGAGCTCTATGTCCTTGTTGTCGGCAATATCTCATTGGGAAAGCACATTTCCTGCAATCAAATTCCAAACAATAACCATGCAATATAATAAACTGACAAAACAATGAGTTGAACTTTTGAAATATGTGTTCATGACAATTTCTCTACTAGATGCAATACCTTGTGAATCTATGTGAATCGTTTGATGTTGAAGGTGATGTCATCTTATGTCATCTTGAGTTTTGTAGGCTATTCTCACCCTTTGCGTTCTGATGGCGTATTCTGTTTGCGCTCAAGTACCAGCCGGCTGGCCGAAAGAAACAACATTGCCACCGATGCCCTACTATTTTTACAACCATCAAGTCATCCCGACTCAACCGAAGGTGCACGTTCTTTATCAAAATGACCCTGTCTTGCTACGAGAACTCAAAGGTATGACACACCACAGTTCATTTTCAAACAAGAAGCACACCACGTAACTAAACATTTGTTCGACAGACCTGTCCAAACGCTTGGCAGAAACGAACGTCATGGTCGAAAACGTCAAGAAAGACATGACCCAAGATTTATCCAATTTGAAAAACGAATTGGCACAAATGAAGAAGCAAGCGGAAGGATCGAAGAGCCAGCCGAACGGTAATAAAAAGCCACTGTTGTTGCAAAACAATCGCGTCAATTCATGTGCTTACGTTATGATTGCAAAGGGAATGGACAAAACTTGAACGATGTCAAGACCCAAGCCGAGCTCGTCGCTACTCCATTTCAAAATGCCCCTATCGACTATAAAGACGAGGTAAGTACTAGCTCTTTTGTGCCTGCCATTTATTATGAAGTTGTTGGTGAATCGCACGTTTCTTGTCCATTTGTTCCAAGGCAACTGCGTCTGCCAGATTTTGCAACTGCAAAATGCTTACGTCTGTTACCAATACTCTAAGCGCCGACATTGCTGAACAAAAATCAAAGCTGAATGCTTTAACCACGTCTGTTACCAATTTAAACAAAGATTTGGCCGAACAAAAGTTAGCGCTCAGTGATTTAACTACAAACATTGGTGGTAAAAAAACTTAAAACGAACCCAAACAATTCGAAAAAATGTAACAAGTCATTCCATTTTCGCCTCGCTATGCATCTCCAAGAGGGTCCGACCCCAACGACGATCGACAAAAGGCCCAGTTCTTGCGCAGATCTCAAGTCACTGGGTTACAAAAATAGTGGCATCTTTTCCGTCATGGGAAACAAACAGGTGGAAAGCGTTTACTGCGACTTCACGAAAGACACTAGCGCTGCAGGTAGTAACGTTTGCCTTTGACATCAAAAATCAATTCTACGTCAAAAAAAAAAAAGGTGACTGAAAACGAATTTGTACGACGCACAGATTTTCAGGAAAAGATTGGCATCGTCGCCACGAAATCCACTCGTGTTTACTTCCACGCACAACGAGAAGAGGACTTTGGCACGATCGGCACCGTTGCATTCCAGGTGTTACGGACGAACGAAGGCAACGCCATGACAGAATCTGGAATCTTCACCGCTCCCACCTCGGGAATATATTACTTTGCTTGTTCGGGTGGTAGCTCCTTTACTACAGGCGCGACGATCGCCTTGGAGAAGATGGGCGCTGCAGAAAGCGGTTGGTCTAGCATTGGACAAGCTTTTGGTGGTAAGACCAATATGTACACCTTCTCACTCCAGTCAACTCTACGCCTCAGCAAAGACGACAAAATCAGAATCAAATTGGTCGAGGGCGAGATCTTCGATTCACCGGATCGTTTTACCAATTTTGTTGGTTTCCTACTCGACGAGGATTTGTAGGACCGACCGTGTTGATATTTACAAACGGAGGCGCTGTGACTTGGAAACGGCCACAATTCACAGATTGCAAGTAATACACACATTATCTAGTACGTTGATCTGAGATGTGATTACAACAATGAATTATTCGACCTAAAATTGCGCATTTGGCACATCACAAATCTACACACATCGCATTCACTTTTGGAAAAATAAACGAGAAAAAAGGAAATGACAATTAAGGCATTCCCCGTAACGCATTAATGCACGATCGGTGCATCAATATTCAACGGTTGTCCGCAACAACCGGCAAATCAATCGATAGACCAGCAATCTTTCCTTTTTTCCCGACGTACATATTAAAAACTACGCAAAGAGTTTCTGATTGGTAACTACGCACTAACTAGTTGTCTTTTGAGGGCATTATCCTCCTGACTAAGCGAGGGGAATCACAGGCACCTATGCCCATTTATATCTTTGCGTTCTTGCCTAGTTGAACAACTTCAAAAAACAAAAACCAAACAGAGAAAAAGAAAAATGGCAAACGCCTCGTACCTTGCATCGTCAGCACAACGATTCCCTTATTCAGTGCCAACGATCGATTTCTTTCCTGTTCTCTCAAGCTAAGAACTGCGCTGCAAACTCGTTCCACTGGAGTATTTTTGCGTCGACATGGCAACTGATTCTGGGTGTGTCACATGGGATCTTGGAGTTGAATGCTTGTCCATTGTTACCACCCCGGGCGTTGCTATTGTTCGAATTGACGGGACCCTACGAAAAACGAGACAGAAAATACAAGAAAAGGTGAAATGGAAGCAAAATGCAGGGACGTTCTAATGTGGCGATACAATGTAAAGGTCGTCTGTTTCAATGCTAAGCCCCAAAAACGAATTTTCCGAAACGGGATCAGGTTTGGATTTCGAAGGTCACACTGTGGCACGTAGTCCCGGTTTTCCTTGCATGGGCGTGGTTGTGTAATCAACTGAACACAATCATCCGAGAACAGCGGTTCTTTATACAACATAATCAGCTTCAAAACTCGGGATCAACTATACGTCTGTTGAATAAAATGTTACAAAGGGGGGGGGTGAATGTTAACGAGTCAGCGCTACGGTGAGATCCTGACCATTGCGAAGAACAATTCCTTTGGGCTTTTTTGGCTAAGATATCCTCCAGAGCGGCGACATTTGCCTACGTGAGCAGCAAATGTCTGGACGAAAAAACGGAGCCATTGGCAATGTATTCATTCAACGACGAAAGATGGCGCGTATCAATTGAATTCGAAAAACAAATCAACAAAGAACGACGTTCCTCTAGCGAATTGAAGCGTCTTCTGGCGGTGGAGGGATTGAGTTTGTTCATCAGAACGAGAAAGCACATTGACTTCATCCTAACGCCAAGAGCAATGACACGAAACGAGGTTGACAGTAACCACCCTGAAACGAATTAGAATTACATGATGGTCATGTATTTATTTACAAATACATGACCATCGTTTCATGTAGGTTTCTCAAAGATATTCGACGTGCCGCCAGGAAACCTGATCATCTCTATTTGGCCAGTTGTTTCTTTGTAGGCTATTCTGGATCGTATCTGTTTTGATGGCGCAGGCTGTTTGGGCCCAATTGCCAGTCGACTGGTCCCGATCCTCCCCATCTACACCCCACTTACTACACCCCTCCAGTGGTTGCAATTCAACAAGAGACCCGCTCCTCAGCACAATAAAAACAATCCATCTAGATTTTTTTGTTTTTCTACGAAGATGAGGGGGAACACATAATCTGACTTTGTATGCTGTGAGATGTAAAATAAGAAATGTGAAAAAGAAACAAATTACCATATTCATTGGTGTTCTGTCCGTAGTTACTCGTAACACCGGCAGGCCTTTGCAAAACGTTGGAAAACTCCGGCTCAGATAGGACTGGTAGTAAACTACAGGTGATGCATCCTTCCTCGTAACACGTTCCCACAGCAATTGTTTGTTTTCACTGTTCGGCTCCGTTTGTATAACCGGTGCTTTAGCATTGCTTCATACCACGATCATTTTTCTCCTTCGCCTCTAAGAGACGATGTTGCAACAAAATCATCGGCATTTACAAGCAGTTTTAAAACTTCACTATTACCTTGCAGTAGTTGATTTTTGCTGATTGGTGGTTGCTTGAATTGAAGATTGAAGACAACATGGCTCGTTCATCTTCAAAGTGTAGCAAGTGCCTGCATTTAAAAAAGGAGTATCTTTAATCAATGTACACACACGCACGCAGACACAGACAGACAATTTGGCTGGACTATCTTCAAGCGACAACAAGGTTAAGCAACGAGTATTATTCTTGAAAACATCACTTGGGTCAGCTACCTGACTGCTCTAAAAAAAATCCCCGCATCTTAAGCGGCTGAACTGGTTTGTTTGCGCACTCAGAGATGAACATGTCGACCACCTGGGGCACGTATAGTTGACACCCACTGGAACGACATGAACTTCTGATTTGGACAAGGGAAGAGAAACAGAAATTCTCGGTATAAAAGGACGGGAAAAAAGCATTTGAATCATCATCGTTGGAGAATAGAGCATCTGCAAAGAAACGTCTCACTTGGCTCTGGTCAGCATGAACAATTTGGTAAGCATTTCTCATTTGATTTCAAAAGTTTTAGAAACATGACTTGCACCCCTCCAATACCAGCCCTGATTGTCCCATTGCTTCTGTTCGGCCAACTGATTCGGTTTTGTAGGCAATTCTCACCCTTTGCGTCCTGATGGTATATACTGTATGCGCACAAATACCAGCTGGCTGGCCCAAAGAAACAGCATTGCCATCGGCGCCCTACTATTTTTACAACCATCAAGTGATGTCGACTCAACCAAAGGCGCACGCTATTTATCAAAATGATCCATTTTTGCCGCAACGTGATGTCGTGATATCTGTCTTGCTACGACAACTCAAAGGTATGTCACAACGCAGTTCATTTTCAAACAAGCAGTGCCAACTGAATGCACATTGTTCGACAGATATTTCTGAACGCTTAGCGGACGTGGAAAGCGCCAAAAAAGGGATGATACAAGATTTGACATACATGACCAAACGATTGGCCGATGTCGAAAACGCCAATAAAGAGATGACGCACGATTTGTCCACATTGAAATTGAGTGAACAGCGTTCAATAGACACGTCCAAACGCTTGGCCGAGACGAACGTCATGCTGGAAAACGTCAAGAAAGAGATGGCCCAAGATTTGTCCAATTTGAAAAACGAATTGGCACAAATGAAGAAGCAAGCGGAAGGATCGAAGAGCCAGCCGAACGGTAATAACAGCAACCGTGGCTTAACACCCGCGTCAATTCACGTGCTTATATTATGATTTTAAAGGCAATGGGCAGAACTTGGACGATATCCAAACCCAAGCCGATCTACTCGCAACTCCATTTCAAAATGCCACTATCGACTCTGGCGACGAGGTACGTAGCTCTTTGTGCTGCCATTTATTAAGACGCTGTTCGTGAATCGTGTGTTTCTCGTCCATTCGTTGCAAGGCAACTGCGTCAGCCAGATTTTGCAACTGCCGAAGGCTTACGTCTGTCACCGATACTTTAAGCAAAGATATGGCCGAGCAAAAGTCAAAGCTGAAAGATTTAACTGCAAAGATTGGTAGTAAAAACTCAAGCCGAACATAAATAATGACGCAAAAACTAACAAGTTATTCCAATTCTGCCTCGTTATGTATCTCCAAGACGCTGCCACCTCTACCACCCCTGCCTCCTCTACCTCCTCTAGCACCTCTACCACCTCTACCACCCCTGCCACCTCTTACGTCTCAAAGACCAACGGCAAAATGCCCAGTTCTTGTGCAGACCTCGTGAAACTGGGTTACCAACAGAACGGCATCTTTTCCATCATGGGAAACAAAGAGGTGGAAAGCGTTTACTGCGACTTCACGAAAGCCAGCAGCGATGAAGGTAGTAACGTTTGCCTTGATACAACAAACAAATTCAACGTCAACAATAAATCAATTTGTACGGGTGGCAGATTTTCAGAAAAAGATCGGCATCGTCAACAGGAAAACCACTCGCGTTTCCTTCCACGCACAACGAAGTACGGCCTTCAAACAACCTGGCACCGTTTCATTTGAGCTGTTAGGGACAAACGAAGGAAAGGCCATGACAGAATCGGGAATCTTCACCGCTCCCACCCCGGGAACGTATTCCTTTGCTTTGTCGGGTGTTGGCCTCGCTAGTGTGCTGATCAACTTGGAGAAGATGGGCGCGACAGAAGCCGCTTGGTCCAACGTTGGACAAACTTCTGGTATGGCCGGCACCCTAATACCCGTCTCCCTGAGGTCAACTTTACGCCTGAACAAAGGTGACCAAATCAGACTCAACTTGGTCGACGGCATCATCGCCGATGTACCCGAACATCGGACCAATTTTGTTGGTTTCCTACTCGACGAGGATTTGTAGGGCCGACCGTGTTGACATTTACAAGCGGAGGCGCTGTGACTTGAAAACGGCCACAATTCACTTATTTATCACTACATTTGATTAGATGACCTCTTAGTTTGCAAGTAATACACACATTAGTCAGTACGTTGATCTGAGATTGGATTAGAACAACGAATCGTTCGACCTAAAATTAAGCATTTGGCATATCACAAATCTAGACGCATCGAATTTAGTTTTGGAAAAAAAAAAAGAAACAAAAAAAAAAAAGATAAACAAGGCATTCCCCGTAACGCATTGATGCACGACCGGTGCATCAATATTGGACGGTTGTCCGCCACCGGCAAATCAATCGATAGACCACCAATCTTTCCTTTTTCACGACGTACACATGAAAAACTACGCAAAGAGTCTCCGATTGCTAAATACGCACAACTAGTTGTCGTTTGAGGGCATTTTCCTCCTGGCTAAATGAGGGGAATCACAGGCACCTATGCGTATTTTTTGTTCTTTGCGTTCTTGTCTAGTTTTACAACTTCAAAAAACACAAAAACAAAGAAAGAAAAAGAAAAAAAGGCAAATGCCTCGTACCTTCCATTGTCAGCGCAACGATTCCGGTTTTCGTTGCCAATGGTCAATTTCAGTTCCCGTCATCTCCGGTAATAAGCGCGCTGGAAACTCGTTGCACTGGAGGCATTTGCGCACCGACAAAACAACTGGTTCGTTTGCCACATGGGCTCTTGGAGTTGAAGGACAAAATGATGAGTGGTCCATTATGAACTCGGCCAATGGCTTCGCCATTCTTGGCATGGACGGGACGGGACCCTAGAAAAAAAAAAAAAAAAACAAGACAGAAAATAAGAAAGAAGCAAAATGCAGGGACGTTCTAATGTGGCGATACAAATGCAAAAGTCGTCTGTTTCTATGCTCCACCCCAAAAAAATGAATTATGCGCAAACGGGACCAGGTTTTGAATTTGGTATATCACAGTGTGGCAAGCAGTCCGGTTTCCCTTGCATGGTTGTCGTTGTGAAACCATCTGAACATAGTCATTTGCGGCGGATGTCCGGACTTTCGACAGATGCCGACAAAGGCGGTTCTTTATTCAAGAGCATGAGCTACAATGCTGGGGATTAACTGTATGTCTCTCGCGTATTTTGTTACAAGCGGTGATGAGTGTTAATAAATCAACCCTACGGTGACATGCTGACCATTACGAAGAAAAGTAACAAGTCAGCAAAGAGCAGCGTTCTTCCTTGCGATTCGAGGCATCTGCCTCGCCGTGGAGGGATTCAATTGGTTCATCAGAATGAGGAAGAACATCAAGTTCCTCCTCATCCTTACGCCACGGGCAACGAAATGAAACGAGGTTGATAGTAGCCACTCCGCGTTTGACAGAAGACACTCAACCAGTTTGCACAGATCCAATACCGACATGAACGATGTGGTAAATATACGACAATCATGTTCATTTAGTTTTCTTTTAGTTATTCGACGTGCCGCCTGAATTTGCCTCGCAACCCTGATCGTCTCTTTTTGGTGAACTGTATCGAACGCAGGCAGTTTGGATCATATCTGTTTTGATGGCGCAGTCTGCTTATGCCCAATGGCCAGACGACTGGTCCCAATCATTCCCACCTACTCGGCACTATTACTACAACCATCCAGTGGTGGCAATTCAACAAGACGGGTCCGTTCTTCATGGCAAGTCAGACGAGTACGTGTTACATGGCGATTCGTTCGCGTCCTTCATGCGACAAGAACTCAAAGGTATCGTCAGCCATTGCATTTTGGAATAGCAAACGCACATGTTTGAATGAACGTTAAATTTTACTTAAGAAATAGCGAAAAGTCAAGCGGAAATGAAGGCTAAAAAATGCCAAGAAAAAGAACGATCTATCAAACTTGAAACGCGTATCGGCTCAAGTTAAACAAATGGTTCGGGACATAGTAGAAGCGGTGAGCGTGAACGGCGAGTCCACACGTGATTCACAAGGAAATGAATGACATTCGTAAAACAATGATGGGGGTTAATCCCTGCGCTAAAATTCAACTTTGATCGCGATTCCTTCGAAAACTATCGAACTAAAACGAAGGCCCCAGCTCAGATTTTGTCGACTCGATTTGAAAACGTCAGCATGGACTACGACATTAAGGTAACAAGCTCTTCGTGCCGTCAATTTCAAATATAGTCAGTCATCTCCGTTTCTTGTCCTTATACTTTCAAGGCAACTTCGAGGGATGCTTTACGAACGAACGATTACGAACAAAACGTTAGCGGCAACAAAGGTAAGCCTTAGTAGCTTGATTGCGAAATGTGGCAGTCAAATATTCGTACGAAATCAAAACAAAGCAAACAGCTAACTCAATTTTCTCCCAATACACAAAAACAATTCACCTGTTCACCAGCGAGTATCAGCCCAACATTACAGAGCGCAATGCCCGACTCATGAGAAGATTTAAAACAACTCGGATACACAAACAGCGGCATTTTCTTGATCAACGGAACCAATCAAGTGCAAAGCGTTTACTGCAATTTTACGCAACAGCTCGGCGCTTCAGGTAACGTCTGCCTCGCGCAAAACCACGCCCACAAATTCATTGGAGTCGAAACGAAAATGTCTCATTTCTCATACGACTCGTAGGTTTCCAGACACACGGGCCTCGTCGAGATCAGCAGAGCAGTTGGCACTGGTGCCGATTTCCAGACATTTGCCCTGCATGCCATTTTAGAACTTGAGGCAGGCGATCAAGTCAGAATATTTTTATTCAGCGGAACAATCCAGGATTCAGCAACCCGCAATACCAATTTTGTCGGCTTCCTAATTGACGAGAAATTAGATTAATCTCACGTGTCTTTCGCAGTGTTGGCATTCGGCAATGAATTTTCGATCGCAGATGTTTCGCCATTAGCAAATATTATCGCAACGTTTCCCCTACCACATTCACTATGTATCTGATGAAGTAGAGCTGTTTCTGGCCAAAAACGTATTAAACGCAGGCCAAGTGTTGTGCCAATGTTGTTATTCGTATTACGTGCGGATCATCAACTGTTTTTGCCAGCATGTTACGTTTGGTGGCAAAAATGGAAATCCGCTTAGCAACCGGGGTAGGAACAAACTGGTACGAAGCGGACGCAACTAGATAAACCTCGTCAACACGCTTTCAATGGACAGACGGCATTTTCTTATCGGATAACGAATGATTTACTGTACGATAGAATTCGGTGCGACTTTGGAACAGCAACGCACGTGCAAGTGGGGAAAAAAAAAGAAATCGAGAACATACAAGTCGCATTCGGATAGCGCAGATCGAACCCTCGCATCCTCCACACTATAAAATAAATATCAAAACACACCTGATGCAATAACAAAGGCTTAGAATGTGATTTCCCCACACGCGTCATGCAATGTCAACAGCCCAGTTTGAAACGTCCGTTTCTTTAATTTAATAATCGCACCCCTACCCCCCCCCCACCCCCTCTTTGGTCTGTCGATTCAAAATGAAAGGAGGAGCGCAATCTTGAAACAAGAGATAAAAGCTGTTACTTGAATGCCGTGATCAGCTGTGTGACACAGCAGCAATCACGACATATAAAACGTTGACGTAAACTCACAACGTGGCGAAAGAACGAACATTGAGCACCATGTCGAAACAGGTCCACACTAAAGAGCATCGCAAACTTCCCGTCAAGTTCAGCGTCATTCCCGAGACGACGCAGAGTCCCTTCAAGGAGCTCTTTCCAGCCTACACCGAAGGTCTCGTGCAAGGCGAACCCGGCAAGTTTGTCTACCATCCGCTGTACGGAGCCAACGCCGACAAGTTCTACAACTTCCCCATCCGCAAAGATGACGTCTGGATCCGCACTTTCCCCCGATCAGGTAAAAACGATGAATACATTTTGTTTTTTTGTTACAGTTTAGCTTTCAATTTGAAATGACGTGGGCGCAGGAACGACGTGGACTTCCGAATTGGCTTGGCTCATCATGAACGACTGCAACTTCGAGGAGGCCAATACAGTTCCATTGACTGTCCGCTCGCCCAACATCGAGTCAGTTGAATCATTTTTTTTTTAAATTCCAATTGATTCGATGTTCATTTGATTCGACTCGCAGCACATGCTACGCCACCAACTGGGAAGCTAAGGCAACAGCTGAATTGAAAGATGCTCTGCCAACGTTGGATAAAATGGCTGATTTGCCTTCACCGCGAGTCCTGAAAAGCCACTTGCCCGCCTACCTACTCCCGCCCGATCTGCTAGACACTTGCAAGGTACAACGCAATTCAACATTCTCTATGAAAAGCAAAAATAAAGTTCAGATGGGCTTTCAATAATTTAGGTCATTTACGTGGCTCGAAACCCAAAAGATGCTATCGTTTCCTTCTACTACTTCCATCAAATGGTCAAATTCTTCCAATTCACAGGCACATTGGAAGAATTTGCCGAATATTTTATGCAAAACAAGCGTAAGTCGATTTCATTTACCATTTTCTAAAAAAACAAACAAAACAAGGTAAAAAAAAAGTTAAAGATTTTGAATTTTCTCTTTAGTTGTATGGACACCTTACTTCCCTATTGTCCTTGATGCCTGGTCCAAAAAGGATCACCCAAATATGCTCTTCCTCTTCTATGAAGACATGAAAAAGGTAAGCAGTGCAATCACCTGCTTTTTAAGACACATGTGAATAATTCAAAATGCCTCATTCATCAACAGGACATCAGGAAAGAAATCAAGAAAATTGCCGCCTTCTTAAACAAAACTCTGACACCAGAGCAAATTGAGAAATTGGTCGATCACGTCAAGGTGGACAACTTCTCAAAGAACGCGTCTGTTAACATGACGATGGAAATCAAATCTGGTTTTACCAACGAAGGCCATTCCTTCGTTCGCAAAGGTAAATTCAAGCATAAATGTCAAAATATGGAAAATAATAAATTGACAATTTAAAATTCAAAAAAAAAAAAGGCAAAACGGGCGATTGGAAAAATCATTTTAGCCCGGAATTAAACAGCCGGATCGACGCATGGATCGAAAAGAATTTGGCCGGTAGCGATTTGAAATTCGTCACCGAACTAGAAAATCAAGACTGATCGTGTCAATGAAAGAATCAAACCGTTGAATTTTTGGATGCAATTCAAAAACGTGAAAAAAACTGTTCCTTAAGTCGTAATACAAACTCGTTTGATTACCATAATTTCTGGTTTACAATCCCTGTCCCGAAACGCGCACGTTAAACAAGTAAAAAAACGGATGAGGTTGTAGGGTCCTTTTTAATCCATTCAAAGCCTTAAAAGTCATAAAATTTTACAAGTCGCACGCTAATCCACAAAGTCTAGACAACAAATCTTTAATCCTTTTATCAGATTACACCTTTTGTCTCCCCCCCCCCCAACCAACAGATTCAATTCATTTGAATTTACTTGTCGTCATGTCGGCCAAAGATCAAGTCGATTATCCGTTTACTTTCAACGTTATACCAGAGACCCTGCATAGTCCGTTTCAGAAACTCTTTCCATCCTATCCCGAAGGTCTCGTCAGCAGTGAGCCGGGCAATTTCGTGTATCATCCGCTGTACAGCAAAAACGCGCACGAATTTTATCATTTCCCCATCCGCAAAGATGACGTTTGGATCCGTACATTTCCCAGATCAGGTAAATTCAAAATTTCCCAGAATAATTTCAAAAAATTAAATCGCAAATAAAAAAGGAACAACGTGGACTTCGGAATTGATTTGGTTAATGATGAACGATTGCAATTTTGACGAAGCCAACAAGATCCCTTTAACTATTCGCGCACCTAACATCGAGTAAGTTTAGACGCACGAATTTATGAAATGCCTTGTCCTTAAAATTAATTTCATTAAAAAACAGTACGTGTTATGCAACCAATTCCGAATCAATGGCTTTTCAAGGCTTCTCTTCAACCGTTCCAACGTTAGAAACATTGGCTCAATTGCCTTCGCCGAGAGTCTTGAAAAGCCATTTGCCTTTCTACCTGTTGCCACCTGGTCTATTGGATACTTGCAAGGTACTGCACCCCAACACGAGATTACATTCGTTTTCATTCAACTGCAATCTAATTCAATCAGGTGATTTATGTGGCTAGGAATCCCAAAGATGCTCTAGTCTCGTTCTATTATTTCCATCACATGGTCAAATTCTTTCAATTCACGGGAACGATGGAGCAATTCGCTGAATATTTCATTCAAAACAAACGTAAGTCGATGGGCAAAATTCTTCAATAAAAAAAAAAATGATTCACGCTACGCTTTTCTAGTTATGTGGACTCCCTACTTCGCATCGGTACTCGATGCCTGGGCAAACAGACATCACCCGAACATGCTCTTCCTCTTTTTCGAAGACATGAAAAAGGTGCGATGTTTAAAAAAAAAATGAAATTTAAAGCATTTCTCAAGTATAAACAAAATGTTTTCTTACAAAAAGGACATCCGGAAGGAAATCAGAAAAATGTGCAACTTTTTGAATAAACAATTGAGCGATGAACAAATCGAGAAATTAGTGGAACACGTCAAGGTGGACAATTTTTCTAAAAATAAGTCCGTTAACCTAACGGTGGAAATCGAGTCTGGTTTGCTCAACAAAGGGCATTCGTTTGTCCGCAAAGGTAAAAATTCAATAACACTTCCATTATCCAACGGATTACGTAAATTGAGACTGAATAATAATTTATAAAAAAACAAAAAAAAACTAGGCAAAACGGGCGACTGGAAAAACCATTTTAGCCCAGAACTCAACAATCGCATCGACCAATGGATCGAAGACAATTTGGCCGGCAGCGATTTGAAATTCGTCACCGAGCTCGAGCAACAAGATTGAAAAACTTCCCACTTTCAAAAAATGAGATCACACCTCAAATGATAAATACACATTTGATAAGAAAATGGAGCATCGTTTATGGTACTCTAAAAGCTAATTGAATCCTCTATTGCACTCAATGGGTTTATTACAAATCGAATTCAGTTTGAACGCCGTCTCCCCCTTTCAAATGCGCATTTAGAAAAGTAAGCATCACTTAAGTTTAGACCAAAGTTCAGTGACAAGCCGTTTGCAACAGAAGAGCGTCTGCCAATAGGGAACATCCACGCAGTTGCCCCCTCCTAACCCCCCGACCATTACAAATTTCAACAGAAGGCAGCGCATGGCAACACCCACTGCCCGGGCTTCAAACCGTTGGTATACGTGGCGAGCCTCTTTTATTTTTATTTTTTTTAAAAAGGGGGCGATATCGTTGTAGACAGGCCGTGTGAAATATCGCATAATCTATTAATCGCGCAGGGGGGATTTAAAACGAGCCCACAAAAAATGGGAAAAAAAACAAACACATCAGATAAAACTGGAATAAACCAACGGACGCTTGTTGTTTACCAAAGCAACAAGAATATTCTAGCCACTGTTTTCGTAATCAGCCATGTTTTTTTTTTTCGATAGGCACATCACTTGGATAAACCCAGAGAAAAACACGTTGCTTGACGTCGTGCATTTCAAAACCCATTCAACACCTGTCTCAAACTCCAAAGTGCTACATACTGCAAATAGCTCCGATGGCAAACAAAGATCTTCACGAACGAAAGCCAAAGACCCATGAGTTTAAATGTTAATCGCATACGAAACAAAAGCAACATGTGGAGAGTGATCACGTCTTGGTATATCAAAAGGAGTTCTCCTTATCTGGCCAACATTAAGGAAAAGAAAAAAAAACCCAAAGTAAAGCCTCGTCAAGATGTGGAACCCGACCAAGACAAACCCGCCCAGCTCAACTGCTATTTGGTTTTTATCAGTTGGTTTGTTCAAGACTTATCGCGACGAAGGCTCGATCCGGTAGAAATAGGGCACCGCAGACTCCACACGGCGCCGTTTCACGTGGATCTATCAGACCCATCGCAGTCGTCATGTCTTCCAGCGAGCAAGCAAAACGCGATTTCCCCTACACCTTCACCGTTATACCAGAGACCCTTCAGAGTCCGTTCAAGGAGCAGTTCCCGGCCTACTACGAAGGTCTCGTTGAAAGCAACCCCGGTAATTTTGTCTACCACCCGCTCTACGGCGCCAATGCTCGCAAGTTTTACGACTTCCCCATTCGCAAAGATGACGTCTGGATCCGCACTTTCCCCCGATCAGGTAAAAACCAATCATTTTGAATACATTCAGTTTCTTACAGTTTAGCGTGAATTTTGAAATTACGTGGGACAGGAACGACGTGGACTTCTGAATTGGCTTGGCTCATCATGAACGACTGCAACTTCGAGGAGGCCAATAAAGTTCCATTGACTGTTCGTTCGCCCAACATCGAGTTAGTTGAATCATTTTTCAAATTCCCGTTGACTTTAAAGTTAATGTGATTTGACCCACAGCACATGTTACGCCACCAACTGGGAAGCTAAAGCAACAGCTGAATTGAAAGATGCCCTGCCAACGTTGGATAAAATGGATTTTTTGAAATCACCGCGAACGCTAAAGAGCCATTTGCCCGCCTACTTGTTGCCCCCCGGTCTTTTGGACACTTGCAAGGTATTGGGAGATTTTACCAATTAATGTGAATAATCACTTGACTACATTCTATTCTACGGTACAGGTCATTTACGTTGCTCGCAATCCAAAAGACGCCATCGTTTCATTCTACTATTTCCACAAACTGGTCAAATTCTTCGAATTCAACGGAACTCTGGAAGAATTCGCCGAATACTTTATGCAAAACAAGCGTAAATCAATTTCACTTACAATTTTATAAACAAAACGTTTCAAAAAGATTTCGGATTTTCTCTTCAGTTGTTTGGACACCTTATTTCCCCACTGTTCTCGACGCATGGGCCAACAAAAATCATCCAAATATGCTTTTCCTCTTTTATGAAGACATGAAAAAGGTAACAAGTGCAATCAACTACTTTTTAGGACACAAAGGAGTAATTCAAAATGCATTATTGATCAACAGGACATCAGGAAAGAAATCAAGAAAATTGCCTCCTTCTTGAACAAAACTCTGACACCAGAGCAAATCGAGAAATTGGTCGATCACGTCAAGGTGGACAACTTTTCAAAGAATGAATCAGTCAACATGACGATGGAAGTCAAATCTGGTTTTACCAACGAAGGCCACTCCTTCGTTCGCAAAGGTAAATTTTATCAAACAAAAACAACATATAACAAATGATAAATTGTCAAATTTTAAACTTCAAAAGGCAAAACGGGAGACTGGAAAAATCATTTCAGCCCGGAGCTGAACAGCCGGATCGACGCGTGGATCGAAAAGAATTTGGCTGGAACCGATTTGAAATTCGTCACCGAACTCGATCAACAAGATTAAAAACAAAACAACAGATTGAATACATCTTCCATCCCCCCCTCTATCCTCAAAGGATTTTTAAACCAACCAATACATTTTTTTTTTTCAATGTTCAAATTGTTTTTCTTCTTCTTTCTAACTATGCAACGTACCCACGTCAAGCACAATCAATGGCAATGTAGTTCTGCTATCGATCTAAACTGCAATCCACTGAATTGCGATAAACGATTGTCAAAATGACGCGCATCAAGACATAAGATACGAATTTTAAACAAAACAAAAAATAACATAAGATGTGCGGACACATTTACATTACGCGAAAAACGCTTTTACCGATATGACGATAAACGCTTCACATGCTATTGTTAAACAAACTGTTATCACCTGCCACCGATTGTGTTTGGGTTTTTACGCAGTTCCTTTTCTTATCCAAGGCAAAGGGTAATGGAGAATGTTCTAAGGCAATGGGCTATTGGGTCGCGACATCAAACCAAATAGAACATTACAAAATAACTCTGTGCTTTGTACTGAATAACCTCAAACAAAGACTTGATGTTTTAAAAAATTGGGTCGTCTGTGTCATCACACAATGGTGAAATTTTTACTTGAGCCTGACGAAGATAATGAAATGTAAACTCGTTAACAGGATTAAGATGTGGGTTTGACTGTTGTTTTGAAATACTGTCCCTATTTTCTCTACTTTTCTTTTTCCCAAACAGTTTGATTGACAACAGTTTCCCAATAGTACAGTTGACGTTTTTGAAAGAGCTCATCATTTACTCAGACGTGACCTCCATCGAGCCAATTATGCACCCGAGGCCATTTTGCCTGTCTCCATGGGTGGAATTTACAAAGGAGAATTTTACCATTTTGAAAATGCTGATGTTTTACCATCTTGAAAATGTTTATGCAAAGTTGTAAAGGTCTCAAAGAAAAGAATATACTGACGTCTTCTCCATGTTTGTTGATAAAAACGAGAAAATCGAAAAAAAAAGATCAATGTTGTTTCCAAGGAAAACGATCGCACTGAAATAACTCTAATGATGATCTGATGGATTAGACAAATCAACATGCCTTTCAGACTTTGGGTTAAGTTTTTTTTTAAAGCATTGGGTTCCCACCGGAGTGCGTTCACGTTTTGCCAGCGTGACCGTGAAAATGTTTAAGCAAATCAATGGGTACAAGTGAATGACAATCAAACTAGCCTCATCATACAACACAAAAAGAGATGAAAGACTATCTGCGGTGTAAAGTTTGAAACACGTGTCGTACTTTATCGGCTAGACGATTCGTGTGGGAGACACAGCTTACACTTTACCCTTGGCTTTACCAACGCTTTAGCTGGCCTCGATTTCCAGATTGATAGTCGTGAAATGTTCTCAGTTCAACTCGAGGATTCAAAAACTAGTAAAACCTCATTTGAATGCTCACAAAATACTAACATTTACAGTAGGTTTGAACTAGAAACCGTACAAGGATGGACATTGTTACAGTTTCTGAGACAAGCCAGTGCTTAAATCAATAGAAAAAAACCTTGAATCCCCACCAACATACTATATGTCCTTGTGACATCAACAACAGACCATAATATAGAACAGATAACAACTTTGTGGCACAGCCCTACAGTAAAAACAGCTTTGACACAATGTCAAGTGCTGGAAATTGGAAAATGATATTATGAAATGACAATTCCTACCTTGTCGTAGAGATGTGCAGGACAACATGTATGTCATTACTGCTAGCAGTGGACCATTGGGAAAGCCCATCTCCTGTAATCATATAAAACAAGAATTATTTCATGCACCAGTACAGACTGATCGAACAATGTATGGGTTCAGGATGATTTTTGCAATAAGTATTAATTGTGATCCATTTGACTAGAAGCCATACCTTATGGCACCACGTGATTCGTTCGATCTCCTACATGGCGTCACATTATATGGTGATACATTTTCAGAAATGAAAAGCTTTCCAGAATTTCATAATGGAATTCTTGCAATGACAGGCAATCAAGCATTGGCAAACTGGTTTATAGTCTTAAGGAGTTTGTCTTATAGTACAAAAATGTTAATTTCCATTAGAATGGCATTAGAAAGATAAAACTTGTTACACCTTCGAGAACCACTTTGTCTCTAACTCATTACGTGTCTGCCTGTCTAGTCTACATCAGCCATTTTCCCGCCTAAAAATACATTCCATCCGGTGACGAATACCCGTTGCCATTTTTGTGCAAAAAAAAACAATAAACAAACAATTAATTAAAATGAATGGCTGGAAAATAACAAAATGTAAAATAAACGAAAAAAGAATATCGACCAAAGGGCAAACTCCAAAACGGATAGATTTAAGAATTATCTTTCAAACGCATAAAAATCAAAGTCAAAATATTTCAAGTAGGTGCACCATAAGCTTGCGCATTCTTGTTGAATTAAGATCTAATAGATGAATCAGCTGTTGCATGATAATAAAAGAAAGTTATTTTATTCTTTTGAGTCTGATTTTGCTCACAATACTTCACTGGAAGCTATAAAGTATGGGAAATAATAATAAATGGAACACGTAGAATGATACAAAGAAAAATTTGAGGCGATTAGAAATTGGATTGCATTCCTCCAGCAGCAACAATGTTGCTTCCGGTAATGTATGATGAGTCATCCGATGCCAAAAAGGCAGCTAAACCGGCCATTTCTTCTGGTTTTCCGTTTCTAGGTATGCACAGAATAATCACAATTAAATGTATCAATCATATATGGTATTATCTGTCTATAAAATACCTTCGCATTGGGCAGTTATGATACATGAGTGTAGGGGTCCTCTTATCACTGGTGATCTAAAATAGAAATGTTGACGTTTTCATTTCGATTAAGTAATGGGCAGAAGGAAAACAAGCCCTTACCACATCGCCGAATCGAGTTTCAATGAGACCAGGGCAGATGGAATTAACGCGAATTCCTCTGGTACCCAATTCCATCGACAACAGCTTGGTTACACCAAGAAGAGCGGTTTTGCTCAAAGCATAAGCTCCAGTAAAGTCAACCTACAACCACAAAATTCCACATCCAGATTAATGTGAATATTAAATAGAACTTGAATTTTTTTTTTACGGCGAAATTTGGGAGATAAGCGCCAATAGAAGAAATGAAAATGATTGATCCTTTTCCTCTCTTCTCCATGTGAGGAATAGATTCCTTGGCTAGGAAAAATGAAGCCTTGACGTTGACGTCAAAGATCTTGTCCCAAACTAGTTCAGTGCACTGGTTCAATAAACAAAGAAAATGAGAAGAATTGAACAGAGAACCATGGCTTTCACGAATCCAACCTTTAAAAGACGTCCAGAATCCGGATTAACGGCAGCATTAGAAATCAGAATATCAAATCCGCCAAATTCAGCGGCTGTTGATTCAATCAACTTTTGACGGTCTTCCTTGACACCTGCGTGACAAACCATTCCACTGGCGGACAGACCTTCACTTTTCAGTTTCTCGAGTGCAGCATCGACATTTTTCTGATGGCGACTGCTGATCACAACATGAGCTCCATCTACTGCCAAACGCTGGGCCATGGCAAATCCAATTCTGATTCAAAAGCAAATGAAGTAAAAATACCAGAAATGACAATGAATTTTTGAGTAATATTACCCATCAGTTGATGCTGTAATAACAGCTACTCTACCCTGCAGGGATCTCCTCTGACGAGCCAGGTCGGCGGCTGTGGTCATTTGCCTGACATCTTGTCCAGCAATTGGAGACAGAAGAATGCGACGAGACAACAGAGTTGCGTTTTTCAGCATCTTGGAACTTGTACAACAAGCGAATGAAAGAGACAGTTCAATTGTTACTAATAGGAAAAATGTGGCTGGTTCTTACCTTTTTCGACGCTGCTTATATACAAGAGAGGCTGAGAAAATGATGGAATGATAAGGAAGCTTATCAGCAAAGACCTCTTTGGTTTCCATTGGTTCACCAGTTGGACTTGTACCAAAGTTGAGCAAATCGTTCTGCTACATAGTTTTTGGGATTTTCCAAAACAAGATGTGCACGCGTCGTCCTCATCGCCCGTGAAAACCCCTAGATAATGTCATAATCGACGAAAAGAATTCATTAACAGGTGACTTAACAGGCTAGAGTGTAGTAATATCGGCTTTTAACTTATCTGACCTAAAACTCAATGACGCCTACAGAATTTCGAACAGCTAATTTTTTTAGATAGGAAAATCAACTGTACTGTAACACGGATGCGGTGTGGCGTTATTTTGTCAACAAAACTACGTATCTTTATTGTAAGGCATTAGGGTCAAATGTATACGTAGCATCCATACTGCCTAAACCAGCTTTTTTGACGTAGCTTTGACGTAAACGCTGCGGGCTTGTCAATGATATTAAAAAAAATGTGATTTGCCTACCACGGTTGGACGAATGGTAGATTGAGGCGTGGCTGTCGTGGTCATCACCAATTTAAGTTGGGAAAACCTGCTCCTGTGTTTACACGAAAAGAAGATTAGGTTTCAAGGACACGACACGATTGAAATGCAAACTGACTAGAAGACAATTTAACAACTATATAAATAAAAATGGCTTACAACTATTGCCAAAACTACTAAGGGATCAAGGAATCCAAATAATATTTTAAAAAGCATTAGTTAGGGATCCAGGCATACATTTATCGATAACTTATGTAGCTCACTAACGTTTGGTGGTACCGTCCTAATTGGCTAGTTCAGACAATTTCAACTCACTGCTTTTTTAGGACTTCGAAATAAAAGATTTGGTCATGTGATCGAATTTACCCATTTTCCACATCTTACGGATGTTTACAACTCAAGGTACTTTTAACGTAGCCAGACGGAAAGTAGATAAGCTTTTCATTTTTGCTATCTTGTACACAATTCTTAACTCAATAAATTTGAATACAATGAAAATGGTTTCTATAACAAAGTCTGTTCCAACCATTCCGCCAACCCCTTTTCTCGAATCTCCGCCTACATTCAAGGTTAGCTCCTCCCCATCATAACAGTCAACTTCGATTCATTTTCCACTGCGATTTTAGAAAGCAGCTTGGATAAGGAGGAGCTACGTATAGAACATTAGTCGGGTAACGAGAGGATGAGATTGGCGGACGACTAGAACGCAATTTGTTCACATGACCAAATCTTTGCGGTCCTATTGCTGCTCGTACTAACAGTTTAAAAAATTTCACAAACAGTGAATTCGACTCACTAGCTCCACGACAGCGTGTATACTCCTGAGTGTCGTGCATTCCCTTCCATAAAGCCTGCAGAAAATAGTTAAAACTGATTACTTTAAGCTCTTAAGGGGATAGTACTGTTTGCTTGTACCAGTGTCACTTACATTTGGCTCTATCTTCTGTGCATACATGCTTCATGCTTCGTTTGAATGTTATCGACGTTGTTATCTTGAAGGAAGGTAAATACATGCACAGTTTTCCCTCACATTTTCAAACGAAAAAAATTAGTTGTCAATAAGGAAACCACTTTTTATTAGTTAAGTGTAGTCAGGTTCTACAAGGTATTTAATGATAATGCCACTTCCATATATTATCCTACCTTAGTATATGGTTCTTCATTCCATGGTTGAAGGATTCTATTCAAAGGCTACAATCATATAACTCTGTATAGGAGTGTCATGCTTATTGACCTAAATCCAAATAGAAAGAATTTTGTTTGCTCAGTAAGCATGGATTTCGTAAAAAAAGAATTACCAGTTGGATGATGCAATCCACATTGTTTAACTAATTTCCATGGTGTGTTTCAAAGTTATTTTTGTCCTAAGAAAATCAATGGTCAATTATATTCATTAGAAAATGATGAATCGATAGCTATTGTCCTTTTTCCCTTTTGACTCGTGATTAGTATCATGCTGCATCTTGAAATCTATTTTACGAGCTGTGAGTGCCAAATATGTAAAAATTAAATAACATCGATAACATCATACTGGCACAGATTACGAAGTATGGAAAAACAAACGTTCACTAAACTCACAAGAAGCGTTTGAATGCCACACCTCCCACGTTTTTGCACTTCCATTGCTCTGCTTTCTACCTTAAACCATTGCCATCTAGCGACAAATGATTGCAGGACACAAGCGAATTTCCAATTGAAGCTGCCTCACTAAAAAAAAATTACCATAAATTAAAGTCTAGCATATTGATAGATGAAAGGTAATAAGCAACTCAGTAGTGATTAAAACCAAATCACACAAGGTATGTTGATATCCACCAAAGACAAGATCTGAAAAAGGAAAGTTTTGGGTGGGATTTAAACACAGATCAATTGAAAGAAAGTAAAACAGAATGTTAAGTTATGCTCATGTAATTGCCAAAACAATATCAACAACCATGAGGTGCACAAAGAGATCAATTGGTTTGATCTACAAAATGTTTATCTGTTGAAAACCAATATTATTGCAATAGCGAACATTAAACTCTAATTTAGATACTGTATCTGGAAGACAACAGCCAATAAAATTAATGATGAACCTTAATTCCATGGTGATACCAGTGGTTATAACGAGGAGTGAAGTCCACCAGCAGCAACGATATTGGCTCCAGTTATGTACGACGAGTCATCGGATGCTAAAAACGATGCCAAACCGGCCATTTCTTCCGACGTCCCAGTTCTGTATATGAACAAGTACAAGTAATCAGTAATCCAATTTCATATAGCTTTGACGTCATGTCCTCTCAGATACCTTTCTAGCGGGCAAAGTCCCTTAATAATCTGTTGGGCTCGTTCATCTTTTGATATCTAAATACGTAATTTCAGATTCTGGCATATCAAATTGATTTATCTAAAAGTCTAAGCTGATTTGATAATACCGGTGCACCGAATCGAGTTTCAATTAAACCAGGGGCGATGCAATTCACACGAATTCCTTTCGGGCCTAATTCCAACGCCATTAATTTGGTCAAGGCCATGAGAGCCGCTTTGCTGAGTGCGTACGCTCCCATAAACTCGATCTAAATAAGGACAAGAGTGGCTAAAAATTTCCTCTTTTATTTGAAAAAAAAAAAAAGAAGTTGATTTGACACTTACCGCGTAGTTTGGAATAAATCCCACAACCGACGAGTTGAAAATGATTGATGCTTTACCTCTCTTCCCCATGTAGGGAAGAGCTTCTTTGGCCAAGAAAAAACTAGACTTGACGTTGACGGAGAATATCTTATCCCATACATCTTCGGTGCACTACACGACGTTTCAGACAAGTGTGTTTAGTAGTAGTTAAAAATAATGAAGAGAGATATTTACGATTACTTTCATAAGGCGTCCACCTCCACCTGGATTTACTGCAACATTCGATACCAAAATATCGAATGCTCCGAATTCAGCGACGGCTTTAGCAATCAGTTTTTCACGATCTTCTTTAACACCTGCGTGACAAACCATTCCGGAAGCAGAGAAACCTTGGCTTTTGAGTTTATCGAGTGCCGAGTCAACGTTTTCCTGAGTCCGACTGCTGATGACAACGTGAGCTCCGTCTAACGCCATACGTTGAGCCATAGCAAATCCGATTCTATAACAGAACAAGAAAAACAATTATTAAATAATGATCGCAATTATTTTGAGAATTTAAACATACCCTTCAGTTGAGGCGGTCAGGACAGCCACTCGACCCTGGAGAGATCTTCTCTGACGTGCTACTTCAGCGTACGTACTAAGCTGCTTGGCATTTTGGAGGGCACTAGAGGTGCCACAAAAAGGCGCAAAACCCCGACGGGTTAAGAGTACCGTAGTTTTCAGCAACATGGTGATTTCAGCAACTACTTTTCAGCCTGGAGTCAAGTTGGTCAATTGCTTTGACTCTCATTTGCTTGTTAGAGCTTTTATAGGAAAATGGCGAAAGGATTGTAAACAGAAGATAAGCGATAACGCTAATATAGGAGAAACCCATTGGAGTAAAAATAGAATTAAGCTAAATGACAAGCAAAGCAGACCGCTTCTACGTCAAACGGATTATAAAGGTGGCTCGCAGCGAAAATGAAAGTTGAACTGTGGTGATCTAATCAATGAAATGGTGACGTCACTTGCAAACGAAAAGGCGGTTTTTGCCCAAGAAAGAAATGATGTTTTAAAATTCTACATCTAAAAATTATCGCGAAAAAAATTAATAATAATTATTATTAATGAATAAAAAAAATGGAAATGCAAAATACATTTCGCAATTTTGGGATTTTTTTAAAAATGGAGGTCATGTGTACATCGTAAATATCCGAATGGGTTTCCTTATTAACAAACAGTAAGAGAAACCTATGATTTCTACCCACTGTTAGCGCATACTGATAATTGACTCACTGAAGTCAATAGCTGTAAGCTAATTTTATCCTATCATAGGGAAAACCAAACGAAATAAAAGAACGAGTACACAGTGTACGTTCTAGCAAGCAAATAATGTTGGTCCAAATTTCCACACGGGAAACTGCATCAAAAATTGATAACGGAAATAATCAGTTTTACAGTCACAAGTTAATACGTAACATGTTATTGCTAGATTATGCACCGCTATCGCCAACTGGAAACCAAAACGCTCAGTATTTTTATGTGGATGTCTTTGAATTGCACAAACACATGTTAAAACTCGCTAATTCATCTTAAAAATCAACCAAGACTTCTGTTAACCTTTTTAAAATTTTGAATTAAATACTCAATGCAGCAAAACGTTGTCGGAAATCCAAGGGCCAAAGTGTACGGCTGTTAAGGTTTTCAATCCATTGTCTGGTTTGAAGTTGCCTTATCAATTCATCCCTAACACCAAAGTTAAGTTGTGTTTCGATTATACCTTTTTTCTAGATACTGTATAAGGAAGACAACAGCAGATGAAATTAACGACGAACCTTAAATCCATGGTGATGTGAGTGGTTATAACGAGGAGTGAAGTCCACCAGCAGCAACGATATTGGCTCCAGTTATGTACGACGAGTCATCGGATGCTAAAAACGATGCCAAACCGGCCATTTCTTCCGACGTCCCAGTTCTGTATATCAAAAAGCAAAAGCAATCAATAATCCAATTTCACATGGCTTTGACGTCATGTCCTCTCAGATACCTTTCTAGCGGGCAAAGTCCCTTAATAATCTTTTGAGCTCGTTCATCTTTTACTGCCTAAATACGTAATTTCAGATTCTGGCACATCAAATTGATTTATCTAAAAGTCTAAGCCGATTTGATAGTACCGCTGCACCGAATCGAGTTTCAATTAAACCAGGGGCGATGCAATTCACACGAATTCCTTTCGGGCCTAATTCCATCGCCATTAATTTGCTCAAGGCCAAGAGAGCCGCTTTGCTGATTGCGTACGCTCCCAAAAACTCGACCTAAATAAAGGACAAGAGTTGTTCAAAAGTACCTCTTTTATTCGAAAAAAAAAAAATAATAAAATAAATAAATATGATTTGACACTTACCGCGTAGTTTGGAACAAATCCCACAATGGACGAGGTGAAAATGATCGATGCTTTACCTTTCTTCTCCATGTAAGGAAGAGCTTCTTTGGCCAAGAAGAAACTAGACTTAAGGTTGATGGAGAATATCTTATCCCATACATCTTCGTTGCACTACACGACGTTTCAAACAAGTATGATGAGTAGTAGTAAAAATAATGAAGGAGGGTGTTTACGATTACTGTCATAAGACGTCCACCTCCACCGGGATTGACTGCAACATTCGATACCAAAATATCGAATCCTCCAAATTCGTCAACGGCTTTTGCAATCAGTTTGTCACGATCTTCCTTGACACCTGCGTGGCAAACGATTCCGGAAGCAGAGAAACCTTGGCTTTTGAGTTTATCGAGCGCCGCGTCTACATTTTCCTGAGTCCGACTGCTGATGACAACGTGGGCTCCGTCTAACGCCAAACGTTGGGCCATAGCGAATCCGATTCTATAACAGAATAAGAACAACAATTATTAAATAATGATCGCAATGATTTTTGAGCATTTAAACAAACCCATCAGTGGACGCGGTCAGGACAGCCACTCGACCCTGGAGCGATCTTCTCTGACGTGCTATTTCAGCATAAGTACTAAGCTGCTTGGCATTTTGGAAGGCACTAGAAGTGCCATAAAATGGAGCAAGGGCCCGATGGGTTTTTAGGAGCATCGTACTTTTCAGCAACATGGTGATTTCAGCAAGTTCGTCAATTGGCTTGACTCTCATTAGCTTGTTAGAGCTTTTATAGGATTTATAGCTTTTATAGGCTTTATAGGGCAGAAGGATTGTAAATAGAAGATAAGCGATTAAGCGCTTATATGGGAGAAACCCATTGGAGTGCAAATAGAATTAAGTTAATGACAAGCAAAGTAGACAGCTTCTACGTCAAACGGACGACAAAGGTGGATAGTAAGATCGAAGTTGAAAGTTGAACCGTAGCGATTTAATTAATCAAATGGCGAAGTCATCTACTTGTAAACGACAAGGCAATATTTGAGTATGAAATTATCGTATACATTCTACGTCTGAAAACCTTTCGCAAAAAAAAAATTAATTAAAAAAAATATCATAATAATCACTAATAAACAAAAAATGGAAATGCAGAATACATTTAGCAATTTCGTTTTTTGTTTTGTTTTGACCTCCATTGAAAAAATGGAGGTCATGTTTACATCGTAAATATCCGAATGGGTTTTCCTATTAACAAACAGTAAGGGAAACCCATTGATTTCTACCCATTGTTGGCGCATACTGATAATTGACTCACTGAAGTCAATAGCTGTAAGCTAATTTTATCCTATCATAGGGAAAACCAAATGAAATAAAAGAACGAGTACACAGTGTACGTTCTAGCAAGCAAATAATATTGTTACAAATTTCCACACGGGAAAATACATCAAATATCGATAACGAAAATAATCAGTTTTATCGTCAAAGGTTAATGCGTAACATCTTATTGCTAAATGATACACCGCTTTCGCCAACTGGAAACCCAAACGACCAGTATTTTTATCTGGATTTCTTTGAATTGCACAAACCCATTTTAAAACTCGCTAATTCATCTAATAATCAATCAAGACCTCTGCTAAAATTTGTAAATTTTGTTTTGAATTAAACACTCAATGCTGCAAACCGTTGTCGGAAACCCAACGGCCAAAGTGTACGGCTGTTAAGGTTTTCAATCCAAAGTTTGGTTTGAAGTCGCCTTATCAGTACATCCCTAACATATCCCCCTAACGTGATCCAAAGTTACAATCAATGGACCAACGGCCATAGAATAAGTAAAATGGCTAGACAGTAAAAGAGAGAGATAACAACCGAGAGACGAACAGACAAAATAATGTTCGCAATCAAATGTGAAATCGTCTGGCATAAGCCGTCGAGTGGATTTTACCAATAGAACGAGAATGGCGGATTGGCAAAAGGTTCGAAAGGGCAAGTTTTCAAGTAATCTTTTCAATTTAAATGAAATCACAATTAATGTTTAAAACAACTTTAGTTGGAATACCGACTCGGTATGCCGTTGCGACGGTGGCATTTCTAAATTTCATCTACGTCTACATGCTCCGACTGAACGTAAACATTGTCATCGTGGCCATGGTTAATTACACCGCTATTCCGCACACAAATGTAACGACGGCTGAAGAGTGTGGCTATGCCGCGTCAGAAAATGACACTCAAACATCCTCACATGTATGACAAGAGCAAAATTTTTTCAAACTAATGTTTCAAACATGAAGTTTTACGTACCTTTACACAGGAAGGCGAATTTCTTTGGGACGAAAGGTTGCAATCTTTGGTTACCGGCTCTTTCTTTTGGGGTTATATCGTTACCCAGTTGACGGGTGGGAGGCTGGCAGAAAGAATCGGGACAAAGTACATGTTTGCCTCTTTGCAGATCACAGTAGGGATCGTGACTGTTTGTCTACCAGCTCTGGCAAGCGTGGGAGTCGAATTCTTCATTATGGGCAGAATTATGCTCGGCCTGGCACAGGTAGATATATATTATTATCTTCTCACAAATTAAAGACAGTTTAGCTGATACATCACACAAATGTCAGGGAGCTTTGGTTCCATCGATGCAACCTCTGGTAGCCAGGTGGGCTCCAGCAGCAGCACGCAATAGCTTTGCCACTTTTGTTTTCTCTGGCTGTCAAATGGGAACAATCCTTGGAACAGTTTGCAGTGGAATGATGGCCAGCAGTTTAGGCTGGCAAGCTGTTTTTTACATTGAAGGATCATTGTCCTTGGTTGTCGTCAGTGTTTGGCTTTTCTTTGTTTATGATTCTCCTGCAGTCCACCCCAGGATTTCTATGCAAGAAAGGGAGTACCTTGAATCATCAACAGTTTCTTCAGCAAAAGCCAGAGTAAAAACCTTACCAACAAAATCTTATGCCTTTCTTCTGATTAATTCTGTGGTTTTTCTTGAAGAAATCAAGAGTTCCATGGAAGTCGATTTTGACGTCACCACCTTGTTGGGCTCTGCTCAGCGCCACATTAGGGTACAACTGGGCATTTTATATGTTGCTGACTGAGCTTCCCCTTTACATGAGAAACATAATGCACTTCGACTTGCAAAGCGTAATATTTGCAATTGAGCCAACTTATTTTGATTTGCAAATGACTTTTCATCAAAGTAATCTTAGAACTCGTTGCTGTCTGCTTTGCCTTGGCTACTCATGTGGATCTTCAGCTTGGTGGTAGCTAAAATATCTGACGTGGTTGTGAGGCGAGACTGGATTCCCGTCAACACAACTCGTAAACTGTTCAATACGATAGGTATGTCAATTTTCAGATTATAAAGTATCCGCCAAAAACTTTTGAAGCCAAAGTACCTGTTGCTTTTCGTGTGCTGCTACCATCTAGCGGCCAACATTAACATTTTGCCTTTTTTGTACCAGCATTTTGCGGGCCGGCTCTATGTTTGACGATCGTTTCTTTCATCGGATGTGATCGTTATTGGACGCTGGTGATGCTGACTTTGGCTATTGGGCTATTAGGCGCATCTTACAGTGGCATTTTGATCAATCACCTGGATCTAGCGCCCAATTTTGCCGGTACTTTATACGGCCTTGTAGCTGGTGTGGCATGCATTAGCAGTTGGTTAGCGCCCTTAGTCGTCGCCACATTAACCGAAGCTGAGGTTCGAATTCTTTTTCCTTATTTACTTTTCTTGCCCACAACTACATTTGTTTATTTTTCTAGCAAACTCTGGCTCGTTGGCGGATTGCTTTTCTACTTTGCGCGGCCATCTTAACGGCCAATGCCGTCGTTTTTATCCTGTTCGGCTCAACCGAGCGGCAAGAGTGGGACAGGGCGGCGGAAGAAAAGGTTTTGAATGGTAACATTGATGACATTCCAGCCAGTAAACATCAGCTTTTAAAATCTGTAACACAAGCCTCTTAAGAAAAAAAAAAAAAAAAAAGAATTTCATTCTCAAATCGTTTTCCATTAAGGAAGGCATTAAATGTACTCATTAGAATTATTATAAATGAATAAAATGTCAATAAAAACAGAGAATGACCTTTGTACCGACCAACAAAGTAGCCAATGGGCTGTATCCCATTTCAACCGGAAAACGATACATCAGCCTCTCTTGAAGCACATCTCAGATAGCGATCTGAGGGGGTGTGTGTTTTTCTTCAACTGTTTCTTTTTACAACAGTAGAAGGAGTGGGCAGTAGTTTTAAAATGCCCCTGTGAGAAAGACAAAGTGCTTTTTAAAAACAAAATGTTTGAAGGTATTCGGGCCCGTTACGCAGTGGCCGTTGTGGCTTTTCTCAATTTCCTGTACGTCTACATGGTCCGCTTGAATATCAACATTGTCATTGTGGCCATGGTCAACTACACAGCTATTCCGCACACAAACATTACGACGGCCGAGGAATGCGGCCACCCAGAAGCGGCAGTGGAAGTGGCTCAGAAAGATGGCGAGTTTGTTTGGGATGAGAAAATCCAGTCGTTGGTGTCCGTTTCTTTCTTCTGGGGATACATCATCACGCAGCTGATTGGCGGAAGGATAGCAGAACGATTCGGCACTAAATACATGTTTGCCGGTGCGCAAACGACGGCCGGCCTCGTTACGATTTGTCTTCCCGTTTTGGCGAGAACTGGAACTGAATTTTTTGTAGCAGGGAGAATCCTATTAGGATTGGCACAGGTGATAAACATAAAGAAACTTGGCAATCTACCTCGATAAACTGATGGGGTTGTTGGAAGGGAGTGATTGTTCCTTCCATTCAGCCATTGGTGGCAAAATGGGCTCCGAGTGGAGAGCGTAGCAGCATCTCCACTTTCATATTTTCAGGTGCTCAAGTTGGCACAGTCCTAGGAATCACTTGCAGTGGATTGATGGCTGATTTTTGGGGGTGGGAGGCTGTTTTCTACATTCAAGGATCTCTGGCACCAGTTGTGGTTGGAGTTTGGCTTTACGTGGTTTACGATTCACCAGAACTGCACCCCAGAATTTCTGCCAAAGAAAAGGATTACATTAAAAGCTCAACTTTCACACCGTCTGGCAAGGTTTGGCTAAATAAAATCTTTTGCATACTTTTGCCTGCAAGCTACAAAGGGTTTCCTGTTGTCAGACAATGGCAGTGCCCTGGATGTCCATCGCAACTTCGATTCCCTGCTGGGCTCTGCTGGTGGCCACCCTTGGAAATAACTGGGCATTTTACATGTTGATCACTCAACTTCCCATCTATATGAAAACGATCCTCCACTTTGACATGAAAAGCGTGTGAGTTTCATCGGCCACGAGAAAAACATTTTCTTTTACGTCTCCCATTTAAAAAATGGTCCTTTTTCGTGTTCAGAACGCATTACTATCGGCCCTTCCTTATTTGGTCATGTGGATATTGAGTCTTTTGGTGGCCCAGTTTGCAGATTTAACGGCGCGAAGAGGCTGGGCAACGACCAACGTCATTCGAAAGACGGCCAATACAATCGGTAAGTTTGTTTACGAAACTCGAATTTGTTTTCCTCGTGTCGCGTGTAAGCCACCTAGTGGGGAAGTGTAACAAATTTCCATTCAAGTGTCAAATTGCCAAACCATTCTCGGGTTCTATTGACTGTAACCTACCGCACTATTTGAACCATTTCCCTTTTATTTTTCCAAAGCCAAACTAGGTCCTGCTCTTTGTTTATTGATGGTTTCATTTACTGGCTGCGATCGTTTGTCAACTCTCGTGTTGCTGGTAATGGCCGTCGGACTGCAAGGCGCCGTGTTCAGGTAGGCAACTTGGAAATAGATGAACCATAAATGGCTGATCATCCCTAAAAATACACTTTAAAAAAAATATATATATAAATACCTAGTGGTTTCCTGATCAACCATCTGGATGTGGCGCCTCATTTCTCAGGGACAATCTACGGAATAATTAGCGGTGTGGCTTCGGTCAACAGTTGGCTAGCGCCTCTGGTGGTTGCTTCGCTGACGGAAGGACAGGTAATAAGCGAGTTGCCTCCTTTCCTTTCGTATCAAGCTGATGAATTAAGTTTACGATATTAGTCATGGGCGGTTAATGATCACATCATCATTTGATTACAATTTCCCAGCAAACTCTGGCTCAATGGCGGATCGCTTTCCTCCTGTGCTCTTTCATCTTGGTCACGGACGCCTTTGTCTTCCTCGTGTTCGGCTCGACTGAACGCCAAGCCTGGGACAAAGAAAGCAACTGAAGAACTTTCTTTTTTTTTTTTTGTTTTTTTTTTTTTTTTTGGAACATTACAGCCAATAGGTAGGCGTGGAAACGTCTAGAGATACACATCGAATTGTAATAGTGTGAGAGAGAAAAGCGAGAGAGAGAGAGAGAGAGAGAGAGAGAGAGAGATATAGAGACACAGGTGTCAAACCGTTGGGAGTTTGTTCTTTAGTGGCAACGGCCGAAAAGAGAGAAAAGTGGATGAACGCAGAGGAGAAGAGGGGAGAAGGTCTCTAATAACTCTCAAACACCCCAGAGGCTCTTTCCTCTCTTCAGCTGGTCTTTTTTTTTTCTTTTCCAGTTTCAGTGTTCCAGTGTGCCATACTATATATCCCCCCCCCCCCCCCTCCATCTCTTTCTCTTGTGAAATATATATAGTAGTCCTATCCACAAACGAAGTGGGTGTAAAGAGTGGATAATAAAAAAGAGTGGGAAAAGAGAGAGAGAGAGAGAGAGAAGGAAAAAGAGAGTACCAAGCCGGCAGTCTTTCTTTTCACATTTCTATATCTTGGCCAGTTGTTGTAGTGGAGTCGAGCGGGCTGGTCGCACGTTCAAAAACACCGGCCGTGCGTTCAAACGTCTGTCAAACGGTTGGGACTATAGTTTAGTTGAGTTTTAGCAAAACGATAAAAACAAATGTCATCAGCTTTTCGTTTGATGTTGAATCAATAAGAAGAAAGAAAAATGCCGTTCGTGTTGCGGCAAGTGACACCGGTGCGTCTAAGTCGATTGTCGACGACCGACCAACAAGGTCGCACCAGTTTGACGAACGTAGCAGACGACGATGACGTGCGTCAGTGCATCAGCAATCACACGCTGTCTGCTTGTCTGAGGCAATTGGCCTCGTTGGTATCGCTGGCGTCCGACATCTTTACGCAGTGCCACGACCAAGCCAACGATTTGCATCGACGCACCGTTCAATTACGTCAACGACTCGACCGGCTCCAAACCGACGCCGATCAGCGTCTCGATTCACGAGCAGTCGCCATACGTAAGTACGACCAAATACGACGTCATGTGTTATGTTTGGGGGGGGGGGGGGGGGGTTCTATGTTTAGGGCTGACGCAAAAGCATGTGTGCCCGCCAGTGGGGTTGTTCAGGGTACCACCATTTCCTGTTTCCGGTTGGGTATTTATTAGAATTACCCAACCCCCCTTTTCTGCCCAAAAAGCCAATAGACGTCTTCTTCTTGTATGAGGACAACATTTTCATCCTGTGATTCGTTTGGTTCATTCTCAAAACTCGCGTTTCCTTTTGTTAGGCATGAGATACTGGTCAGTTTGCCTGGAATGCATTTCCAAATAAATCAAATGAAAAGAATTTGAGGGAAAAAAAAAAAAGAAAAAAAGAAAAAGAAAAGAAACATTGGCCTTGATTGACCAAGCGTAATGAACTGTTTCCTTTTCGTTTTTGTTGAAAACCACACGACGAGAAGAAGATTGCTGTTCCAGTAGCCGGTGGAACATAAACAAAGCCGAGGGTTCTACGGCCTCTGGGTAGCATGGCAGGGAGAGACAGAAGGTAGAGACTACACACTTTCCCAGCAAACAAAATGAAAAGAAAAAAAGAGACGAGCATCAATGGCTTTTTCAAGTTTGAAAAAGGAGGAAGTTTCGAATAAGGATTTCGTCAACGCATTTGTTTAAGTTTTCCTGTACGATATCAGTTTGGTGTCAAGTTATGAGGATTATCCTCCTCAACCCCTAAAAACAAACAAAAAAAAAAGAACGGATGAAATTGAGGGTCATCGCACTTCCGGACTATCTCTTCTTACCTTTGTAATTAAATATAGTCAACCCCCCCCACCCCCACCCCTGTTCAATCCAACGTTGATATAAGGACAGGTGATGCCAATCAAAAATGATTGTACAAGAAATTGTAGTTTTTGAAAAAAAAAAAAAAAAAAACAAACCATTTCTTGCATCGGCCGTATAAAAATGTTGATAGACGGACAGGATGAAATATGTGGCCGGCGGTCTTTCCTTTTTAGTTCCCCAAAACACGAAAGAGTTCAAAGCCGATTGAAAAAAAAAAAAAAACAAAAAAAAAACCCGTTTTCTATTTCTTTAAAGAAAATTCCTACCCCTCATTTCCTCTTGGTTTTTTTTTTTTTTTTTTTTTTTTTTTTGTTGAAATATTTTTAAACAACAAATCACTCGGCACAAACAGCACCCACCCCTTAGTGACCTGTGTTCAACAAAAAAACGAAGAAGAAGAGGGAAATATCCTTCAGGGGGTTTCTACTTTCAAGAAGAAGAAGAAGAAAAACTATTTACGACGTACAGGGGGGTTGGGAAGAACATTTAAATATACCGCGGGGTACGATAAGAAGTAGAAAATGTGATACGAAAAAAAAAAAGGGCTGTAGGCGCACGTGGATGCTATAAGCATTTATTTTCCTCTTTTTTGATTATGAATTACGTTAAAGGGGGGGGGGGGAGGAGGGAGAGAGAAATGCGTAGGGCTTTCTTGTTTTGGATTGCCGACGGTTGATCCTATCAAATAACGCAACCATCTTCCCCTTCTTTCAATTTTCATTGTTTTTTTTTTAAGTGAGTCAAAGGAAAGCACATCGTGAGGCGACCCGCTTTGCATATGGTAGGGGTTGTGATAAAAATGCGAGCCACGCCCCAACGCACTTGGCCGGCTGCATTTTGAACGTCTTGAAATGATTGCATCTCTCGGCCTATTCCCAACATTTCAATTTTTTTTTTTTTTTATTTCGAAACAAATTCATCCCCCCCCCCCCGCCCCTTGTTTTTTTTTTAACGTACGTGTGTGGGGTTGGATGTTTTTTTTTTTTTGTTGTTGTGTTATCTTTTCATCGGTCGGCGTTCTACATGATGGGGCAGGGAACGCAATCTTTTGTCACCATCGTAACGGCTCATTCCTTCCCCAACTCCCTGTCTAAAGGGAAAAAAAAAAAAAAAAATACAAAAGAATCCGGGTGCTTTTGACTGGGCTCCTGCCAGTCCATGCACAACTGGCCCCTTTTTTTTTTTTTTTTTTTTTTTTTTTTTTTTTTTTTAAAGCTACGTGTGTGGATGAATTCGATTCGTGGGAAATCGGTGGCTCTTTTGTTATTGTTGTCATAGACACAACAGCACCCCTGTGTGTGTGTGTGTGTGCTTGGTCGTGTAAGAGCTGTGTGTGACCAATCGCATTTTGGCAACAGGGGGCGCAAGTGAAACATGACCGGGGGGGGAGGGAAAGCAGGGTGGTCCCTCAAATACCTTTCTCTTTTTCAACCCCCCCCCAAAAAAAACAATAAAAAAAAAATGAAGATTCTTAGCATCTCTGAAGATGCTAAAAGAATCTTTCGAGTTTTGAGGTCGTGTCGATCGAAATCGATTTTCAAGTTCCAGCGTTTCCGGGAATAAGAAAAAAAAAGAGACGAGTGATTTTCACAGTCTACTGGATAGCGAGGGCCCGTTCTCCCCCCCCCCAACACGCAACGCCTAGTCCCTTCATGACACGATGATTGAAAAAAAAAAAAAAAAAAATGCTGCGTGTTTGAATTTTCGTGTCGAATCATGTCCGACTCGTTGTTGCGAGGGCTTTTTTTTTTTCGAGAAAAATTCTTATCTTCCCTACACCGACAGTTGGGCAGAGGGGGGGAGGGTAAACAAAATACTAAAGCAGAGAGGGTAGGGATGCAAGTCTCAACAGGAGAGACGTTCCAGATCGGATGATAAGAAGAAAAAAAAAAAAAAAAGGGAATTCTACTTACATTTTCTTTTGTTGTCTCTTGTGGACGAGAGATGCTCTGACGATGCAACATTCGAAAGGGAGGAAGGGCGGACGGCCTGATTTCTCTTTCGTTTGGTCTTGTATGTTGCATCGGTCGTGGTCGTAACATGTACAACATTTTCAGATGAAAGATAAGAGACAAATCAAAAGGAATGTTTAGTACTTTCTTTCCCGTTAGCCATCTTTACGTTTCACGTTATCCCCCACGAGAACCGACGTTTGTTGCTGCAGATGGGCCAACGAAAAGTATGTAGGACGTCGAGCCCAGAAGACATCAAGATGTCAGTGAAAGAACGTGTATAGAAAATGTTATCATTGGCCCTTTTTAAGTTTGAAAGAAATAAATAAAAGAGGTTGATTTCCCTACGATGATGATTCATTCCACGTCTTTTTTTTTTTTTTTTTTTTTTAGCCGAAGGCGATTTGGCAGCCTTCAGTCACGATCACAAGACCAATCACTTCACAAGTGGCAGTGCCGCAGCTGCTACTGCAACACCAACTCAAGTGGTAAGTGTCAGCCACCTTCTTCCCATGTTCCTTTCCAAAAAATTGAGAAGCGTACAAAAAATAGCTCGTCGCTGTACCTCCTACGCCCTTTTTTAGTGCGTAGGAGAAGGCAAAGCTGATTTTCCAATTAGAATTGAACCTACAAAAAAAAAAAAAAAAAAAACAGAAAAAGATCATCATCTCAAGGATGCGGCTGATACAAAAGAAAAAAGAAAAAAAAAAGACTTACCAGACGGCGCCAGATGGCGGCCCCACTCTGTTCTTTTAAATAAAAAAAAAAAGGGAAATTCCAATAGCAAATTGAGGCCGTCATCCTGTCTAATGGAACGAGATAAACATTTTTAATAGCCATTGCCATCGTTAAGATAATAGAACCCCCCCCCCACCCCCCAAAAAAAAAAGACCTTTTAATGACTTGATCACGAAGTTCGTCGATACGATGCAATTTGCATAAACGAATGCCACTTTTGATTAAACAAAAAAAAAAAAACAGCCGGAACTGAATTTGCTGACGGCATCCAACCGACCCAAAGCTGTGGCCGTCTTGTACGACAGAGCCGCACAGCTGGACGCTTCGCCGGCCGTCAACCGGCCCGAGAGCTTAGTGCTGCTCATGGCCAACGGCGGCAAAGGCGTCAACGGCTGTTACTTGGACGCGGCCGATTACGGCCGTCTGATGGAGCTGGGCGCCACGTTGCGTCGCTCGACGCCGCAAACACCGTTCCAACGTCCTGGAGATTGAAACGCGCCGACCGGCAAGTTTGGCTCATATGAGGGAATGGCTCACCGATGACGAAGGCGTCCTCGACGATCTATCTGCACCTGTCGGACCAGACAACCGCCGTCCAATTGATCACACCGATGCCGCCCTGCCACACAGGTAACCTCTCTCTTCATCATACTAGAAAAACAAAAGAATGTCGTCGTCAAAAATATTAGGAAAATGATAGTCGTGCCGAGAAACGTAATCACGTGAGCAATTACGAATCGAGAGTCTTTTGTTTCCAGACGGGATGATGCCACATCACCTATAAGATGATGTGACACGATTATCATTAACGTGCACTCATTCATGTCGCACATTCATGTTGAACTTTGAAACGAAAACAGGTTGCCATCGCCCGAGGAAAAGGCCAAAGCGGCCGCTTCGCAAGTCTTTCCAGCCGAGGTGGTGCGTCTGGACGTGACGGGCTCCGGTTTCGAGCGCATGACCCAATTCAGGCGCTCGCTGCAGCACTTCGAGTACGTCGACGCGTCGGCCGCGGCCGGACAGGCCAACGAAGCGCAACGGGCCGTCAAGGGCCGCAAGCGCAGCAAAAAGAAGTCGACCAAGAAGCGACGCAACACGATCGCGTGCGACGGCGATCGCAACGACATCCAACACGCCCTCACCGCCGACACCCTCAACAGGTTGGACCTTGAAATTCAATTAAAATTCTATTAAAATTCGAAAATTCAATTAATCGAAACATTGATGATGGGGCGTTGTGAAGCAATGACGGAGAAAAGTGCGGATCGAGGAGTTCGTTGCGTCAGCGATTGAATTTGGTGCATTTGCTGAGGACGTCGTTGATGACGACGCCCTCGACGGGCAGCAAAGCAGCCTCGGCCGGCTCGGCCTTGACGTCGTCCGACATGTCGTACGACGAGAGCGACACCAACACGCAGTCCATGTGCAACACGACGACCGACGCCACGTCGCACGCCTCCAGCGAACTGGTTGTCCAGGTGACGGCCGGCAATCTCGTGACGGCCACGCGGACCCGTTCCGGCGCCATGATGAACACCATTTCCCGTCTGAGACGATTGGGAACAGATCACACCTTCGTTTCGGCTCCAACAGGTTCTCGGTTCTCGCCCTTTCCTAATCAAATCAAATGAGATAATTGAATTCAACTTTCAATCATTTAAAAAAATTTAAAAAAAAACGCAGCGATTCAGGTTGATGTTCACGCGCCACCTCATTGCAATGCAAACGCAGCTGCTGGCGATCCAAAGCGGGTCGAATCGAACGCAAGAGATTGCGATCTCTACGAACTCATTCCCAGCGAAAAAGAATTTGGAACGTTGGGCACTGCCCGTCCAGCCATGCGAGGTGTAAGTTCTTTTTTCTTTTTCATCGTTGATCATTAGATATTTAAGAGAAATACGTACATGGGCACGCCGTTTCCAAATGACAAAAAAAAAAAAAAAAAAAAAACGTGTTGAAATCCATTTGCACTGGAAACAAAAAAAAAACAAACACGTTCCAGCTTCGCATTTTTCCCTCCCCTCGTGAAACACGATAACGTTCCACAGAGCAGAAAGGAAGAGAAATTTTTAGGCTTTTCACGGTGGGTGACACGTCCGTCTCTCGTGTCGCATTATCCAGCGTGCATACAAAAGCCATTTGAAATTGGACTCGGAACGTTTCACGCTTCCATTGTGTGCGCGCCATGCGGATCAAAACGCTTGTCAGCAACTTGTTTTCCTTTTTTGCCCAACCGTCTAAAACGCCAGCTCAAATATCTAAAACGAAATTCGAGTTTTTAAATGGAATTGTTTAATTTTACTTTGATGCAAATTCATTGAAATATTTTACCACACACATCATCTAAAGGTGAAACTGCGGGGCAACAAGGAAAATAAAGAAGACGGCCGATCGTCGTCCGGCAATTGGTCAGCGTCCGGCAGTTCTTGCAGTACCAGAGCTTCGCTCGATTCCGATCATCCGCGTCATCATCATCATCATCATCAACACCACAAGGCAACAGTGTCGCCTTTGGCTCAACGTCATCCGAGGCTCGTCCAGCAGCCGCAAACGGCCAGATCGTTTTCGCCCGAAATGGACGCCGATTCGGCCCTTTCGGGCGACGATTGCAGCGCCACCACAACATCCAGCATCCATCGAGCAGAAAACGGCCACCCCAATCACAACGAACTCGATCTGGAAACGAGTTCGCTGTACAGCTGCGACGCCGAAGGCTATTACACCTCCTTCCACATCGACAGCGGCCTCAAAACCCTCAAGGTCCCTTTTTTTTTCAATTCTATTTAAATCTAAATCAATTAAAAATTGTTTAATATGAATTAACAGGAAGGCCAAAGTGATGGAAGTTTACACAAGAATCGGACGTCCGTCACCGTGGAGAAGGAAACCAACGGCAGTGATCGCTCATCCGGAATGAGTTCCGCTTCCGGCGGCAGCACTTGTGGCCAGGCGATGGTCGTGGCCACGCCGGAAAATGAATACGAACTATTCGGCAAGGGGAGCACGCTGTCCAGCGCAACCACCAGCTCGGCCGGTACAGTCATATTCCGGCCGGATGGGCTCAACAGCCGAAAAAAGAGGAACAGCCAACCGCCGGAACCGCCGCCGCGCAACGGCAGCAACCGAAATTCCGTCGATTCCGGCCAAATCCGCAAACTTCCGGAATTAGTGAGCGAAGCGGAATCGAAAGAAATTGCGGATGCGTTAAAACAATTGAGAAACAACGAAGTAGACACCTTACATTCGCCGGAAGCAGAGCCCATGCGAGCCAATCTGACCCAAATTGAGCGCATTCCGGCCATGTGCGTCATCACTCCATCCATCACTCCGTTGCCCAGCGACGAGGATTTCCAAGACGTTGCTGGAACTGCACGCGCGACGAGTCTCGAGTCCCACATTCAATCCGCATTCCTCCAACAAGTGGCCGCGTCCGATGTCCGTCCGGCGGGTAGGACGCGGGTCAACGTGGCTGACCTTCCGGCTGCCGTTCCAGCCTCCACCGAAGCGACGCCCATCGTCATCAAGGCGTCCGTGGTCAAATGTCCAACCGACCAGGAACTCGTCGCCCTCAGTCAGCTGCCAACGGCCGATTCCGAAACGATTCAACCGTTTTCGTCCGCCGGAAGCAGCGAGAGTTCGCGTTCCAGTTCGCTGGAACGCAAGAAGCGGGGCGCTAGGGTGACGTTGGATTCCGATGGCAAAGTCGTCTACAGCTCAGACTCTTTGAAGAGGAGAAAGGCCCAAGCTGGGCACAGCACGTTCGTCGAGCCGGGCCAAAATCAAGAAAGGAAATTGGATCCTGGAACATCGGCTTTCCGTCCGAACCCGATCGGATCGACTGGAGCAACCGTGAGTCATCAGAGTAAGCCTCTCAGTCCGCCTCCGTACCGGCCAGCTCCGGCGTTCAACAGTGTGCGTTCATCCTCAACGATTCCAGCCGTGAGGACCCAACCAGACGGGCAAAGTTCATCGACTGGAAATGGAATTCCGACGATTATGGTCTCGCGATCCGACAGCTATCGACTGGCCAACGTAGACGACCAGGTGGACAACGCAAGTGATGGCGCGTTCCAGCGCAATCGATCCGACAGCTACCGCAAAGCCAATCAGACTCTATCGACGGCTCCCGTGTCCAGCAGACTCGCTCCACTTAGCCACACCGTAAGCGGATTCGCAGTCAATGGAGAGACGAGACCCCGACAGATGGCTGGAACGGGTCAATTCATTTCGGGACACTTGACCGACAGATGGGCCAATAACACTGGCCAGCCAATGAATTATGCCATCAAGAGCCCCATGTTGGTCAAGCAAATATCCAATCCGGCTTTCAATGCCGTCCAGGCCAGCTCCAATGCCCGGCCTAGTAGGCAATTTTACAATCGTCAAGTGTCCAGTCCAGCAATGATGACATCCAGCCCACTGCTCGTAAAGCCTACCAATGGAATCAATAATCCCAACGTGGCCGGAAGGCGCATTTACGGCGGTCCTCGTTTATTAGTTAATCCCAAAATCTTTTCATCACCGACCCATCAAAACAAGAGCGGCAGTGTCAGCAGCCTCAATTCGAGTGGTGGCAGTGGATTGGATATTTCCATGACGAACAAGAAATCCGGATTGAACGGTGTTCCACCTAGTCCGGTCGTCCGTCCACCGACCAATGCGCAGGATCGTCCCAGCTTCTTCAACATCACTCCAGGTAATCGCAGAAACAACACTGACATTTGGTAATGCACACAATTAGAATTTCCATTTTGCTTGCCATGTTTTTTTTTTCCAACAGTATTTACCTCACGATATCGTTTTATGTTTTGTTTTTCTTCCTGCCATGCCATAAATGTTTTTTTTTTTTTTTCTTTTCTCAAACTGCATGACAATTTTGTTTGTGACCTTTGTGCCTGAATCCTTGCAAGTTTTTTGTTTGCTTTTTCTTTTTTCACGGCCTGGCTTCTATTATTGCACCGCACCCAATTCCGCTTGATCGTTTTGCATCCTTTATTTATTAATTAGAGTTGGATTTTTCAGGGCTTTCATCACAAATCGTTCTTGTAGTTCCTTGATGAAATCGAGTTCATTACTTTAAAACTATGATTTAAATACTTTTGTAGACAAGTCGTGGAAAACCAACTCGACCAGGCCGGAATACTTTCTTCCTGTATTTTTTTTTTTTTTTTTTTTTTTTTTTCAAATTTTATCCTTTTTTTTTTTTTTTTTTTTTTTTTCGTACAAACCTGTTTTTGGCTAATAAACGGCCTTAGTATTTTTAAAACATCAATTTCTCTTTATTGGTCAGGAAATCCGGCCTTGTCGAAGATGGTTATTCCCTTCTAATGCAATTAACAAAAAACAACAACAAATGTTTGAAAAAAAAATGCAATGTTTTAACAAAATTTACCAATAGATGGCGATGGAATCACAAAATTGAATGGCGCTTCATCCAATAATTCTTCACCTCTTCCGGGCTATCAGTCGTTGTCTCCTCCGCCCAGGATGTCTTCATTGCCTTTAGCCCAGCTATCTACGTCAACATCAGCAGAATTTAAACGAAAAGATTTCCGCTACAATTCGCTCCCAGCTCGATTCAAAACAGTAGCTGATTATTATGCATCTTTAACTGGAAGATGCTCATCACTCGAACCTGAAAACCATTTGCCGAGCCCGAAATCTGGAAATGTCGAAAGAAGAACTAGCACACTGCCATCTCCGTCGAAAGCAGCTGCAATGGCATCCAGAAATGGCGGAAGAGAAAGCCCAGAAGAAGGCGGATTCCTGGAATTTTCAGCTAAACGTTCCAATTCATTCAGCTCTTCAACGGCTTCCGGATCTCCCGTTAATGTCCAGCATCAACAGCAACAAGGAGAATCATCGCCAACACCATCGTTTTCCTCTTGTTCGCTCGATGGTTCCTTTTCTACGTCCAGCTTGAACGATTCCGTCGATATCCGGCCCGGTGCTTGGCCGTTGCGACCATCAGATGCTGCAGCACCATCGTCATCATCTCCACAACCGAAAATGGTTGTCCATTCAATCGGATTGGTCAAACGAACCACCATTTCCGATTTCAAACGTAAGCTGCTTCAGCAGCTCCATCACCCGGCGTCTAATAAAAAGATATCGGCCGTAGAGCAACTCAAAGCTACCCAACCTCCACCAGCCGGAATCGTCAAAGGAGGGCCGCCCATTTCTCCTGATATTAGTCCAGTGACCAAACATCCAGCACTGGAGAATTTGATTCGTCGTAGTGCTAGAGTGAGCTACATCGCCAGTCGGCTTAGTCAGCAGCAACAGCAACGAAATAACCGGTTTCATCCACACTACAGTCCAAGAACGGATGTGTTGTCCTCCACCATTGCAGAGGGTCGAAGCGAGGAAGAACTGGCTGCGGCAGATGACGATACAGCCACCGTTTCTTCAGCTACTAGCAGCAACGGAGCTAGTGTCCGTAGACATTTATCTTTTCAAGCAAACTCACGTCGTGGGTCGTCCACTCCTTCTAGTGGTAGTTCTACACCCATTGAAACATCTCTCTAGTTAGTGGGAAACAATAATAATTCATTCGAATTCCAGTCATAATTTTCTATTTAGTGTAAGATACCTTAAACTGCCTGAATTGTTTGTGCCTTTAGTATTGCATTTCACTTATTATTAAATCCATATTTGTTGTCAAGACATACATCGAAGCCTTGCAGTGCCTGTACAGATAAACATATAATAGAATTTTAGCATTAAATATACTCTGAGAAATCTTTTACCCATGAATCTCTTTGATGTCAACACTGGGCAGTGCTTGAACCCCCTTGTGAAATTATTCCAGCACGCTTTACTCTGACAAAGTACAAGCTAATAAATTTCATCATTTACATGAAGTTTAAAACAATAATAACTATCGCACCAACTGGATTTGGACTTTGAAATTTCGTCATTTACAGTGAAGGAAAAAGTCAACTTTGACCTGATGTAACTATAATTAGAACCCTCTTAGAAAACCAAATTGCTTATCAAGCTTTTCTTTTTTCTTTCCGTATTGTCCTTAGTACGTTTATAAAATATCATAGAATGTCATTATGCTTACCTTTCAAACAGAGCAAAATGTAATTTTCAATCTTAACGTTCTCGTGTGATCTGTGGACTACACGACTTCACATGCTGAACTGTTCGATCACGTTGAGAGCAGTCCGCAAGCCACCTAGCGGTTGGCGCCAACTCTGTACTTTTCGCGCGTAATTCTTTTACATTACTCACCCCGCCCCCACCTTATCAGAGAGTTTACTCATACTGACTTTGCAGTGCACTCGTTCCTACTGTTATCACTTAAGCTGATTCACTTCCTTCTTTCTATGGGCTCATTAGTCTACATACCAACTACCATACACATAGCCTCGTTTTCCAGTTTGGAAATATGGTACCTACAGAACAATAATTTCTGTTCAATGATTGAATTGCAAAAATTCGATGGAGATTGTTTGTGCAATAAGCAACCTATTCGTAGGTCTTGTCGTCGGCTTCACGGCTTCTAGCAGCACTTCTGCAGAGATTTGGGGAGCAATTTTTCTGATCGTATTTGCCCTTCTTCTAATCAGCAAAAAGTGAATTTCCCTTGAAATATTTTAAAACCCGAGAATCCTACGATGTTTAACACAAACGTTGTTAAATAGGCTGAAAACCAAGAGAATCATTATTGGAATGGCAGTGAAGGCTTCTTTGGTAGGTATTACGCTACTGATTTCATACTCGAAGAGCCTTAGAAGCAATCTAGGATTACTCCACGATTGCAAGTTGATGCCCACGATCGTCAATGGATTAAAATTATGTACGACCGTCAAAGATATCGATTCCTTATATTTTTTTAAGATAAAACGAATGTGGACTTACGCTCTTAAACTAAAAACACGTTGATTTTTCAGGTAGCAGAGTCGCTTTGGATTTCTTTATGGTTATTTGTGGCTTTTTAATCATTACTGCAAATAGCTTACTAGCCGCCAACGCTTTTATCACTTCAAAACGAAGCCCAAACGCTATCGTTTAATTTCAACGCGACCTTCCCAATGGATGGATGCAGAGAATTACAGCTTAGATGTACCTGAACAAAATAAAAAGAATGAAATAAAGTGTATTCTTATCCTGTTTGTAACCCATTGCTGTTCTTATTGGTAGGCAACAACAAACTAGGAGGTAGATATTAGTAGAAAAGAAATATCTATTAAAACTATTTGCCTTCAATGAAAAAAGGAGAAAATTCTCAACTCCTTATTTCCTCTAAAAAATTATAACGACAATATCACGTCATTTGTCAAAATTCTCTTATCCTGAAAATGTAAAAACAAAACGAATTAATAAAAAAGCACAATAATAAAACAACTAACAAGACTACTTACGCACCCAAACACGAGTCGTGTGCTGGAAGCTTCCTAACGCGATTCTAGCGTGAAAGTGTACCCACTTCTCTGGTGCTTGGACGTCCAACTGAGCATTTCGATAACATCTATGCCCTGTTTCACCTGACCAATAAAATGGACGGACTGTAAGGTTTTCAGGTGCATCTCGTTCTTTTTCTCCTCAAAACGACTAAGAGGGAAAACCAAACTCCAGCATTTAGAAACGCCTTTTTCATCCGAATGCAAAGATATTCCAGCTTCCATGTAGTGGCGTGCAGGTGGAAGATCAGTCAATCCGTTATAGGAAAAATCCGACATGTCCTTACAGGCCGAAAGCAATAGAAACACGTCGGGAACAGTCTATCGATATTATAAAATGAGATAAAAGTTTTTCATTTAATGTATTCAATAAATTAACTCACTTTTTCAATGGCATCGCTAAAATGCTTCGGGGAATGAAAGCAGATTTTACCCAATTGCTGCACGAATGGTGAATCACAACTTGCGAACAGCTTGATATGAACAGTGCCCTTTAAGGTGCCGTGTCGATGGACAGTCAATATAAATGTTGACTTGGTGAGATCAAATTTTTCGGTTGAGGGATCCAACTTGACCGTTGTATTTTCTTCACTTTTCACTGAGGAACTAGGTTCACCTGATTTGGTGGCAACAGGTTTCGCCTTATAGGTCACAGAAGGGCAATCCAAATTTGTTTGCTTGTTCATCTTCTGGCCCCTTTTTTGTATAGAAAAGACGATGTGAGACAGAAGCAGAAAATCGCGTTTAGTTGGCGACAGGCTCGTGTCATTTGGCCAGTACGTGTTGAATCCTGTTTCCAGCAAGTCCCACGTCGGAATGACTTGATCTTTGGAGTCAGTAAGCCATACAGATATATTGCTCTTCCTTTGATACGTGATAGACTTGGAAAGGGCAACTGATTCGGCTAGCTTGCTCTCGTACAAATGGAGAGTTTTCTTCATTTTTTCTCTGAGAATTTCAAAACTATCTTCTGGTTTGGAACCATTGACTACAGACATTATTTCGGATAAAATAGGATCTTGGTCGTCTTCTCCTGATATCATTTCAGAGGATAATGGGCGAGATTTTAATTGAGGACTGTTTGCCTCTAGCTCTGAAATCATTTCAACAAGGCAGAGGTCATTTTGCTCTTCTTGCACAGTGACTTCATGCAAAACCAATTTCAATGACTGAGATAGTTGCTGAAAATGGGTCTGAATTTCTCTTCTCTTTTCAATTGCCAAGGCTAATTTTGTTTGGCCTTGATCCCTCATTTTCTTGAGATCATCTCTGAGATTTAACAGTGATTCGAAATTCTTGATCGTGGTAGCTGATGCATCAATAATGGAATGAACTGAACAGCTTTGTTTTGCCACCACTCCACATGTGAGACACCATGTTGGTTTCCTAATAGAATTGGATGGCAAAGCTGTAGCTGAAATTTAGATAAAAACGAAAAAGTAGACCATTATTATACCCCTGTACTTCTGGTTTACTTGCAGATTCAGCATTTTTTCCAGATAATTTTAGCATGTGCAGGACGTAGGAGTTGTTTGGAAGGCACGAGACATTGTCCTGATATGAGAACTCTTTACGACAGAGTGGGCAAGCTATGACAAAATCCTTGTGAATCTCCTGTATGTAGAGAAGGAAAAATCAGAAGTCATATTTATAACCATATTACAAAATTATGCACAAACCTCTAAACATTTAAGGCAAACAGTGTGAGCACAAGGCAAAAATTTGGGTTTCCTGAATTCTGCATCAAATTCACACAGGCAAATACTACAAGTTATGAAGCTCTCTGTTTCCTCCAACGATGCACAAGCTGCAGCTGCCATTTCTCACTATATTCGTTGGAGCTACGTTAAAACCTGTCGATGTCAGAAAAGCAGGTAGTTATTATTGGCCATTCTGGCCTGACTGGGGTGATAACAACTAGGCAGCATGCTGCAGCTACATTGTGTTTGCCCATGGCACTTGCGGCAGATCCCAGGAGATAAGATTTTAAAACAATTTGTGTAAGCATTTTCCAATAAATCCCTAATGGCATTGATGAATATAAATACCATTTGTTTCCTTTTCTCTTGAATTCTGTAAAGGGTGACCTTATTTCAATTTGAGGAATTGCAAAATTTGCTTCGGGAGCACGGTTCTGGTAATGCGGATCCATGCAGATATTTAATGCACCTGGAGTACTACCGATATGATGGTATTCCGGCCGGGTGACATGCAACAATTTTTGCTTTTTGTTTGACTAGAATTGGAATTACCATCTATTATCATTGGAATTTACCATGTCCATATTGAGTTTGAACTGCGATAGCCGTTGTAGACTGAATTGATAAGCATAATCAGTTTTCATGCTAGATACGTAACTACGATGCATCTCCTCTCTCAAAGGCAATCCTGTAAATGTTTTAAATTATTTGTGTTATCGGCATCGTACATAACGAAAACTACGCATTAAATTTTGGTCATTTACCAGCATCTGTCCAACTCGACCAATCGACTTTAAATTGTAGGTGCAACCAGTAGAAATGAACTCTGATTCTCTATTTTTTTTTGGAAATGTTTTCTTGGGTCTTTTCGCATTCAGCTTGCAGGTATAAAACTACAAATTACAATTAATTGATTATTTGAACCGCACAATTTTTGCCCATGTTTTACTGTAACTATATACAGGTTACAGCATTAGCAGTCAGTGATGCAACCTACATACCGGATTTGGTGTGTACGGGAATCTGGGGTGGAGCCTTCCTCATCATGTTTGCTTCTTTGCTGAAGACACGAATGTAATTTAACCTGTAAAAGTTACAAATAACCTTAATAACCGCAATGGTGCGGTTATTATCCATAAATTTTGAATACGATTGCAGGCTCAGTTGTAAGACTATCAAAGCTCTAGCAGTCTATTCCATGTTGATTGGCTTCACTTTAATTGGGTTGCACGCATGGAGCATCAGCTCGTACAGCGATTTCATCGATTTCTGCGAATTCTTTTTATTTAATAACGAAATTGGATTATGTGAGTTAATGATTCTTCACTTACACTACAGGAAGTATTTTTAACTGACCGTTTTCTCTTTTTTGCACAGGTGGCCGCGTCGCCATCGACTCGTTGTTGATTTGCAGCGGTAGTCTCATCGTTATCCTCAACGTGTTTATAGCCTCAAAGGCTTCTTCTATGGTTAAACTCTTGGCTTAACACTTTTGGCTTACGATCTGCACTATTTACCTACTAAATGTTAAACGAAACGAAATACACGTTATTAGAACACTGAAAATGTGTACAGGCATTATTAAGGGAAATAAGGTCACTTTCTCACCTATGACATAAACCAACTTCTGACGTCTAGGACATTACAACATAACCGAAATACAGAGACGTCATCGCAAAAAAAAACAAAAAAAACAAAAAAAACTAATTCGTTCGACATACCAATCAAGTCCGACTGCACGTAAACGTACTGGCCCTCGACGTTCAGTTATGAAGTTCCTTTGACATTTTAGCGTTTCTTTTATCAGTGGCATTGATCTTTGAACGCATGAGTGGCATACCATATGGCTACAAATGTCAAATGGTGTAACATCATCATCTGTTTTCACCAGTCCCAAGGTGATTCTAACCTATAGATAAAACAATTTACGTTAGGTTCGTTGGTAATCGGGAGATACTTCGTAGTATATGGGTTGCATCAAGTTTCGTTCTCACATCCTACTATATAAGACGTTATTCATTTGATTGTGGCATTATTCGAAATCGACCCTAGTTCAGAGTTAAAACTTGAATTTTCGTCTCTTCTTTAATACGATAAATTGGTGTGCGAAAACATGAACAAAATTCTTTGTGTTACCAATGTGCTAGTGGGTCTTCTGGCGCTGAGTTTGCAGGTAATTTAATGTTAGACTTTCATTCCATCAATTAATTTATATGTATTCTATCCGTAAAAAGATAGCAGCATTATCCATTTATACAGAATGGGATCCAGATAAAGCAGGTGCAGGCATCTGGGGAGGAATTTACCTAGTCATCTTTGGTGTGCTCCTGATGATGAAAAAGTGGGTACACGAATTTAGATATTTCATTTTATGACTAACGAAAAATAAAAAATTACCAATAAATCATCCGCTGCTTTTGCGTGTAGGCTGAAAACGAGTGGAGCCGTTACAGGCATGGCAGTAGTCGCCGTGTTGATTGGTATCACGTTAATAGGACTTTATTCGTGGAGCATTGATAGTTATCAGGAAGCCATATCTAATTGTGGTTGGGTACCTGCGGCCAAAATTTGTAAGTAATTGATTATCTCTGATATCTTCCTAATTATTAATCCTATTAAGAAAATAATAATTACGTGTTAATGTGAATTTATTATTATTTTTTATACATACGTTAAATGTTTAGGTGACAGAGCTGCCATTGATTCCTTAATGATCATCAGTGGCATATTAGCTTTAATCGTCAACGGGATCATTGCCACAAAAGCATCATCTTTTGTTCCATAAAAAAGACGATCATGCACGATATTTCTCTGCAACATCACCAGAGACAGAATTCCATTTGGATCATAGCTAAACTGCTGTACCTTTCCATAACACAAATAGGAATTAAACAAAATAAAATTTAATAATTAGAAATTCGATATATGTATCGATAATTTGTTATACGTAAAAGCTAAACGTCAAAGTACAACGAAACAAAGTACAAATAAATAAAGAAAAAATTTGATGGGGTTTCCTGATCGAAATATTTTACTACCCGCAAACTACTAAGGTCCCTGGCTATACTGTTCTAAAAACAACACTTTAACCGTTAAAAAGCATTTGAAAAATTCTATAATGTAAGTCCGAATTCCTAGGACCACTCAACATCGCATTGATCATCGAAAAGCGGAAATTATGAAGACGTCATAGTGGCACATTTAATTTTGTAATGAGTAGTGACTAATATGTTCAATATTTACTGTACTACAACGCAACTTGTGTCTTATCACGTCAATCTACTTTATCGATAACCTATTTGAACTACGACTGGATGGGAACTGCAAGATAAAAATGTCTACTTATGTCAATAGATTTTATTTATGACTGGAACGACTTAGTTTGTGATGGCAAACGTGCCTGTAAAGGCCACTTGACGCATCTTAAGATATAAAACACAGGAAACCGAACTACCCCCTTAAAAATAATCGAATCGTTTGAAGAACGAGTTGCTGTAGCTAGTGAATCAATTAAATTGTGGAACTTACCAGACGCATCAGTCATGAGGCTCTTCATTCTTGTTACCATTTTTGTGGCTGTGGCTAGTGTTTCTTCCAAAGCTTCACCTTCTCATGACAAACCTATTGAAAAATCAAAAATTTATTTACATAATGATGATACCACATCTGCTTTAAATGTTGGGTTGAATATGGAACAGTCTCAAAACTTACCAGCAATGGAACGCAGAAGTAGAATCCGTAAGAAGTCTTCAAGCTGCGGAGTAGCCAACCGCAACCGGATATCGCCCGGCGTGAAAAATAACAGGATTGTTGGCGGCGAAGAGGCGATACCCAACGAATTCCCTTGGCAAGCCTTGCTCCAAGTAGAGATGCAAGGAGGCAATGCTTACGCCTGCGGTGGTAGTTTGATTTCCGATCAATGGATTCTTACAGCTGCACATTGTCTCGTCGTACCAGGGTATGGATTTACTACATTACCCTTTTCGTGATTCATTTACACTATGACCTGTCACGAATGTAATTCATTAATTTTCATTTTGACGATACAAAAAGACAAACGGTGAATTACGTTGACATTTACCTGGGCAAACACGATCGTACGGTATCAGAGGACAATCAGAAATTATACTCGAGCAGCGAAAGTTTCATCCACCCTGACTGGAATCCAACTACGCAGGCTGGAGACATTGCTCTGATTAAACTGAAATCCTCTGTCAAATTCTCACGTAAATATTATTTGCTGTAAAAAGTAAATAGGTTCATTAGTTTCGTCGGCATAATCACTAACGAAAAACAAAAAAAAATGGGGATTATTTTATACCACAGAATATATCAGTCCTATTTGCCTGGCGAGTACAAGTGAACCCGATTATGTCAATAGTTCCGTCACTGTTACCGGATGGGGCATTACTTATGACGGTAGGAATTGTTTTCTTTCTAAATAAGAATAATATTAAAATAACAATGCAATGCATGACCATGCAGGCAGTCCTACCATGAGCCCCGTACTTTACAAGATGACAGTTCCAGTTATTTCTAATGACGAATGCAGTGGCATTTATGGCAGCAACGTTATTACAGATGCAATTATCTGCACTAGTGGGGACAGCAGCAGTGGAACTTGCATAGTAGGTTTCATTCTCTATTCTATCTGAACACATCATGCAATGCTATTCTTTGGGATTCACTTACCCAGGGTGACAGTGGCGGTCCTATGAATTTCCAACAGTCGGATGGCACGTGGAAGCAGATTGGAATCATCGCTTTTGGATCGGGTCAAGGCTGCCAGAAAGGTCATCCCAGCGGATTTACGAGGATTAGCTCTTACTCGTCTTGGATTGAAGATATCATGAATACATCCAATTCTGCCGGTATTCCTATGCCTTCCGTTTTCTCGTTGTTTTTGTTTGCCGTGAATTTTGCAATCAGCTTTCAGATATCCTTTTGATAGACATACAATTTAATTGTTAAAAATCAATATTATCTAATAGCTTTAGTGTTCTCAGTTGTCCTTAATGCTTGTGCTCTTACGGTTTATCAGTGATACAGCAGACTCGGCAAATTGACATTTCATCCTTTTTTTTCTAAAAATTTTTTATACAATTATGCAGGATTCAGATAAACAAGCTTAAAAAACAAGAGTTTGCTACTTCTTAATTGGGTTATTGGTTCTGTTTTAACTATCTTAACATAAGCTAAATCTGGCTAGATCCTGCCTTATGTACACAGAATTGTAATAGGGTGAAAAAAACAAGTAGTTTTTTAAATGATTCCCAGTCAAAACATTCAGAATGAGCTGTTTCTTTTGTTTGCTGTTATCTCTGTAAAATCGAACTTTGAGCCAGTTACCATGTAACAGCAGCGTACAACTACTTCGTCATCTCTACTTCCCCATACCTCTTGTGACCCTATCGTTGTCTTTATGGTCCCCAGAATGACCAAGATAAAAAGACCAACCTTTAATACCGAAACTAGCAACTGGGTAAGCATAGGTAAATATATTTTTAGAAGAAACTTACAATCCTATGTTATCTCTTTCGAGGAAGTTACACCACACTGCGAAAGTCTAAAACTTCGTCTGTGAATAGGCGGGACTTTGCAGATTGGAATGTGCCAGTTTTTCGGAATGCAAGTTGAAAAAAAAAAAACGAGACAAAAAAAAACAAACATTTCTCTTTGAAATGCAACCCAGCACGAGTTCCCGTAAAACCCAATTAAAGACATACAATAATGGCCGCCATCGTATATTTTATTATCACCACAAGAAATCGGACAGCGTTGGAAATACAAAGATGTAATACATAAAACGGTTACTTAAGATTCAAGATACCGAGAAAGTGTAAAAAAAAATAGTCTCTTTACGCCACAAGTAAAAAGCAAATGAGGTGGTTTTTACCCGAATTAGCATGGCGATGGGAATCTATTCAGGTGGATTAGAAATTAATAAAACCCGGCAGCCAACTGCCCTAATCCCTGTGTGTTACATTACCGATCAACTTAAATGCAGAGAATCAAAAAACGAAAAAAGGCCCATTTATTTAAGAACTTACCGAACAAAAAGGCAGTGTTTCTCAAGAATAAAAGAATAAATAGTCGAATCAACAAGTTGGCAAAGACAACATTCACAAAGAAATCTCTTCCTCCATGAGCCATCCAGTGAAAGCCGAGTGATTGTTTTTGTTGTCAAACAGAGATACCGTTCCCGATTCGGCGAAGATTTCCAACCAAACTTGATCTCCTTTTTGCAGCTGAATTGTTGTTTGAAGAGCCAATGGAACACGTTGGCCTCTATACTGGTCTTTCACAGTTTGAGCCTCCTCTGTCAAGGCCAGGGCGATTCTGTTACCCGATTTGTTCAGGAAAAGACCAACGGCCAGGTAAGGGATGACGTTAGAGGTGTTTTTAAATTCAGCCAATCCGTTGAAAATGAAAAAATAGGTGCCAGTTCTCGGTGCCGTGAAAACTCCCGTTGATAAATCTATGGCGTTTCCAATAGTGGATTTCGCGAGATCAAATGGAATTGGAACGTTGGTTTTGTTAAATCGACTGGTTCTTTGCACCGAGAAATACACCGGCGCCGTTTTGACGTCAGTATGTCCAATCCACTGCTCTATTTCTGCGTAAATATTCAAGTTACAAAGTGAAACCGTTTCCAAGACAAAACTGATTACCTTTGTCATCTAGTGTAAAGTCACAATAAACGCTATCGACGCCTTTATTGCCCATAATCAAGTGTAATCCACTCTTGACGTGCCCAATTTGTTTCAAATCCTCACAGGATCGTGGAATTTTCCCAATGGAGCTGGCATTCGTACTCGCTGTAGGAAATATTTTCAGTTAACACAAAAACACTTCGTCTCCTCGTCATCTGTAATATTTAACTTGAAAAAACTTACCATATAATGACGATGCCAGTTGGTCAATTCGGCTATTGGATTTCAACGCATCTTCTTTTGTAACTGTAAAGTGTCATTTGCGATGAGAAAAATGCAATAAATATATTCAATACTTATTCATCTCTTCTCATTATACCGTTTAATTCCAACATGAGGTCAGCAATAGCAAAATCGGTGGCTGTCAGGCCGTTTGCAAGGTCTTCCACACCCTTGTCAGTATCATTCAATTGTTGTTTTACATCTAAAAAAAAAACAATATGCACGAATTGGTTTTATGCGAAACTCGTGCTAGAAAATATCAGTTCATTACCGTCCAATTCAGTTGACAAAGATTCGATTCTCTCTGACAAATTATCAGCAATTTCTGTGAAAGAAGAATTATTTTTTGAATTTGAACTTATGATGCATGCCTTGTGCATACCGCTTTGCTGGGCCTGATGTTCCTCGATTGTACCGTTTATTTCCTTTTGATAACGCATCAACACGTCTGACGTACTTAGTTCCATGTCTGCCAAAAAGATATCGTTATTGCTTGCCAATTTTCTTTCCTATTACCCGTGTAAATTACCTGTAAACTTGTCCTCCAAACTACCAAGGTTCAAAATGGTGTCGGCCAAAAGTTCAGAATTTGCTGGAAAGTATAACAGCGATTTAAGCTCTGTTTTTAACTGAGTACCACATTGAATCGAATTATTACCTTGCAACTTGAGTTTTACGTCGTCCACATCATAACTTGCAAAAAACAGTTCCAATTGGTTGTTTATATTCGAAATATCTGCTCTCACCTCCATTTTAAACTGTTCAATAACAAGATTGATGTCGTCTAATCGATCCTTTGTATCTGTTATTATTATCAAAAGAAGTCATGTGTTTGAAGGCCTAAACATTTTCTTATCAAAATTGAATTTTTTTTTGTACCAACCTTTCAATTCTGATAGACATACGATATGAGCATCTAGCATTAAACGTATTTGATGGCTGCCTAGAACGGTTGGAGGAACTGCCACTTTGGCCATGGCTCCTGCTAGTGGAACACTTGCGGATGACCGTAAGGAATCGGAACGAAAAGGATTGATGGGTCTGTATCTCGTCCGTTCGGCATGTAATTGGGCGGTGGCAAAACAGCCCACAACGACAACAGAAAGAACAATCTGAAAAAGACAACATTATCGTCACTCTGCGTAAGCCATTGAAAAGAAATTTTAAAAAACTTACCAGATGCTTCATGGTGACAACGACAGAATGTATTGGACCGCAATGCTGGCCTTGACTGAACAAAAAGTCGCGAACGCAGACGCCTTTTATGTAACGAAAGACCAGTTCTAGAATCTGGTTTTTTTCCCATCCCATCCGAGTTGTAGGTGTGTAGAAGGTTTGTAGTTCCACGTTGGACTTGTAGCAAAAATTAATGGCAAGGTAAATAAGCGGGTTTGTAGTGGTTGACATTCAGCACTTTAATTCTCCCTAGGATGGCTCTGATGGAAATGCCGGGCCCAATATCTTCTTTCATTAAAGTTCAATAAGCTGCCATCTCATTTGCAAACAAAATTTCTAAGCATTTTAAACATGCGAAATGAACTCATCTCGCCCAACAGGTGAGATTACCATAGCAGCCAAATGCAGTCAATTGATTTACTTGCCATTCTGAAACCTGTCGAACCATTGTCTTCACTTTTTCCAATGCACTCTAAAAGCGTAAGATAGCCATAGCGCCATGTCGATAGTGGACTGGTTCCTCCCAACATGTGGCAACGTATCCTTCCTACGAACGATTACGAGACAAGATTAGAAAAGGGTGTTGACATCTGCAAGACATTAAACTAAAAGAATGCAGTCAACTATTGACAAACATGTTAAATGTTGAATCTTGATTAAACATTGGCTAGACTCACGAGTCGATATTTTAAAGACGCATTTTTTGTATATCTGTTGGACTAGAAAAAAAGAAGTTATCCGAAATAGACATCCGGTAATGATAACTCTAGTAAACAGGCCAATTGCAATTAGGACCCATCTGAAAAAGCTTGGTCTACGTGTGTAGGCACTGGCTGTTGGTGTTTGTAATCGCAACGTTGCACAGGTCCTCACAACTTCGTCTCTTCGACTTGACGTGGAATTATTGGAAGAATGGCATTCCTTCTGAAAATGGTTTCAACATCTACGATGGTGGTTGGCTTCTTGGCCATCTTCTTTCAGGTTTTATGAACTGATGCTATTCCATTTTTGCGTGGTTTCATCCGTCCGTGTTTGGCCTTACAGACGTGCGAGCTAATCATTTTTCGATCAGCAAATAACGGTTTCAAAGAACCTGATGTCGTTTCTGCGGGTATCTGGGGCGGTGTCTTCCTCGTCCTTTTCAGTCTCCTTCTTCTGAATAATCGGTAAAACATGAGGTTACACACCTTCCTATTTTGGCAAAAGCAAAAATGATCAATTTATTTTTTTCGTTCACGTAAAATATGTTGGAAGACTACGGGATACTTTGGCCATACAGGGTTTGGCAGTGTACGGTATTCTCGTTGGCATGACCGTTATTGGATTGTATTCGTGGAGCGTCAGCAGATATCAATCGGCCATTCCCAATTGTGGCAACATCAACATTTCCAACGTGACACTATGTAAATAACTTGACGATCACGAGAATTGCACGAGTTGACCGCAGAACAAACGCTGCACATTTTTCTTTTTTCGAGATTTTATCTAAAAAAAATAAAATGTAAATTTGCATTAGGTGGACGGGTTGCTCTCGATTCGTTGCTCATCTTCTGCGGCATCTTGACCGTGGGGCTCAGCGCAGCCACAACAATCTTGGCGTCAACGTTTGCGTTAGACTGAAAAATTCAACAATTAAAAATTAACAATGGACCGACAGTGCAGTCGCAATTAATTTTGATGAATAAGCGTTTCCTGCAAAATACGAACGATAAATAAATATCTTTATTCGCTTTATCATTAAACGGCAATTATTTCTTCTTCTGCGGATCCCTCTAATAAAATGTGAGACCAGTTAAAATGCGGCATTTGCAAATCATTCTGATTTCTTCCAGTTCTCTGATTAAAGTAAATTTCAGTGGCAAGATGAGATGCAATCATTTCATCCGATGACGAGGTGAGCCACGCCACAAAATTCTTCATTAACCACCGATTTTCATCCAACAAGTCTTCGACGACGTCAAGTACTGCACCCAACATCCTAAATACGTAAATAAAATTAGAAATCCTTATCATAAATTTAAACGGTGTACCTATCAGAGGCTAAAACTTGAACGTTGGCTTTCCTTGCGCACAATCCAGTCATGTAGAGATCCTCAAACGGGAAATAGGGCGTCGTTTGAACCGCCGCTAATAGCTCAGCGATAGCGCCAGAGTCAATGAGGTAACATCCGCCCGACACGTACGTCGGATACGTCGACCACGGCCATAATTCCTCACTAATGGCCCATTTTTTATCGTCATCATCAACGACTAGAGATATGGCGTCTCGCGGTCTCGTAGGCTTCAAATTATCTACGGCCGAGCCGTAGATGGTGGAACTATTCAAAGGCAATCGGCTGACGAGGGTGGTCAAATGGCGGACATTAAGGTAGACATCATCATCGCATTTGAGGATAAATTTGGCATTGGGGCAGAAATGGGAGGACCAGTGAAGCATAGCGACTGTTTTCAAAGTCAAATTCATGTACGAATCCATTAGATCCACCTGAATTAAATCCTCGTGCATGATGCTCTCATTACGAATTGCATTTTGGACAGTCGTGTCGTTAGTCAATCCGATTAGGAAAGCGAATTTGGATGTTGGTTGCTGGCGGTGGTTACTCCCATTCAAATGAGCGCCCCACGTCCGTCGAACCAGTTTGCGATGCACGAAGTTTCCTGGAGCGCTAATCACGATGATAAAGAGATTCACCTTCTCGCAACGATAGACTGACGGCTTGATCGAGTATTGGAAACGCACATCGTTTATCACAGGTCCCAATTCCGGTTTCAACGCAGGGGAGCCCACAACCGGTTTCAAAGCCAAAAAGGACGTCGTGTAACGAACGTACGCGTCCACGTTGCTGAATTCCTGTACGACATTTGACGGATGGTCCGCCACTTTCGATTTTTGCTTATCCAACAGATTGGCGGGGTCAATCAGAAACCAAATGTTACTTTTTTTGCTACTCAAATTTCGAAATGAAAATAAATAGAAAACAGCCAACATGGCAATCGAGATTAGAAGCCATTTCATGAGGGTGTTGAGCAACGGCATGGCGATGACAGACTGCCCGTCTATTCGTCATCTGTATCGTCAGTGACAAATAAATATGCGTGAAAATCAATATCGACGGATATGTTCTCTATTGAAACGGAAGTGACTGTATAACGTAACGCAGACATGCCAGATCTCCATCAGTTGGATTCGTCCCATTGACGTCTGTTATGTAAACATTGTTCTCGGTGAACCTGACACAGCTGCCATCAATCATTGTGGCTTTAGGCTATTGCAAACATGTACAGCAATTGGGAAGCCTGAACAAACCGGAACACGATTAAACATGAACTAGAATAGCTTTTGTTGAATTTAATTAAATAATTCTGCAAAAAGAACGGAGCTGTTCGATTAGAGATTGCAAACAAAGGATGGGGATCAGTTTAGATTAAGGTGCTGCGCATTCTAGAAGGAGCTAAAGGATCGGATGTATTGGAATGTTTGGGTTGCGATCTGCTCACGGGTTTGCGACAAGTGAGGATGAGTAGAGCAGAATTGATAAGGACAGCGAAGAAACCGAGGGAAATCATCAGTCCATGCAACGTCACTAGAGCTTTACCTATCGTATTAAATGATAAATCAAAACGAGTTTTTAAAATACAACTGCCGATTTCTTACACATAGACGGATCAATGAGGAGACCAGGTGCGTAGAATTCGCAAATTTCCCATGTCGTGTACATTTGAAAGAATCGATTTAAATTCCAAGAGTAAATGACCATCATGATGAAGCCGCTAGCGAGCGATAAACAAATGAGCGTCAGGATCCGGCGATCTTTAGCAGGTCTAATCCAATTATTTAAACCAAAATAAAATTCACTAGAAAGCTGATTTCGAAAGCAAAAAAATAACACTCAATGTGAGTTTACTTTTCGAGTAAAATTAAAGTGGCAGTGGCGATCATGAAGGCTCCGCCCCACAGTCCCGAAGAGACATAGTCTACCACCTGGCGAGTGTGGACGTAACTAGCAATCTGTCAACAAAACGCCGCGCTTTGTTAGTCCTCGTCATTACAATTTGCTGACAAAAGACAATGAAAAACAATTGTCTTGTTTGACTTTTGAATTGAGATAAGAAACCTGCGAACCTGGCCACTGATGGAGATGAGACCGATCAAAACATTTGCTGCTGCCAACAGTTTCCGGTTCATTTTTCATGGCCACCGGCGATTGTCAGTTAGGGCCAGCACAAAAACGCAATAATATAACGAACTAGTCCGACAGTTCCGTTTCACGAGGTGTTGGCCGTCAAACTGTTGCGTCTATGGCCATACAGATGGCGCAAAGGCTATCTATCAAACGCCTTATCTCGTCACGAGTGAATCGCCCAGCCCCACTCGACGCGTCCCGAATTCAAGAGAAGATAAGACAAACGAATGCCATTAACGATAAATTTCATTTCGAATTACCCTAGCCTACGTAAATTCTTTTTACTTCCTGTCTTACACGAAAAGATCTCCATTCAAACAAAAACGTGTCAACAACTCATTCCATCGCTAATGAGAAAATTCAAAATGAATGACGCTAAAGCTACAACTGATCTAACGATTAGATACGTATGCGCAAAAGGAATGATCGTTGCAAAGTTTGAGTCCTACCTGGTTTTTTGATGTCCGTGGGAAACGACGAGAAATTTGTTTGCAATCCGGCGCCTGCAACCACGCCCAACAGAGCCAGAGGACGCACTCGACATCAAGCACATGGAGTGTAACGGATGTAGCATTCTCTCCCGACATTCATCACCTCACTTTGAGCAGATGTACCTTCACTTTATGCCACTGTGATTGCCTACTAAAGTGAATCTAGGAGGAAATAAGTAAATAATAATGAGATCATTTTTGATTACCATTCTAACTAAATGTTTAACTTTGTGCACATACACGTTTTAGGTCCCTGGAAACACATTGGGTCAATCAACGGAGGCCATATCCTAGGGCTCACTTGGAAATAAAAATGTGTCCTTCAACCTGTCGACCTTCCGAATGATGTTCCTCTACCTTGCACTCTTCTTCCGGGAAAGCAATTATGTGGCACGTGTCTGCGAGTATTTAAGGCGGTACACGACACTAGATACTCACATTCATACGAAGTCCTTCCTCTGCAAATGTACTACTGCTCCAATACCATCGTCGGACGCTACGTCTGTCAGGTAGCTTGGTTTTTTTTTGCTGTTTTGCTTCTTCGTTTCTTGCAGTAACTACGAATATATCTTTCAGTGAAGTTTTATTACTATCCCATTGCATCTGGAAAACAATACAAAATATTAAGCAATCTATAGGACTATTCATTTAAATAATACATTACCAATCGATATTTCTTTTCGGTTGTTCGGCATCAGAAGTTGTCAGACGACCATAACACTGATGCTACGCTACAATGATGCTGATGTTGTTTTATACAAAATATCACACAATTTAAAACAAAAATGAAAATTCGTACGCTAGATGGCAATATGTAACAAGACATAAAACATGTTGGTAAAAATTGAATACCATATTCGTCCATGTTTTGACCGGTAGGGCTCCATCCAAGATGGATTAGAAAAAGAACCTGTTGAATTGATGGATTAACAACGGATCAGACGCGGCTCAGACTTGTCACATTTTTCGTCGTAACCTGTTCCTGAAATTTCAGCAACTCTTTGTGCTGTTTACTGTTTTGGTGCTGAAATGGCTCAATGGCACAACTATTTTTATCCTTCGCTTTTAACAGGCGATGTTGCAACAAAGTCATCGACATTTACAAGCATTTCGTAGTCTACTATTATCTTGTAGTACTTTTGCTGGTCGCAATGAAGTCTAGTTTCACGATCTAAAGATACAAAGAGAAGGAAAAATTAAATTGAAAAAATTCGCCCACGAACGAGGATAAGGTGTTGCAAACGTTGACCCTTAGACGTGCGTTGGTTAGCTCGTTTGCCACTCCTGAATAAGGTGTAGTGACAAGGCTCGTCCATCTTCAAAATGTAGCAATTCGTTTCAAGAAACATTAGAAAATGAATACCTTTAATCAATGTGCACAAGCACACACATGCACACAAAGTCTACCTGGAACACGTTCAATTGGGTAATCCAATGAAGAAAATATAAATAAATTTCTTGGAATTCTTCAATAAGAGGCAAGATGGTCATGCAACAGGTTTTCTTCTTACCACAACACTAGGAGCAGCTACTTGATTACTCTAAAAATATCCGCATTTGAAGCGGCTGAACTGGTTTGTTTTCAACATCAGCGGCGAACATGTCAATCACCAGAACCACGTGCAGTTGACACACGCTGAAATAACATGAAGTTCTGATTTGGACGAAGGAAGAGGAACACAAATGATCGGTATAAAAGAGACAGGGCAAAGCCTTCGAAATATCATCCGCGGAGACCAGAGCACATGCAAAGAAACGTCTCACTTCCCTCTGGTCAGCATGAACAATTTGGTAAACATTTCAATTTCATTTCAATAGTTTTAAAAACAATTGTCTCCCTCACAATACCAGTCCGCATTATCTAATTGTTTCGGATTTGTAGGCTATGTTGACCCTTTGCGTTCTGATGGCGTATTCTACGTAGGTGCTCAAGTACCGGCTAGCTGGCCTAAGGATACAACACGCCCGTCGACGCCCTACTATTTCTACAACCACCAAGTCATGCTGCCCCAACCGAAGGCGCCCGTTCATCATCAAATAGATCCATTTGTGCCGCAACGTGACGCCATAATTTCTGCCTTGGTGCGAGAACTGAAAGGTATTGACACAACGCAATTCATTTTCAATCAACAACAGCACCAACTGAGTATACATTGTTCGACAGACATGTCGAAACGCTTGGCCGATGTCGAAAACGACAAGAAGAAGACGACGCAAGATTTGTCCAATTTGAAAAACGAATTGGCTCAAACGAAAAAACTGGCGGAAGGATGGAAGAGCCAATCAGACGGTAATCAAAATCAGTTGTGGCTAAACACTCTCGCCAATTCACTTGCTTTCGTTATTATTTCACAGACAATCGGAAGAAGGTCAAAGACATCCAGACCCAAGTCGAGCTCCTCGCAACACCATTTCGAAATGTCTCTATCGACTCTGAAGACGAGGTAAGTAGCTCTTTTGTGCCGTCAATTACAAAAGATGTTGTTCGTGAATCGTACGTTTCTTGTCCATCAAGACAACTGCGTCAGCCAGATTTTGCAACTGCAAAATGCTTACGTCTGTTACCAATAATCTAAGCACCGATGTGGCTGAACTAAAGTTGAAACTAAGTGATTTAACCACGCCAACGGCGCTCGACAAAATGCCCAGTTCTTGCGCAGACCTCAAGTCACTGGGTTACCACAACAGCGGCATTTTTTCCGTCATGGGAGACAAACAAGTGAAAAGCGTTTACTGCGATTTCACGAAACCCAGTAGCAGTGCAGGTAACGTTGGCCTTGACATTAAAAAATAAAATTCGATGGAAACAAAATGACTAAAAATGAAATTGCGCTGTGCACAGATTTCGAGAAATTGATTGGCATCGTCGACACGAAAACCATCCGCGTTTACTTCCACGCTCAACGAAAATCGAACTTTTCCGCAAAAGACACCATTCCATTTGATATATTACTGACGAGCGAGGGCAATGCCATGGATGTATCGGGCATTTTCACCGCCCCCACGTCAGGAATATATTTCTTTGCTTGTTCGGGTCTTGGCTTCTTGGCGCAAGCGAAGGTCGCTTTGGAGGCAAAGGGGGCGAATGAAGCCAATTGGTCCAGCGTCGGACAAACTTACAGCTCTGCGGGCAATCGTCAGAACTACTACATCCATGCAACTTTACGACTCAGCAAAGGCGACCAAATTAGACTCAAACTGATCCAAGGCGTGCTTGAGGACTCGGACGAGCATCTGACCAACTATGTTGGTTTCCTACTCGACGAGGATTTGTAGGAAAACTGTGGTGACATTTACAAACAGAGTCGCCATGACTTGAAAAGGCCCATAATTCACTTATTTATCGATACGTTTTGTTAGATGACATTTTAAGATAGCAAGTAATACACACGTAGCCGAGTACGTCGAACTGAGATTTGATTAGAACTATGAATTTCTCGATCAAAAATCGAGCCGTTTGGCATAACCAAAATCTACACACATCGAAGTGAGTTTTGGAAGTAAACAAAAAAAAAGAAGGGACAAGTAAAGCATCCGCCGTAAAGCATTTATGCACGATGAATGCATTAGTATTCAACGGTTGAACGCCCTCGGTAAGTCAATGGATAAACCACCAAATCTTTCGTTTTCTCCACAAACATATAAATAACGAGGCAAAGAGTCGCTAATTCGTTACTACGCGTACCATTTGTCAGACAGTGTAACATGTGGAGAAAACAAAAGCTTCTTGCTCAAGTCCAGCTTACAACTTCATAAAGGCGGCCAACAGTTTCCGGTTTCATTTATCATGGCCACCGGCGATTGTCAGGTAGGGCCAACACACAAACGAACTAGTCTGACAATTCCGCTTCACGAGGTGTTTGCCGTCAAACTGTTGCATCCATTACGATAGAGATAGAGCAAGGCAGCGAAAAAGCAATCTATCAAAAAAAAAATGTCGTCACGAGTGAATCGCCCAGCCCCACCCCGGCGCGTGCCAAATTCAACTCAAGATAAGAAAAACCAAAGCGGTAAATTCATTTAGACTTGCGAGATTAAATAGATGCTGTCTCTAGAACGATAATATCTCCGTTCGCTAAGGAGAAAATTCAAAATGACTGACGCCAATAGCGCTAAAACATTCGAGGTCGATAAAAAAAGAAATCATGTTTTATAAGCGTAGACGGCAGGCTATAATTGACCTAACGATTAGCTATGTATACGCAAGACGAAGAGGCATAGGTTCAAAGTTATTGCAAAATTTGGGTCCTACCTTGATTTTTGATGTCCGTAGAAAATGACGAGAAGTTTGTTTCCAATCCATCGACTGCACCACGTCCAACAGTGCCAGAGGGCGCCCTCGACATCAAGCACATGAAGTGTAAAGGATGTGTGGCTTTCTCTCCCGACATTCATAATTGCAGTTTGAGCAGATCCACCGTGTCTGTTTCTTATGATGAATATAGACGGAAAAAAAAAGTGAAAAATAATGAGATCAATTTCGATTACCATTCCAACTAAATGCTTAACGTTGTACACATACATGTTTTAGGTCCCTGGAATCACAATGTGTCCTCCAACCTATCGACATTCAGAAGTACGTTCCGTACACTCTTCTTCAGGAAAGCAATGACGTGTCTGCGAGTATTTAAGGAGATTAGCCAAATGTAGAATTTCACATTCGTATAAAGTTCTTTCTCCGCAAATGTACTCCTGCTCCAACAGCATCATTGCGCCACGCCTGTCAGGTAGGTTGACTTTTGTTGTTTTACTTGGTTAGTTTGATTTTTCTTGCTGTAACTACGAATATATCAATAATTTGAAAGATATTAGTTCAAAAGCTATATTAGCAAAACCTAATTCTAAGTTTAGTCAAACTATTCTTTTTTTTAAGTATTCATTCCAAGTACGACAGTTTGTCAATCCATTTGCGGTCCAATTTACAGAACTATCCATTCAATACAAAATTGATACATAATGCAAGATCTACCCAGACTTCTTTTCGCTTGTCCATTACTATCCTTAGCAGCTTGCACGATGAATATATATCTATATGATAATAAATTATTTAGCGGATAAAAATCATTATTTATAACACTGGCGCTGCTGCTACTTGGGACAAAAATGCCACCCAAGTTAATATTCAACAGAAATAACAATGCAATTTAAAAATGCAAATCCGTACGCTAGATGGCCATACATAACAAGAAATACTTTTAAAAAATCTAGTTTTAAGCAGAATAGACCTCTTTCGAAACTCATTTAACCAAAAAATAAAAAAAAAAACGAAGTAAATGGTGATAAAGTTGGTTACCATATTCGTTCATGTTCTGGTCGTAGCGGTGGAATCCAGACGACGGAATAGAATAAAAACCTGCTCAACACAGGGTAACCCCCGTTCACACAGGGCTCAGAGGTGAGACTGCACGTGTCGTATTTTCCATCCTAACTCGTTCCTGAAACTTCAGCAACTGTTTGTGCTTTTCACTACTCTGGTGTGACAGGTCCTTTGGTATGGTTCAATGGCACCATCATTTTTATCCTTCGCTTTTTAACAGACGATGTTGCAACTAAAAGAACATTAACACGCATTTTTTTTACTCTACTATTAATTTATAGTACTTCATTTCTGCTGATCGCAATGAAATCAAGATACGAAGAAAAAGAAATTAAATCTACAAAATTCTTACGATTTCACATACCAAGAGTTCATTCGTCTAAAACGAACGAGGATGAGGTGGGTGCCACAATTGTAGGTGTACCCTTTAGACGTGCGTTTGGTAAGCCGCCCCAACTTCAATTTCGTTACCGTCTGCCACCCCTGAATAAGATGTAACAACGCGAATCGTAAATCTTCAAAATCTCGCGAGTGCCTGTAAGAAACAGTAGAAAGTGAATATCTTTAGTCGATGCGCACAAATCGAAAAACACAAATTATGCTTGGACTTACTTCTGGAGACAAGGTCAACCAACAGGTTTTCTTTTCGTCACATCACTTGGGTCAGCTACGTGACTATTCTCAAAATTCGCTATTCTTAAGCGGGAACTGGTTTGTTTGCGAACCCAGAGATGCCGACCACCTCGGGCACGTATTGTGGACACACACGGAAACGAGATGAAATCCTGGTTTGGATAAACGAAGAACAGAAATGCTTAGTATAAAAGGGAGAGGAAAAGCCTTGGAATCATCATCGGCGGAGACTAGAGCATCTGCAAAGAAACGTCTCACTTCGCTTTCGTCAGCATGAAAAATTTGGTAAACATTTTGAGTCGTCTCCCTCCAACAGCAGCTTTTATTGTCTAATTCTTCCTATTCGGCCAACTGATTCGGTTTTGAAGGCTGTTTTCACCCTTTGCGTTCTAATGGCATGTTCTGTGTGTGCTCAAGTCTGGCCCAAAGAAACAACATTGCCATCGACGCCCTACTATTTTTACAACCATCAAATCATCGCGACTCAACCAATGGCGCCCGTTCTTTATCAAAATGATCCACTTCTGCCGCAACGTGATGCCGTGATTTCTCTCTTGCTACAAGAACTCAAAGGTATGACACGCAACATAATTCATTTTCAAACAAGAAGCATCAACTTTGTTCGACAGATATTTCTGAACGCTTAGCGGACGTTGAAAACGCCAAGAAAGGGGTGACACAAGATTTGACAGACATGTCCAAACGCTTGGCAGAAACGAACGTCAAGGTCGAAAACGTCAAGAAAGAGATGACGCAAGCTGTGTCCAATTTGAAAACCGAATTAGCTCAAATGAAAAAACTGACGGAAGAATCGAAGAGCCAGTCCAACGGTAAAAACAGCAGTTGTGGCTAAACACTCGCGTCAATTCACGTGCTTTCTTCGTCATTTCACAGTCAACGATCAAAAGGTAAATGACATCAAAATCCAAGCGGCGCTCCTCGCAACTCCATTTCATAATGTCACTAGGGACTCTGAAGGCAAGGTAAATAAGATTCTTTGTGCTGACAATTGCAAAGCATTTTGTTGGTGAATCGAACGTTTCTTGTACATTCGTATCAAGGCAAAAGCGTCAGCCAGACTTTGCAACTGCCTAATGCTTACGGCTGTTATCAATACCCTAACAACCGATATGGCTGGACAAAAGATAAAGCTGAATGATTTAACCAGAAACTTGGCTAGTAAAAATCCAAATTGATAACAAACAATAACGAAAAACAAGTCATTTCATTTGCACCTCCTTATGTACCTCCAAGTGAGTACCACCCCAACGACGATGGGCAAGGTGCCCAGTTCTTGCGCCGACCTCAAGTCATTGGGTTACCAAAAGAGCGGCATCTTTTCCTTCATGGGAAACAAGCAGGTGGAAAGCGTCTACTGCGACTTCACGAAACCCAACGACGATGCAGGTAACGTTGGCCTTGATAAAACAAACAAATTCAACGTCGACAAATGTAACTACAAATGAAGTTGTACGGCGCGCAGCTTTCGAGACATGGATTGGCATCGTCGACACGAAAACCAAACGTGTTTACTTCCACGCTCAACGAAATTCTAAATTCGACGCACTTAACATCATTCCATTTGAGAAATTACGGACGAACGTGGGTGAAGCCATGGAACTAACGGGAATCTTCACCGCTCCCGTCCCGGGAACATATTTCTTTGCTTATTCGGGTGTAAGCTTTGCAACTAGCCAAGCGCGGGTCGATTTGGAGACGAAGGTGGCGCCAGATGGCGACTGGTTCAGAGTTGGAGAAGCTTATGCCACTGACGGCAACTACGAGACCTACTCTCTCCAGTCAACGTTACGCCTGAGCAAAGGCGACCAAATCAGACTCAAATTGTCGGAAGGCAAGCTCCACGAGGACGCAGCCTATCATTTTACAAATTTTGTTGGTTTACTACTCGACGAGGATCTGTAGCAAGATCATGTTGATATTTACAAACTGAGGCGCTACGACTTGAAAAAGGCCGCAATTCAATTATTTATCGATACGTTTTGTTAGACAATAGCTGCGATTACAGGTAATACACACATAGCTGAGTACGTTGAGCTGAGATTTCATTACAACAATAAATGTTTCGACCTAAAATTGAGCATTTGGCAAAAACAAACATCTAGACCCATCGATTTCAGTTATGAAATGGGTAAACCAGCAATCTATCGTTTTCGAGATTTTCACAACGTACGTATTAATAATTACACAAAAGAATCCCTGATTCCCTACTATAAATACCATTTGTCGTTTGGCAAATCAAACTCACACAACGATGTGAAAAACATAAATAAACTGATATGCGGAGCTTTTCTACTTCAAATTCTTAAATTTTAAAAGAGTCCGCAAAGCAGCAACCACCAACGCTTTTCGCTTGTTTAGGCTAACACGTCGATGCCATAATGGGTTTGAAACTCGAGTACCCTTAACATTCTGAAACGTAAAGGACTTACCGATTTGGCGTCAAATCTCAAATTCCATACGATGAATTCCAAAAGTTGTGAAATCCCACGTAGATTTCCGACGTAGTTCCGTTTCCATCCCAAATATCAGCCTCATGACTTGACGTTTTCAGCAGGGAATTAAAAAGGGTGGCTCTTACAGTCGCTTCTAATCACTGGGTGGTGCTCTTGGCTTTATATAAAAAAAATCAAGACATTGAAAGAATTAGATTTTCTACATCAATTACTATCAAAGTATCAATAAAGACGAGCATAAAGCAATAAATTATTTACTGTAAGCGTTCTACTAAATTGATACAAAAGCTTAAAACATTTACTTCCGACCAACGGACAGATTTTAACCGAACTAACACCAACGCAACTTCAGTTGGAAACCAAAATAGTTTTTCACAAATGATGTTACTATGATTAAAAAACGTTCATCACACACCCTATCAACATCCTTCTAGATTTCCTGCATAATAAAAGCAGTTACCAATTAACAAGGCGTTCTCCATGACCCAACACATCCAGTTCTAGATATCAGATAGCTATTTAGCTCTAGGTAACTTTACGAGGTGGCACAAGAATACACTTAAGAACCTATTTGTTTTTCCTTATTGCGTGTAATCGGGTTAGACACACTGCACACATACTCTGGGACTGTTTCGACATTAATTGTCTTCAAGCCAACTGCGTATTATTGTATAAAAGGGTCACTGCGTTGAACACATTGTGGCGACACACGAAACGGTACTCGACAGATGACAAGTTGCTTTTTCAGATTTTTGAGATATTGTGGGTATTACGTCTTACTTTTCCAAACCTAGATTTGACTGGATTAATGTACTGTTGTTCTCAACACGGCGGGTCTACTACTCTCTTCTTTTTTTCGCCCCTCTAAGATATCTATCTTATTACCATTAGAAAGGAAAATTTCAAAATCAGATACAACTGGAACAGATCTGCGTTTTGAGATCCTTTGCGCAACGATACACGATGAAACGCTAAAAAAGTTGTGACTGTCGATAACGATATTTAAAGAAAGCAGATTCCCACACGAATGAGCAGTTGATAACATCAAAAATGGATAGTATATAAAGGTAACAATCGATCGACTTTCGACAATCAGTTCACTTAATAGATACCTTTCCGATCGCCCACATGCAGCAATCAAAACTCAACAGCTACTATGCAAATCTTAGTAAACAGCCCCACCTTATGCTTAATTCATTTAGACTAAACTCCAACTTAGACCATAAAACCTGTTCTTCTAACAATAGTAGTCCTACATTATTTTACCTTCTCAGTTGCAGGTTATTTTCGCCCTAGCGGGTCTGAAGGTCAGTGTCGGTTCTGCTCAAATGCCGACAGACTGAGCCAACGACAAGCCCATCGTTTCCTTCCTTTGCTGCAATCACGCCAGGACACAGTCCCAGGCCAACAAGGAGTTGAAGGACGTCCTGGCACGTGTGCCTCCAGTGTTCGGTGCATTCACCTCACCATGCCTGAAGGAATTGAGAAGTATAAAAATATAACAGTGATTAGACATTCATTTTGCTGAAATTTAACTCTAATGTGGAGTTTACAGAAACGAAGGAGCAATTGAAACGAACCCCGAACCTCTTGACGAGAATGAACGTTGTCGTTGAAAATGCAACGGAATCATTGAGTGATGTCACTTAGATGTAGGAAACTATCAGATGAAAACAGCAAAATTGCCTAAAACAATAGAAATAGAAGATCAAATGTGAATTAAATCGCAGCAGTACAAGAAATTAAAATGGAAACAGTAAAAGAAACTGATTTAAATAACACAGACATTCCATCACTTTCGACAGAAATATCTTGATTGCTATTTGGAGAACAATGGATATTACAGTTAGCATTGGTTCAGTACATTACAAAATACAATTTTAAAATCATCTTCGACTCCCACTGGAGAAATTTTTACTTTGTACTGTGTACAATCTTACGCTTTGAGAGAATCCTTCAATTTTATGACAAGGGTTCTTAAATCCCAACTTGTCCCTTGTTTTCTTTCAATGAACGACTCCAATGTTCCTCATTCTGTAATGTGTTGTCCTTCATGCAAAAGATCTACAAATTTAATGGGAATATATTTTCGAAATTACGAATACGACAAACGTTTCCACGTTCTTTGTTGGTCTTTCGTGTTCGAAATATGTCTAGGTTAAAGGCTGAAAACTGGAAGGCCGCAAGCAATAAGACTGGAATTTTCATAGGTCAGATGTAACGTTTTGGTAAGCTTTTGGGTTTAGGACATGATGCTTCAATACAAGTAAATCGATTGAGAATAAAAGCTAATCAAAATCTGAAATTCGGAATTGGCGGGAAAGGGATAAATAATTTTTAGTACTCAGTTGGTCCGCAGGGAAATACTGCTTTGCAATGGCGTACCAACTGAATTTTCCTAGTCATCAAAGGAGTTCGGAATTTCAATAGGTATCTCATCAAAAATTGGATTGGAAAATTTAGAATCTCATGCGAATCAAATCCATTTCAAATATGAAACGCGCTTTTGAATTTCAGTAAGTACTACGTGTATCAAGCAGGACTAAACGTAGTTCGCGTAACCTACACAGCTACACTTCACTTGCATTACTTAAATTACCTTTTCTTTCTCGTCAAGGTTTTAAACTCCTTCTGTATACAATAGGAATATGTTTCAGTATTCGGACAAGATTTTACTCTTCAATTGCATCAGACGTGGAGCTTCGTTGAGAGATGAAACGAATTGAAGAACCATTTGCTCTCTGACTTTGCCTCAATGCCTGCTTGCTTACTCACCCTTTCCTGTCGAAAGTCGAAATCCCATTGGTCGACGCTCTAAAGTCGGCCATCATGGATGAAAAAAAGCGGGATGAGAAAATGGTTTCGGCAACTGCTATTCCATGAATTTTATGTTTGTCTCTAGATTGTCATTTAAGTTGAATTATAGATATAGAAAATCATAGCTAATATACATTTATACATTACTGTTAATTACTTGTGTCATATAACCTGTATAAAACATAAATAGTACGTAGATATACTGTGGATCGGCTGCCATCTGTGGGGACAATAGTGCGATCATTAAATCTAGCAGCAGCTGGATCAGAGAGTCGTCTTCTATGATTCGATAGTTCCAGAGTGTCCATGCAGGACAAGTCTAGTTTCTTGCACAATTCCTTTATCATTGATATGGAATTTTTAGCCTGTCCTTTTTCCTTGTTGATGTCGGCTTAACCCTGAAGTTATACTTGAATTGACGTTGAAGTTACGTCACTTTATTTGCCCTTTTCACTGAAATGTCCACGTGAAAACCACAAAAGACTGAGACATCCTGCAAAATTAATAGGCAAATGCTCTCAAAGATTATGTTATCTGTTCTAGTCCATAAACTGGGATATTTTATTGCATTAAAAGCCGGTGTAAGAGAACCTTTGATCCGACAAAAACGTCCAAGTTTTTAAACACCCCATAACAGGATTATAAGCTGGGAATCAGCTTATCTGATCTATAATCCTGTTACATTGACCAATGGCAACAGGATACCATGTTAGAACTTAAAAATCCACACCATGCTTCAACGTGGTATGTCAACACTTGCATAGGAAAGATAGCACTAGATGTTGGCTTGAAAGTCAACTCGTGTACGTATAAAACACCTGGGTTGGAATTTCTCAGACAGTTCTTGAACAACTTTGGTTCTCGATAGCCGACCATAACCGAAAATGGCGACCTTTTCTTTCTTTTGCAAATCGTCAGTCCTCACTACAAGTGTCGTAGCCATGGCTATTTTGAGTTTGTGTTCAATAACGTTGGCCTCGCCGATTGATGCTCAAGATTTCGTTGACCAGGAGCCACTAACATTCATAAAATTCCAAGCCAAGGTAATGACGTTTCGGATCCCGGTAAACACGGTTTAAGAGGAACAGGAAAGGTTGTATGGCTACATTTGTGTCTTGTGCTTTGCAGGAGGCTACTGACGATCCCAGTAGTTCTTCAACGGAAACGTCCCCAACGACGATGTCTAGTACTACGACCGTGATAATCACGGCATTCAGTCCCACGACCGACACAACAACCATTTCCAGTACGACGACGGAGTCAACCCCGATACCCAGTACCACAAGCACGTCCAGTACCACGGTAACGCCTAGTACCACGTCCAGTACCACAATGACGCCCAGCACTACGACGGCGACACCAACGACGCCCAGCTCTACGACGGCGACACCAACGACGCCCAGCTCTACGACGGCGACACCAACGACGCCCAGCTCTACGACGGCGACACCAACGATGCCCAGCTCTACGACGGAGACACCAACAACGCCCAGCACTATGACGGCGACACCAACGACGCCCAGCTCTACGACGGCGACACCAACGACGCCCAGCTCTACGACGGCGACACCAACGACGCCCAGCTCTACGACGGACACACCAACAATGCCCAGCTCTACGACGGCGACACCAACGACGCCCAGCTCTACGACGGACACACCAACAATGCCCAGCTCTACGACGGCGACACCAACGACGCCCAGCTCTACGACGGCGACACCAACGACGCCCAGCTCTACGACGGACACACCAACCATGCCCAGCTCTACGACGGCGACACCAACGACGCCCAGCTCTACGACGGCGACACCAACGACGCCCAGCTCTACGACGGCGACACCAACGACGCCCAGCTCTACGACGGCGACACCAACGACGCCCAGCTCTACGACGGCGACACCAACAACGCCCAGCTCTACGACGGCGACACCAACAACGCCCAGCACTACGACGGGGATACCAACGACATCTAGTACGACAACGACGCCCAGTACTGCAACCACACCCAGTACAACTACGCCCAGTATCACGACGAGCAGTACACCGTCGCCTGCTAGTACGAGCACAATCCCGAGTACTAGTACATCCCTTCCGTCCTCTGCCAGTCAGCCACTTACTCTTCTACCGTCAATCCTCGTTTCATTTAGTTTTTGCTTAAGCCTTTTACTGTCACTTTAAATCGATGCTTAAAACCTTAATGTTGATCGATCAAGTACATATCTTTGCGATTCCGTCATCGTCCGGCTTCATTTTATCTCGGTAATAAATGTTTTGCTTCACATTTTGACCGTTGAGTTGTTGACTGCACCTACATAAATTAAACCATTAGATATAATCATTCTCAAAGGACCATAAAATATGACTAAGTGATACTGATAATCTTCGTACTTTTTTTCATTTTTACAGTGTACACATGTTTTATTCATCGCCGACAGTGTCGATTTTAACTAACACACGTCATTTTTAAAGAAAAGGCGTCACTAAGTTATATTGCTTCGTAAAGCAACAAAGCGATGCATGCTTTAGACCTATGTTTGCATAGAGGATTAACCACATCTGAAGGTGTTCGTGGGAATTACCTCTTCCTCGCCTGATCACAAATTTCCCCGCTGATGTTCCAGTTTTGATGCTCGCATTCTACTGTGCAAGCCCTGCCTTACTTCATTAGGGCAATGAAAGTTGGATTTCAACATTATTAAGTTGTTACATGCTTAATTCCGTGGCATCTATCGATGAAACGCTTATCGGGACTTACCTTTTAATTGTGGAATTCTTCAACTGGGTAATCATATAATACGGTAATGTACGTTAACGGATAATGCACGTCACGATATAGTTGTTTGAAGAACGTGCAAGCGATCCTATAGAATGAATAAAATGATAGTTTCACAATCCTCTTTGTCGGTGCACAGTTCATTAATACTTACCTGAGCCATAACGTCGCTGAACGTTATCTAATCAGGTGTAAAAATCTTCTTTGTTACATAGCGTCAACTAAAAATAAAGATGCCCCATCCACCACTTGCATTTTCAAGCAAAAATACAAAAAGGCCGGTATGCAAAACTTTTTGTCATTACAACTTGTTCCTTCTCAAACAGTTTAACGTGCAATCTATAGAAAAAGGATGGTTAAACATCTCACTCTTATTCAGATTTACCTTCAGAGTCTCATCATTTGTTTGGTATTCAACCGCAGCCAGCAGCAAAAAGGTAAAAATGAATTTTGTAATTGTTTGTACACTCAAATAGTTTTAAAACAAACGTTCGACCTTTACCATAAGTCGAATGTGGTAAATCGAAATTCCCGATGGAGTCGGGGAACGAGGCAGAACCTGGAGAATTCCCATGGATGGTTCATCTTTTTCTCCAGCAAAATGGCGATGAATGGTTTAATTGTAGTGGCACACTAATAAGCGATTTACATGTTCTGACGGCTGCTCACTGCGTTCACAAGGAGAACAGACTGAATAGCATTTCCAGGATTACATTAGGCTTCCATGGAATGCAGGCAGACAGCAACTCAACTCAAATTGTCGATTGGAAAACGATCGTGATTCCAGCAGGATCGGGAAGTCTGATGGAAAATGACATTGCCATCATCACTCTGACAAAACCTGCTAAATTAACAGGTAAAATTAATCGTTAGATCATTGTTATTTCGAAACGTTATCACCTACTGTTGCTCACAGATTATGTCCAACCCATTTGTCTACCATTCATCAGCGACTACGTGAACGAATCTGTTGTGCTCACTGGATGGGGCCAATACAATGATTCTGCAAAGAATTTAATTTTATACAAATCGGAAACCACCGTCTTGTCTTCATTTGGGACAGATGACCAGTGCCAAAAAAAGGCTGGGATAGGTCCATTTTCCGGTGACAGGGTCATCTGTACTGATGCATCCATCAGCCGTCAAAATGTAATTGCCGAATCTACTGTTTAAAAACATTAATTGAAATTTTTAATCGAAATTGGCTGCTAAAAGGTTGGATGTGGATCACTAATGAATTATTACAACCAAGAATTGGACCGGTGGTTTGTCCTCGGAGTGGCCGGCAAAGTTGAGGATTCAACTGGCAGTGGAAGTAACAAGCCCATCTTGTTCACGCGTGTCACAAGTCAACTGAATTTTATCCGTAAATATTCCGGTGTGACATCGCCATGGGTAAATGCCACGACAGTTCAAACCACTGAAGGGACAGCCAGCAGTACGTCGGCCAGCAGTACGTCGGCCAGCAGTACGTCGGCCAGCAGTACGTCGGCCAGCAGTACGTCGGCCAGCAGTACGTCGGCCAGCAGTACGTCGGCCAGCAGTACGTCGGCCAGCAGTACGTCGGCCAGCAGTACGTCGGCCAGCAGTACGTCGGCCAGCAGTACGTCGGCCAGCAGTACGTCGGCCAGCAGTACGTCGGCCAGCAGTACGTCGGCCAGCAGTACGTCGGCCAGCAGTACGTCAGCCAGCAGTACGTCAGCCAGCAGTACGTCAGCCAGCAGTACGTCAGCCAGCAGTGAAGCCAGTAAAACCAGTAAGGCTCCAACGTTCACTTGTGCAGGAAAAGAGGACGGATATTATCCGGATCCATTAGCCAGTTGTTCAAGAACATTTTACAGGTGCTCTGATGGCCGCGATTATAGTTTTGTAAGTGGATGATATCTCTTGAATGAGGGTTGATTTTCACGATCGTTTAACTTCTCTTATAGATCTGTAGCGAAGGATTGGTGTATGGACCAACGGTCAATGTATGCGATTGGCCAGGTAACGTCGCCGGATGCAACCGGTAGAATCCTATGTTTAAATAATAATATTATTAATCAAAAAATGAAACGATACATTGAATCCTGTATCGGTTGATGTTCTATCATAGTACTTGCCTTAGCCAATGTCAAGCTTGAGATACTTGATTGTATTGGTTTAATGATCTGCAAACATCACCATTTAAACTGGGTGGACAGTTTGTGGTTCTGCTCTGGTTCACTATGTTTTCGATATTACAATTTTTTACGTGAATGTTTCTTTAATCAACAATAGTCTCTACACTGTACTCCATAGCAAACGGCTTCCAACTGAAACCGTACTGTTTAAACCAGATGGTTTTTAAACAAAAATTAATTGCATTTTGTGAAATTGTAAAATCACCTTCATTGCGTGCGATCTTTTTCCGTGCGTCTCAGCAGGATATGCGGAAGCATTCAACTGCAACGTTGTAAACATTATAGCCTCTAGTTAGTCATTTGGTTTGAATTCAAATCTGATGGTACCTTTTTTTGTGGACTGATTTAAGACTGATGGAGAAGAAGCAGTACGATACAATCATGGAGGTCTAAAGAATATCTCGTGGAATTCGGACCATCATCTTCCACCGAATCCATGAAACGTTTGCTGGAAAAAAGCAAAAAGATATCAGCAAACAGTGTGGAAGGTATAGCGTTAGCACACTATCACGAATGTTTAGCCAACCGTAAAGCAACGACACACCTAAGCGTTATCGCTAATAAATACTTTAGCATATACGTTTCAGCAAATGAATAAGGCACACCCAATTTCAGCCAGAAATCTTACTGAATCGCAATGTAACAACGTCCTTCACTGACTGTGTACCTTCCATTTATATCTATTTGACCTTCCCACCCTACAGTGTACTAATGACAGCAACATGAACGCCCCCAATTTTCTTTTTTTCTGCAACCTAACCGAGGGCATGATAAAAAAAAGTGCAACAAAATGAAGGTTCGTTACCCCCCTTCCCCTCCTACCCAAAGATAGCTACAGCACAAGCACGCCAGTTGACGTTTCCGGTCATTGACACCGTTCGCTTTGCAGTCGTGTAGAAATGTGCTGTTTGATATTTAGCCTTGGCACAAGTCTGTCAAGAACCCAGGATATAAGTCACCATTCTAGTTGTATTCACCTACAAAATGTCAGTCGACGACGGTCCAGCAGACTTTGAATGTGTGTTTTGATTCAGTAGCAGGCCATTTGTCAAGAACGTCATGGCGCTCGCTATTTCTATTCTTTCTTTCCTGGAATTTGTTTCCCTATTCTTATCTACTCACGCCCACAAAAATGGTGAAACTTGTTTCTCATTATTGAAATTAATTGGCATTACGTTGAATTCAAAATCCTCGAGTTCAATGTGGCAAACCAAATGTAAAAATGAACGAGTTCCCTTGGATGGCTCACATCCTCGTTCGTAATCCTAGCGGAAGGTTGGTGACTTGCGGTGGGACCCTCATCAGTGCCCATCACATCATCACGGCCGCCCACTGTTTGATCGAAGATGACAGTGATAAACTATTCCGCATTTTAAACATTACCTTGGGTGCCCGTGACGTCAGTACCCATAGTAATGACCGCATCCATCACCAGGTCTTTAATTGGAAGGTCCTCACAGTCCCGGAAATTCACAACAACATCATCGAACATAATATTGCAATCGTTGCACTTTCAAAACCTGCCATTTTCAACGGTTTAAATTAATGTCCAATCATTTAAAAATAGCGTTGAAACCAAAAACCTTACCGTTCAAACGTTTAGATTACGTCCAGCCGGCTTGTCTGCCTTTTACAAGCGATTCGGACCAGGTGAGTAATGATTCCGTCGTCTTTACTGGATGGGGCCATTCTACTGGAGGTCAGCTAATGTTATTATACCTCTATTTATGAATTATTCAAAATAAATTGTTTACGTTTAGCCCACCAGTGTTGCTCGCGTGAGGCTAGTCCTGTTCGCCGCCAGTGGAACACGACGGTCATCTCTTCGTTCGGGAAAGACGTTCAATGTCCACAGTCATCTACGCTGAGCCAATACTTTGGTGACAACAATCTCATTTGCACGGAAGCCTCTCAACAGCGTCGTTTCTGCAATGTTTGATTAAGAAATGTTCACACAGTTTAGCAAATTATTAAACCACATTGAAAACTAGGGAGACGATGGGGGATCACTGAATTGGTACGATTCAAAACGGGACAGGTGGTTTGTCATAGGAATAGCCGGAAGAGCAAATTCAGACAACTGCCGAATGAAAAGCAGCAGCATCAATGCAAATAAAAGACCCAACATCTTAACTCGCGTGAAGAGCCATCTCGATTTTATTCGAGAGCATTCAGGTGTGATTTCACCTGTCAGCAAAGAAAGAGCTCCCCAGACGAGTAGGGGTAGGAATCGAATGAGATCTACCACGACAGAAATTCCTACCACATCAGCAACAACTAGCAGTAAACCACCAAATTCTTTGATGACAACATCGTTCAGTTGCAAAGGTAAACCGCCCGGAAATTATCCGAATCCGGCGGCTCATTGTTCGACTGATTTCTTCACGTGTTCTGACTATAATTCCTATCTGCTGGTACGTATTTCGCATTTTCTGAACAGACTCGGTTTTATTTCAAAACACTTTTGTTTGCGCAATAAATAGACCTGTTCTCATGGCTTGATTTATCGAGCGGATGCTAATGTATGCGACTGGCCTTCCAACGTTCCCGGCTGCAATTCAAAGAGTTTTACCACGTCCCAATAAATTATTACCTTCTCATGATTATTCTATGTTGATTTTTTTGTTCAGTGGAGGGTGTTTCACGAGTGTCCATGCAATACAGACTTGATTTTATTTTTCAAAATGTCTTTTGTTTCATTCTCCGCTTTTTTTCTGGAACCAACGCAATCGGCTTGACAATTACACCTGAGATATTAGCTATTCTTTGGCTTCTATACTCGATACAGTCTTGACGTAAGATTACCCAATTACGATCCCGTGTACTATTTACATATCGCCGAAAGTCGATTGTCCTCGATTTATTTTCTCGGTGTTTTAGCCTTGATAAGTTTACCTAATTTTAGATGAATTTTCGTTAGTTGATCTCGCAATTGAAAGTCAATTTTCATCAAAGGACATTCTAAAATTAAAAGCAGTTAACGAAATAGGGACCGAAAATTGCACGTATTTGCCAGGGATGTGGAAATGAAAAGTACCTGTCAGTGGATAAATAGCAACGGCTACATTACTGAATTCAACAATTGGCAAACAACAACAACAAGCGTTTCGTCGCCTTTCTTCTTTTACTTTCCGATTAGCCAAGAGGAAGATTTCAGAATGGACAAGGTAAGTGTTGAAACATCCCTTTTGAATGTTTCATAGGACTTACTATTACCGTGATCATCCATAGGGCTCTGATCCAATCAAGACTGTGAAACCACCAAAGGGATTGCCAAAGTGAGTGGCTGAATCTTCGACTTTTATTCCTGAATTCTTTTATGGCCTGAATGGAGCATCAATGTTATGAATACATGCTAACTTGATTTGGTTGATGAAAGATTTCTTTGTGATTATTGTCTAATTAGATAGAAGGCATTGACTAAAGTCTTATTACAACTACTAAAACTACAAGGCTCTCTAACTGATTGGCATTTTGACTCAAACAAACTGTGAACATTTTACATCACAACTGATTTCTCTGTGATCAATCTTGGGATTGACAGCACCAAAATTTACCTTTGCTCTCGATTTTCGTAGACAGTTAATACAGCAGCTTATCTATTCTAGTTCACCACAGCCAACATTCTTAACGCAATTCGGTACCTGCTATGGGCTCTTAATCATATTTTACTGTACTTACGGACACGTTGAACACCAGACTGCATCACTGTTGAGATCCAATTCCTTTCGAGAAGTACCAAAATCGCTGTCGTTCAATATTTGATCCTCTGAATCACATTGGGAAACTACAGACTGCAACTACCTGAACACAGATCGGAAATTCCCAGCAGCCATTTTCAAGGTTAAACCAATGAAAAATATTTGCTGAGGCGCTAATCTTGTGCAGTTCCCGTCTGCCAAAAGATATAAAATTTGACATCGATCAAACAGAACGTTCCAGAGACAATCTGCGTGTTCCGCATTCTCATCATGTGACAAAGGTTACCTGTTAAAGATAAAAAGAAATCTCTGACGCCAATGGAAAACAGATTTTGTCGAACCTAACGTCACCATATCGTCTGTATTGAGTTATACACTTACGAATAAAAGCCAAATTCATCAGAAATTGTAATTTTAAATCACCCACTAGTTAAACGTGACCAACAATCACGTCCTCTCTGTTCGAAACATGTTAGTGATTCAACTAATAACGAGGGCTTAGACACTGTAATAAACTGGGGCTGCAGTAGCGGTAGCAGTGTAAGCAGGTGGATTAGCCTGGGCGTAATAAACTGGCTGTTGATGACCGGGGGATGTTTGATAGACGACACCACCCGTTGGATATGTGCCGTTATTGGGCATTTGATAAACCATTTGCTGGGTAGCCACCGGATAGGCGGATGGACGGCTGTTTGTCATAACATATGTCGTGTTGGTCGTGCTCATCGGGTAAGCGTTGACCGTGTTGACGGGGTAACGCACAAGCGGACGAATCACGACGATCGCTTTAGTATTGGCTGATAGAACGATGTTAATCATCATGGCTAAGCTACCACAAACGATGAAAATGATGTCAGACGCTAATCGCCATTGGCCTTTGTTAAAAGAAAAGAGTTAAATTTGATTGTAGCTGACGTAGGATAAATCATGACGAGGAACTTACATAAGCTAGTGGTGTAACCGTAATGGATACAGTACGGTTTATAGACCCCGGTGGCATTAACCCTTGTGTAGTTGTATGAGTAATTATTGTAGACACCAAGGTTCCATGCATAAAAGATAACGAGAGCAAGTCCACTTAGCAGAGCACAAACGGACATAGAGATCAGTCGGGGACTAAATAATAAAACTTGAATTCAGAAAATGATTTGAGAGATGGTTGAATGGAAAGTCATACCTTCTTTGGATAGTTAGAGATCCGGCTGATATCATAAAACAACCACCCCAGATGCCAATGCCGATCCAATCCACCCATTCCCAAAGGGTTAACAACGTAGCCACCTGTTCTGATACATTTATTTAACTCTGTGTGTTTACTAATGAAACTGTTAACATGTCGTACCTGAACCACCAAGACGATACAACCGACAATCACGTTGAAACCACCAACGATACGCCATTTTTGCATTCCTTTTTCATCGGCTGCCATCCTTGATAAGTAGACGAATGCTAACGAAGAATTAACTAACGACTACAATATGTCGCTAATAATCACGAGACAATGGATATGGCAAAAAAAAATAAATCTATCTAGTGGATTCTCGTCGTGGCCACTGTCGTAGCTCGTTCAGTTTTACAATACGCCAAAAGATTAGGAGAAAAAAATAACAAGGTAAGTATATAACGATCTTTCGTTCTATCAGCAACAAGATAGCTACTATAGCAACGTTTGTGGACTAAAGGCTGGCACACAATACAGCCTGGTTATCATCGATGGGTTTCCAAAGCCAATATCCGCCATAATGATTTTTCACGTTATCTCTGTGCGCTATTTCCTGCACGATAGCCCGCTAACGTAAACGTGTGACGTTATGTCCGTCACCATTACAGCCATCGTGACTCAGCCTGCACAATTTAGCTTTTCTCATAAAGAGTGTCACCTTTTCAAAGAATTCCGTGTATATATTGCGACAGGCATTCTGACATAGGGATGATGCACTGGGTTATCACTGCAATGAAATTAAATCTGAAAAAAAAAAGAATACACTTCAGTTGAATATCTGAACAAAATCTCACATTCAATTCTGAGAAAACAGTCACATTACATGGTAAGTAGCAGAACATTCTTTCTAAGTCTCTCTAAATGAAAAATAGTTTAGTTATGCCATACACAAGAATTTTATAGTGTTCTATTTAAGTCATTCAGTCTTTGTAATAGGGAGGGGCGTGTGGTGCTGGATAGCTGGGATTGTACGCAGGTTGCTGTTGAACAGCAGACTGTGCTGGATAAGCCGGATAGCTGACTTGTTGAGGCGGATAAGTAGGTACCATGTGATGCTGTTCCGGATAAGGTGCTGGATAAGTGGCTGTTGGAGTGACGTACGTCGTGTGGTGGTGAACAGCAACTGGCTGTTGGACATGAGCCATAGCATGAGCTGCCGGACGAGGACGATGCGAGTTTGACGAATGTGAACTACGTCTCGGATGACTTGCAACGATGATAGAGGCTTTAGCCGCCATAAACATGTTTGTAGCAACCGCTAAACATCCGAAGATGATAAACAGAATATCGGATGCCACTCGCCATTCACCTTTTTAGCAAATTGAATGAAATAGAACATCGTCAGATTGCCAAAATGTTTGATGGATCTTACACATTTCAGGATTTTCGTTTTCCCAATTGCCTTTAGATTCTGCGAGTCTGTTGTAGTCGTCACAATCGATGACAGAGACGTTCCACGAATAGAATCCAATCATACAAAGGCCACCTAATATTGATAGAGCTGCAGTTGGGATCATCTTCTTTTGACTGTTAAAAGATAACAATTACAACAATATTATTATTTTGTTAAAGATGACTACAGATGCAAATGAAATATTACCTTCTCTGGAGAGCCCACATTCCGGCCAACACCATTAGTCCTCCACCCCAAAAACCAATGCAAATCCAATCCACCCAATCGTGAAGTGTAATTAGAACAGCCAACTACAAGAAAACCACATTATTTCAAAATTTAATAGAAATGTCGATGGTTAACACTGATTCACGAATTTTATGTACCTGTAGTAAAACGACGATGCAGCCTTCAATCATATTGGCAACTGCCAAATTCCGAAGAATATTGTCAGCAGCCATTTCAATGTTCTTTGGCGAAATCAAGTGAAGACGAGTGACTAAGGTTACACTTTTAGTTCGATCAGAATACTCGCATTGACTGTTATCGCCGTAGCTCTATTTCAATGCTGCTGCCGTTGCCAAGGTAGCAATCAGACCATTTTTGTTCGTTCCACTTTGTCGACGATAAAAAACATTAAAACGGCCCGGTTATTCAAAAAGTGACGTGAATAACGTCAATATGATGCGTGGGTTGATGAAAACGTCAGTATCGATACTAAAGGAAATCGGTCCAACTCATTAAACAAAACTGGGGACTTAAATTGCAAAGATGGCATTGTTCAGATTAGAAATTTAACGATGAGGTGTGAGGAAAGGTGGCAAGGTCTATCGCTTATCTTCTACGTAGTAAATTAACTGAAAAATTCCCCATCCAATGTATGATTTAGCGTGTATCACAGAGGAACAAGACTCACTTGATTTGCCAAACTCAAGTGAATTTTATTTCCAATTTAGTAAGGTAATGCATTATAGTTTATTTAACGTTTTCATGAGTTGGAGCAACGAGAATGAGTTGAATGCAATTGGGAGCATTGGAAAACAAATTTATAAACAGGAATAATCAGATTAGAACGAGCCACGTCTATCGCCAATTATCATTGAAGTCCTAGCCGCCATAAAAATATTAATGACAATTGCAAAACATCCGAAAATGATGAACAGAATATCCGACGCCAACCGCCAACTACCTGTAAGAGACGGGCCAAAATAAGAAAGAGTTAACCGTTATAGGATTAAAGTCTTGGAAAACAGGAAAGATATGCTAATTACAGAGATCAGGGTCATTTTCCCAGTTGCCTCTTGCCCCGTTTGGGGTAGTAGTAATATTTCCACAATCTACGGTTGACACATTCCACGAATAAAAACCAACCATGCACAGACCACCAAACATTGCAAGAGAAGCTGTTGTTATCATTTTCTTCGGGCTATAATAAAAACCAAACTTTAAGTTAACCACTGAAAGCAAGAAAGAAGATTAATACCTTCTCTGAAGAGTCCACATTCCAGCCAATACCATGAGCACTCCACCCCAGAATCCAATGCAAATAAAGTCGACCCAGTCATGAAGGGTAACGAGCACAGCCAACTTCATATTAAAAACAAAAGGACAAATTTAGATTTTAGCTATAAAACTATTATCAATAATCAGACCTGTAGCAGGACGGCGAGGCAGCCCTCGAACATGTTGGCGATGGCCAAATATCGAAGTATTTTATCTCCCATGTTGGGCTGTTTGGGTATTTGGTCCGCGTTATACTAGATGGATTTCTGCACCTGATGGTTGTGAAGGTGAAACACGGCGATGCTCCGGTTAGGAAGAATGTTTTTCTCTCGCCGATTGTCCCCACTTCAAGGCAAAGAATGAATAAACTGTCATCATCTTTTACCTGCTTATCGTCAGAATGGGTAGACATTTTCGGTTGTTATCAGCGATAGAAGGCATAGGGCAGCTTATCATTATACATCAACGTATTCGTGACTCAGCCTTCGGCGACAGGCAATATACAATGCCCTGCTGTATGAAGTCTAAGCCTAGAAAGAGCACATGTAAAAGGAAAGTGTTTAGCTATTGCATCATAATAGATAACGGTTTCAGAAATAAACTTGGAAAGCAAGAGCATACCATTTCGCCATCACTTCCGGATTCTAGGCCATTCCTTTCCAAGTATAAAACACGTAGATGTGTCACATTCCACTGCAGTGGAAATAACTCGATGTAAATCACGTAGGCTGTATCTTCTACTGATTACGAATTCCATTAGATAAATTTTTGCCACGTTTCCGGGATGCAGTAAAATCGCCATCAGGGTCTGTTTTGTAACGAAAAGTTCGGCTGGAGTCAGAGTTCGGATAATCAGAATGGAAACCTCAGTAATCAGATCATCAATATCAGAAAAAAAAAAAAGTAAATGCTACCTGATTTTTGAAGGCCTTGTTTTGTTGTCTGTTTGGAACATTCGATTTTTCCATTCAATTAAATCAAACTTTATGGTTTGTTTGCATCACAAAGTTTCAGAATGAAACGATGTTGCCTTATCAATAGTGCGAAACAAACTTGGATAAAATCCAACAGATTTTACCTGATTTTAGCAAAAGTTTCGATCAAACTTATGGAGTGAAGGCTTGGATTTTGATGTTTTGGGCCAAATCCCTTCAGCTAGGCGAAGGGGAAAACAATTAAACAAGAACCACAAAGTAAATGGGTGGTAAAGCTCGTAAGATTTAACAAATTACTCGGACATCAGCAAGTGAATTGAGGGGTTAGTAAAAAAAAAAAAAGTATATTAGGCAAGATTAAAACAAAAAATACACTGGAACACTAGTACGTGTATTGTTGACTTTCCTATTACTGACTTACTTGCATTAACTATGGGGATGATATGCCCTCCCTAGAAGAAAAAGTGTTGCCATATTGTGCACTTATTGGGATTGATAAACAGCATACCACAATGTTTTCCTTCAAATAATTAGACATTTTTACTTACAAATAAAAGCTTTTATTTACAAGGCAAACCACAAAGTTATAAAATGGAAAGCAAACATTAAGAATTGCCAGTTGTGTACCATAACCTAATACAACAACTCAGAAATCATTCTGATTGAATAGGTGCTGCTAACCCCCCACTAAATATATAGATTGTTATAAACCAAGGACTACGAGTAACAATTCTGCTATTTCGATAGACTAAATGTGTTTCGTTAATTATACTAACCGTTGCCAGCCCATCCTGGAAATCCACACGATGTTAATTTTCCATTAGAACTAAGTTCGAACCATCGTGTGCTTGGTGGTACGCGTCTAGTGATGGAATCATAAGGCATCCTCTGCTGACTCGGAAATTGAAATCCATTGATTCACTAGAGCTCAATGTCAATGATTCATTAGAGCTTGTCAATGATTCATTAGAGCTTGATGACAGTGATTCATAAAAGCTAGATGTTAGGGATTCATCAGAGCTTGTCAATGATTCATTAGAGCTGGATGTCAATGATTCACTAAAGCTCGTCAGTGACTCATTAGAGCTAAATGAGAATAATCCTTTGAACCTAGATGCGAATGATTTATTAGAACTATTTGACGATGACTCTTCTGCTTCAAGGATTAACGATTGGGAGTAACGGCCTCTCAGCAAGCGGGGAATAAGATGAGAAATTGTCCTCCGAGTCGAAACAGGTGCTTCTATGGCTGCACCAAATGTTGGGACATCTTGCACAACATACGACTTCGAAAGAGAGAAAATCATGTAGGACACCAGTAAAAAATTGAAGTCATTGGACGATGTCGGAGTTCTAGTCCAATCCATCTCCATAATTGTATGCCATATCAGAGGAAATGTGGCAACAGCATCGCTATCCGCCCGTATAGTAAAACGGGCCTTTTTCCAAGTTCTTAAACTATCCACTTCGGCAGAAACCAGTGTCAAGTTTTGTTCGCTATCCTCAACGGAGATCTTCATTTTTTCTTTGATTGTTTCCTTTGAATCTCCAGGACATATCGTTAGCTGAAGACCACTCATCAAGGAAGAAAGTCCCAATAATGTTTTATCAACTGGTGGCTCTTTTTCAGTGGGATAGACGCTTGAATTTCGCTCGCTTCTTCCCTCACATTGACGAGTTAATTCTGCAATTATTCGACCATTTTCTTCCAGTTTTTCTTGGATCTCCTTCTTGGCGTTTTTGATCGCATCCAATACCTGAAGCAGGTAAGACTGAATTTCTTTTCTTTTTCCAATTGTTTCTGACCAATTGGTATGTCGTCGATCCTTCATGTCTTCCAGTTCAGCTTTAAGCTTGAGTAGCGCTTCGTGTGATGCTTTGTTCTGATTTTTATCGATAGCTAATCGTAGGGCGTAAACGTTATTCGGTAAACTCGCCACATCATCCCAATGGGTGTGAGATGTGCGGCAGAGTGGACATCTAATCTTCCCATCGTTTTGAATTGCCTGCGTTACTTACAATGATTATTATTCATTTTGGTGTTATTATTTTAACGTGAATGCTTTCAACTTACCACGAGACACGCACGGCAAATGGAATGTGCACACGGCAAGAATTTTGGTTTATGATTAGCGTTGTCGAATTCGCTAAAACAGACGCTGCACGTGATCAGATCTGTAACATCCGCTTCATCGTCGCTAATGATTGAACTCATGTTGCATTACGCCTTCAACACGACTGCGGGTGAGTCGAGAGTAGATACGTCGGCATATGGAATACATTTAGTTATCTGAAAGATAAGGTCGCAGACGTTTCGACATGTTTTCATTTCATTATGGAGCTAAAAAGATAGACACAAAAAGGTACCGATAACGCTATCGCTTCCCTCAAACTACAAAACACTTAAGGTAAACTTCCAAATTGAACATAAATACCGTGTTTGTCACCAATTCTTTTGCTGTATGGCGTTACATTGCTGCATCCGACACAGAGCCATAAATAAGAAACATGAGGTTGTAACGATCGAATCGTTCTTTTGCACATACCTAGAAAAGCGCAAACGTGTTTTTATTAGCAAGCAACAGCTTGGATCAGGTTTACCTTTATTGCGGATCAGATTTATGGCACGGATGATGACGTGATTTCTGTTTGGACTTAACGTCAACTGAAATGCGAGCAAGGCATCGTTTTCTTAAAACCAATGGAAGTTTTCTTTCGTCGGTTGTAGAGACGGTGCAACGTTGGACAGAACTCACCTATAAAAACAGAAAGCGATTCACAGTCTAGCACACAGATCGATTGAATTGTTAAGCAGCCTACATACAAGTCTCCTTGTCTTTCACCATGAAATTCCAGGTAACAATTTATCTTAATTGTACAAAGCTTGTGACTTTTCTGCGTTATTTTAGCCGTTGATATTGTTAATATATCGTCCATAGGTATTGAGCATGTTGGCTGTTGTTATTTTGATGTTGTCTTTGGCTTTGGCGAAACCCATGCCAGCTAAATCCAGCCCAGATGCTGGGATTGAGGCACAGCGGCGATTACAACAACAAATTGAAAAAGAATTCGGAGAGGAGGAATGGTTCGAGGGCTTGAATGGTTTTATCAACAAGTTTGTTCAGCAGGAAGAAGCTTTGAAAAGCCTCTCTAAATCCACTACAAGTCCTGGATCCAAAACCGTTCCACCTTCCCACGCCGTTACCTCTAAAGCTAAGAAACCAGAAGCTCCCCAGGCAACAACCAAGAAAACCATGTCTAAACCTGAAAAGGAAACAGCACCGAAAGCTGACAAGTCGGTAACAGCTAAAGAGGCCAAAACGGTGCCACCTAAGGCTGCTAAACCTACGAGCCCTTTACCTGTTAAATCAAATGCCAAACGGACAGGTGCTTAATTTAACTAATGATCTTAACCTTTTTCCGATAATTCAGCAGTTGAATGACGACACAGTGGCAGCAATGTGAAGGTGCCCTATTAGCCTGTATCTGCGCATTGCCCCACTAGTTTCTCCATTTTTAATTACACTAGAAAATAAGAAAACTAGTGTATAATACAAATTATTATTGCAAGCATATCTTTTCTCGATTACCTTGGAATTCCTACTGTTCTATCTTGCGGCAAAACAGCATTAAGCTGTAGGTCACATTTCATAATTTGTTTGGACACAATGCAAAGGGCTTATCCATTTTCACGATCCGAAGTCCTCATGAATTTATCGCACGTGGAGTAAAACGGTTGTCGTTTGAATTCGACGCTACTGGCACGTCAACAAGGCGTCGTTTTATCGATATCGTTTTCTGATCGGCAGAGTTTTTCTTTTTACAGAAAACACCAGTGCACCTAAAAGAAAAAATGAATTTAAAAAGAGGAACCATATCACTACTACGCTGTCTATACACAGTATCTTTTCTAATCACGAGATAGCGCCACATTACGACACCAAACAAATTGTAACCCAAGCAGGATTTTTTTAGTTGCTAACAAATATGGATCATTTCGGCTGTTATTGTTTCGGTGATTTCATCGGCTATCGCAAAACCAGTGCCACGTAAATTACACTTTTCATCTACAAGTTGACTGAACGGCGGAATAGCAATGCGTTGCTAGCAAATAAACGGCTCGTATGTGGCTCTACAGATGTATAATTCGTAAAAAGGGGATTCTGTTCTTCTAGTGGACGACATATTGCCTGATATAATTGCAGATGTTTCAATTGTTCCTGTACAAACACGGATATAGAATACAGAGCCCATACGCCAAATGAGGTGGTGCACCACAACCATTGTTTTAACATGCAAGTTTAAAGCTATGAAAACCAAATGACCAGGGCAACCTATACACAGATGGGATCTAGACCAAATAGAACGGTGAGTACAATTTTTCCAGCCCACCCGGATTTACGAACGGCGTAACTGGAGACGGGTGTATATATAAAGCAAGGCGTTTGCAATAAATAGGCAGTCGAAAAGGTTTGTCGATCGATTAGCTGAATTCCGACTAGTAAAGCAACAAAAATGCGTTTACACATTGCTTTTTTCGTCTTGGTAGCTTTGGCTACTGTCACTTTAGCGGTATCAATTTCATTTCGTTTAATATTCTTTGCTGTCGCGCTTTTTTAAATGTTTAATAATAAATGGAGAATGTTACGGTTTACTTAGCATTTAGAATATTGTTGGCATGTGGTGGTAATCATTACCAAATTCAACTTTTACGGTTTTTGAACTGTATAGGAACCCCAAAACAGACCTAGACCAACTGGGAGTCCTCGCCCACCGCATCCAAGTGGCCGTCCTCACCCATCACATACTCCAGCTGCTCGTCAGGCACCTACCCCTCGCCCTCCGCCAACTGGAGTTCCTCCCCCTCCTCCACCAACTAGAATTCCTCGCCCTCCACCTATTGCTGCTGTCCGCCAAGGACCTCGTTCCCGCCCTCCTCCAACTAGAGTTCCCCGCCCTCCACCACCAACCACACGAGCTAGCGGCTAAAGGATAAAATTTTAATATTAGTGCCTCCCATCTGACAATTACCAAAGATTCAACGCGTATTTTCGTGTTTTTCAGATTTTTGACGCAATGATTGCTGCTTACAAATCCTAATATGGGATCCGACTAACATCTAATTTAAAAATAAAGTATACGTAAATATAACTGACTTACGTTTTGCATACCTGTCATTTCGTGCCGATTTTACTACACGTTCTTGTTTGGAAATTCGTACTTGCTTCTTATGAAACTGAGGCATCATGTTCATGAGCAAAAACGCTATCACTTATTTAAAGACCAGGTATGCAACAGAGGCTAATATCATTTACACTTAATAAGATCATGTTGTTCTGCATATTAAATTTTCATACAGTCACGAAGTGATTGGTCGTGTTTAGGACAGTTGGATCTTACGACATAGTTAAAATGAGCTTACCTTATTGACACATACTCCATTATTTTCGACGTTGGCTAAAGTTTGCAGGTGATGGGACTCTGCACTAAGGACAGCATTACGAAGTAAAGATGCCATACAGGTACCTAGCGCAAAAAGAAATAAAAACCAAATAAAACTCATGTTTAGAGGAATGAAAACGAAAATGATTTAATAAAAGCATCTTTGCTAATTCGCCCCAGTTTGTAACTGGCATATCACGTTGTGCGTTGCCCCGCGCATATTTAGGGAAATTAACCAAAAGCCATATGAAAAGTACGCAATTCGAGGGAAACCTCCTTTTTTTCAGAAGGAAAATAATACACCAGCAACAGTGATTTTACTCTGCATGTTTCTGTAAAAACCTTGGTTACGACAACTTCCAGTATAAGAGAATCTTTCAAGTAAGTGAAAGATTTTATTATCCAGTATACATCCTTAAACTTTGATAAGCAATTATCTCAGTTGCTGTGCCCAGAAGGCAACATTGTTTTAAACTACCGATTTAAATTAAGTATTAAATAAACTTGGATTACTAGAATTCTTCCCTCCCCCCACAACCAACTGTAGTTCATGGACTTTCTAGTCGTAAAGTTTGTAAAACCTGCACAAAACACATACAACCTTAAATACACGAAACTGATTGTTCATCAAGCTGAAGTAACCCTAGAAAGTTGTGCTAGGTGTTGGGTAAGGTATTTACCTTCTTTGCAAAACTTTTGCAATTGGGTAAGATGCCATATGCCAAATAAGTCCAACAATTTTGTTCCAGATTAAACTAGTTTGGCAGCCCATGCAATTTCCTTTCTAATCGTAATGCTAAACAAATTCTTGTAAAGAAACAAAGTTAGTTATTCAAAGATTATGTTTGCTTCAATTATGATTTTACTCCCCACACTTCATCAAAGGATTGTTGCTCGTGACAGAGATCTTTCCCTCCATTTTGCTGCAATGTTGCCAAATTATTATCAAGTTTGTCGGCAGAAAATGTGACCATTTACTTCGAATTTTACATTGATAATAAATTTCTTGCTTGAAGCACATTACATTTTTTACCTTTCTTTGAATTAAATGCCACGTAATTACTATTTTTCAAGTAGGTGGGGGTTCGCATCAGTTACACCGAGTACACTGGGTTGAACTGAACCGTTTGAAAATTCCCACCCGGGTAATAACTGATTTGCATCCTTTCGGATAGGTCGGGGCGGTTTAAATAGTATTAGGTAATTGAGGTAGAACTCGCCCACACCGATCGAGTCGGATTGTTGCTCATTTGGTTAGTCATTCTGGTTTTCGGGGCGGGTTGGACGGGTCGAGGGCTGTATTTTATTGGCCCCATGATTCGTAGAGGCTTCGATTGGGTTGCCGAATCGGCGTTCGTATTAAATAGGAAGACGATGGACAAAGTTCATAAGTTTATTTTATTTTAATGGTGGTATTGAAAGCAATTAGTGTTAGTAAACCCAAACCAGCCAATTGCTAAGCAAGAAAACTATTGCATTATCTAAAAACAAACATTCCTACTTGGTGCATACAAGTAAACACAAACCGCTAACAAACCGTGAGATAATGCTGAATTGAATTTGCGTGCCCAGTGCAAAGTGAAACCATAACCCAAACTAATTGATGGGAAATAACGGTAGGGAAAAAGGAATAAAGGTACACGTATGTAAAAAGACAAATCGCAATATGAAATAAAGTAAGCGAATGCCGATATGGCAATACTCAACCGTACCATCTTCGCTTGTTCCATTATCCTAACGGGCGTGAATCCCGGGGCTGGGCGGCGATCCTCGATGTCCGGCGGCGATCCTCGATGTCCGGCGGTGATCCTCGATGTCCAGCGGTGATACTCGATGTCCAGCGGCGATCCTCGATGTCAGGCAGTCCTCTTCTGCAGTGCTCGCCCTTCTGTAAATGCAAAAAAAAAAAAAAAAAACACACAGTCAGACACTGAAATTTTTAAGGCTAATAATTTTATAATTTATACTTGGTAATTCTGGGCGACGGTCGTGGCGGCGATCCCCGTTGTCCAGCCGTCCTCTTCGGTGATGGGCGCCCTCCTAAATACATTTTTTAAAAAATATGTCAAACATATTTGATACTTCAAAATTTAAAATGTGTACTTTGCAAGCCTGGGCGAAAGTTGTGGCGGCGATCCTCGTTCTCCAGCCGTCCTCTTCGGTGATGTGCGCCCTCCTAAATACATTTTTTTAAAATAAATAAGTAAAACATATTTGATACTTAAAAATTTTAAATTTATACTTGGCAACTCTGGGCGAAGGTTGTGGCATCGATCCTCGTTGTTCAGCCGTCCTCGCCGTTGGGGATGTGAGCCCTTCTATAAATAGATAAAACACACACAATTAGACACTAACGTTTTAAATGTTAATACCTGATTATCCTTGGCGATGATTCTGGTTGCTCCTGCGGCAATCCTCGACGTCGACTGGCCCTCCTCGGTGGTGTTGCACGCCCTCCTTTTGACGCATAAAAAAACATAAAAACGTGGTTGAAACTTTGCATTTTCAGTTAATACTTCAAGAGCTGTGGGCATCGGTCTGGCGACGATCCTCGTTGTCCAGCCATCCTCTTCGGTGGTGATGTGCGCCCTCCTAAATACATTTTAAAGAATAAAATATTAAATATGTTTAATTATTAAAATTTGTACTTGGCAACTCTGGGCGACGGTCGAGGCGGCGATCCTCGTTGTCCAGCCGTCCTCTTCAGTGGTGATGTGCGCCCTCTTACATACATAAAAAAAATAATAATTAAACATGTTTGATTAATAAATATTAAAATTTATACTTGGCAAATCTGGGCGACAGTCAAGGCGGTGATACTCGTTGTCCAGCCGTCCTCTTCGGTGGTGATGTAAGCCCTCCTATAAATACGAAAAAACACACAATTAGACACTAAAATGTTTAAGGTTAATACCTGGCAAATTCTTCGCGATGATCCAACTGCTCCAGCGGCGATCCCTGATGCCCAATGTCCTCTTCGGCCCCAGGAGATTGCCCTCCTGTGTGCAAAGAAACGAGAACGAACAAAAGAAAAATGGCGTTTGAAAAACTAAGTGACGACAGCTATCAACTTATGTCTAACATTCATCACATACAATAATTACATAACATTTAGTGACACCAATCCTGAAAAAAATATTTATACGTTAGATAGTAGTTGGGAACTAGGATTGATGGGTATTTGGAAATTGTGTAAAGAGGTGGAAACATAAGATTCATTGGACAGAAACGGTTTGTGAGCTACGACTACGTGTACATAATAAATAAAACGATGGAGGCAAAATGGCGGAGGTAGTGTTGTGCACTTATTCTACGTTTTTCTACTCTACCTATGCTTATCCTAGCAAAATACGGTTTGGCATAATGGCAACTCTACAAAACCAGTGAATAAGCAAAACTAAGTGCTGATGCAGTGCATTTCTAGTGAGTGATTGGTGAACCAACAAATAGTGAAACATATCCAGCTTGTGAATGCAAAACTATATCCATGTGCGAAAGTTGTGTGAATCACTACACCAGGGTTTGAAAGCGACAAGTCTAGACTAGTGCATTGCGTGCAGGTGAACAAGCTACTGAGCTTGAAAATGCAAAACGTGGTCTTCGTTCCTTTGTGTGTGTGAATTGCCCGAGGTTGTTCACCTTTTCTACTTCGTTGCAAGAGATTGGGTCAATCGAGGAGGAATGGTCATATCCCCGAGCTCTAGTCGAAAACAAAAAATTTTTCAACAGCTGTTGACCTTCAGAATTACGTTCCTCCACCCTAAAATTTCACCGGATGTGGAACGTCTCTGACAGTATAAAAAGCGATAGCTGAAGCTATTTTCCAGTTACATAATTTCTTCCAGCCCAACTGTTCGGTTGCTTCATTGTAGGTCATTTCGTTCGTCAGGTATGTTGGTTTTTGCTTTATTTGATAAGTTAAAAGTTTATTACACGAGTGGAACATTAGTTAAACCATCATAAATCGTCTGATTGGTTTTCTAATGCTCGATTTGCGTAAATGAAATTACAAAATATAGCACAATGCCAGAGTTTTCTTAGAATTTTCGAGCTATCGCAAAACAGCTGATCATGACATAGAGCGCCGCACAACGGTAAAACTTGCATTCGTAATGTAATTATTTTTTTTATTTTCAACCAAATTAATTTAAATTAATGACTAAAAACAAATTGCACATGGATCATATATTTTGCTAATTTAACAAAACCGACTTATGTAAGATTTTGTTAAATGGGGCCGAAATATACTGCTGGAAAGGTTGATGTATAGACCGTTGCATGTAGGTCTCTTTGACTGGTGGTCTAGTCATGCCTACTTTGCATTCTACATTGCATTGAGGAAATGATGGTTTGACTTTGCGGGTTGGATACGAAGGATAACGTTCCATTACTACGATTGGCGCATATTTGCATCCGCGCCCATAACCACCATTGCAGCCTTGGACTTCATTTGGCCATTCGCAGCGATCCCTGGGCAGTGGATCGTAAACAGTGCCGGATGGGCAAGGCTGCATTCCAAAACAAACAAGTAAAATTATATGAACGAAAAATTGTTTTGAAAAAAAGATAGATTTACCTGGAAGACGGTGGCGCCGTTCTGATGGCATTGATAAAACGAGTGAGGATTGTTAGGGTTTATATAATTTCCATCTTTTTTACCAACACAGAAACGGGACCATTTCTCCGGTTGTTCAAAATATCTCGATTCATGTTCTGTTTCAGCAGCCCGCTATGTTAAGAAACAACGTTTAACTCCTTTCATGAACTAATTGATGAAATTTCTGCTTACTATTTGTTTAAAGTTCCTTAGATCCTCAGAAAAGCCTCTTGGATCCACCCTTTTACCCCGTGGTTTATAGGCGGGCACGGTAGCTGGCTTGCAGGACGGGCATTGAGGTAGATCACTGCAAGGCTTATCTTTGACGGACGGGGACGGCGTTGGCAACACGATGATGGGTTGTTTGTCATAGCAATTCCCATAGGGGCCATTACAGCCCTGGACCAATTGAGGCCACTCACAGCGATCCCTTGGATAAGGATCATAAACGGTTTTCGGAGGACAATGCTGGAATTTCCAGAATTATGGAGAATTTGAATAAGTATGTTTCTAATGATTTAATATTATATTTATTGAATTTACCGTTAGCTGGGTGATGCCATTTTGATGGCACTGATAGAAAGAATGGGGATTATTCGGATTGATGTAATTACCATCCTTTTTCCCTGCACAAAACCCGTTTTGCTGTTGGTAAGAATCGCCATAACTTTTTAATTCTTTTTCTTTATCAAGAAACTCCTCGGATCGCTATGAAATAAAAAAAAAATTCGTCAAGAATACAATTAAGTTTTGAATATTAATGTTATTAACTTACATCGTCTTCTAATTGGTTTTGTTCTGCTTGTTCTTGTTCCTCGTAATCAAGGTAGTCTCGCAGCTCTTCATCGAAGGAATTGGCGGAATTTGCAGCTAAAAGTCCAAAAACGATGGCTAGAATCGTCTTCCATTTGAAAGATTTGGTTGAGATTACAGTTGCTCTTGCCATTGTAAGCTGCAGTCTGTGGACTTACAGCCACTTACTGTACCGACTTCAATTCAACGTAAGTGTTTAAAACGATTGGCTCCATACACAGGACAGGGCAAATGAATCTTTTCAATTCCACAAGAATTGGGAAAAATTGGGAAGTGGTGAACAACTGAGGAAGCTGTGGCAATCTAGACTATCATTGGAAATAATCAATCAAACCGATTAGAATTTACCATCATTTCCTTTTGTGGTTAGGTAAGTATGGTGAACCATTTCCTTGATCAGCTATTGTTATTTACAAAAAGTAAGATGAAATTAAATCTTGGCGTATTTTTAATTTATTTTGCTAGTACGGTAGGTTGTATTTGAACAAAGATAAAATACAACACTCCCGTTGAAGCATAATGGCCTAATTTGAAATGTGTAGCATTGGAAGAAACAACTTTGTTATTCAAAGTGTTCTTTTAAGGCCTGGAGTGAAGGAGGAAGCATCGTAAGGACGTTAAGTCGCTTTAACATTTTAAAAGGAATTTTGTTGCTTTAAGTTACGTGAAGGCTATTAAACCGCTAATTTGATAAATTACAGCAATGCAATGACGGCCTGGATGTTTAGCGACCGTAGCCGCCATAGCCGGGTGGTGAATATTGGGCAGCAGGATTGAAGTACGGTTTCTTTACGGGGACCTTAGGTATATCCACTTTGCACTCTTTATTGCATTGAGGAAGTGATGGCTTGGGATATGGGTATCGTGTCACATAATAGCGCAATTCGTACTCTGCGTGGGCAGACTGCTACATCACCATAAAAAGAAAAGAAAAGAACTTCAATTAAATCACATTATACACCAAAGACACTCGCATCTAAAACAAATGCAGGTAAACTAGAAAGTATATGAATAACTGACTTACATCTTCGTCAAACTGGTATTCCCAAGCTCTAGTTTCGACGCGAACAGATCGAGCAGATGGTTGGTAACTGGGCACTTTTGGAGCTTTGCATGCTTTGCATTGAGGGGCATCTCTACATGTCCCATAGTTCGGCTGAGGTCGTACAGGGTAGTATTGCTGGTAATGTCCATATCGATTCCTCTTTCCGTAACTGGGATATTGCCTCCATTGATATTGAAGTTCATGATTTCTCAAATCACCTTCCTCGCCAGGTTCGGCAGATCTCTATATTATTGTAACATTTTATAATGGAGTAACTATTAATTAACAGATTTAGCTTAACTTACAGTTTCTTCGAATTGATTAGGATAGGCCGATTCTTCTCCTTCGTAACCGAAATTGCCCAACAACTCTTCGTCGCCGAATGCGCTTGAGGCATTTGCAGCGAGAAATCCAAGGAGAACGAGTAAGTTGAACGTTAAACTGAAACATTTTGATGGGGTCAAATTACCAGCCATGTTGAATGTCAGCATTTCGCTAAGGAAATGTAGTTCAACTAGTTCAATTTGTCTCGCAAGCAACAGCTTTAGAACCTGTAAAATGTTATTTTGCTTTGGTTAGCATGGTGGTTATAAACTGGTAACTTACGAGCGTTAAATTTTAGAGGAAGTGGTGACAAAAGGAAATCCGGGATTAGAACATTTTGACATTTAGTAGTTCTATTATTCGTAGCAATTCAACTGCGGTTGCCATCCAGCTCAGACGAATCGTTCCTTTGAGATGTTGGTGACAAAATAAAACTACATTATCTTTGGATCTTGTAGGCTGTATATTTTGCTAAAAGGTAGTCTTTCCTGCCCATGTCTTTCCAATGCCTCAAGGTTTATCAGTATATTCCACAAAGAAGCTGAACCAGAAAACTTTAATGCCCAGTTTTTTCATGTGTAAAGAACATTAGTACTTGCTCACTCTTTATTCGCTCGCAGGCTTGTTTAGATAGGGCTTTTACGTTTTGATTGCTTTGGTTGTTAGATCAACTGGTGAGTCTTGAAAAATGACCTAGACGACTGATTTTACAAGTGGAATCAAAAATTGATTCTCTTCAGGGGCAATAGACATGAAATAAAGTTATATCATTTTAGTCTAAAACAACTATTAGATGTAACTTGAACTATGGCAAACACCATTAAGCACGAAAACAAACATGTCACTGACTTTGTAAAACGAATATGCAACCACATAACTGTAATTGGTTACCCATGATGGTACTAAGAAAGGCTAAAGTTTCTAAAAGACTTACGCCTTGGTCATGGTTCTGCCAGCCCTTGTATGAAATTGGCTGGGTGTTTCTCTTACCCACGTGGGGCAGACAGGATGTTTGCCTGTAATCGAATTTTCTAGACAAAATATCGTGCCATTAATATTCAATTCATGTATACAAAATATATATGTACCCTACGCTTCACACAGGGACTGCATTTGCTTCATACGGAATTTTTAGGTATTTTAATGGTCCAAACGAACTTCGGATTCCAAGTTCTTTGTGTGATAATCTGCATATCTTGCTTGACTTTGACTGTCGAGTACGTCGTCTGCAGGAGTCAAGTTGAAAGAATCCATCAGGTGTATTGCTTTGGAATTTAAGATCAAATTATTTCGTAAATATTTCAAATTTATTTGCACAATCAAAAATTACTGGGCTATTCATGGAAATCTAAATTACTGAAATTCCCCTTGTGATAACAGTCACTCGCGTTTATTTCTTCCCACAGCAACCAACGTGTAGTACTTGTTATAAGTGGGAGAACCAAGATGGCAATAAGCCATGCTCTTACCCTCTGAGAGCATAAGGTATTCTTAAAATCAAAAATCATGATTAAGAGTTGGGTTTTATTGACTTGTAGTTTGGGGGGTTTTGTTTAAATGGATTTGAATTAGTTGTTTGACTCTTTTTTTGAGCGAGTTTTTAATTCAGGAATCCAATGCTTATTTCATTTCATCATTTATGTCATATTCATTTCATCATTAATATTTCAGCCCTTCATGTATTACGCTTATTATGAAGATTCTCTAAATGTTTTTGCCAACCATCAAGCTCACCAATAATAGGTAAAGTTTATTGCCAGCTTCAAACATTTTAGGTAACCAAAAGTATCTAAATTGTTTTTTGTTATGAATCAATGTTTTAGGACAAAATCACACAACAAAACGAAAGATAAATTATTGAAGATGTGATAATCCCTTAGCGACCATAGCCAGTGATCTGGGCAGATGCCTGGTATGGCACATATGTTTCTTTCGCTGGTTGCTGTGGTACGTAGGTTTCTTTTACTGGAAGTGGCACATAGGACTGGTATCCATTGTTGGTTTGCTTACCACCGGAACTTCCATGCGCCCATTCACAGCGATTACGAGATTGGTCAAAAACTAAACCGGCCTGGCAGTTCTGTTTAAACGGAGTTATTCAAAGTAACCGTGAATAATAATCAGGAAATCTAATTTAACATGGACACTTTGTCTTACCATAGTCCAAGTTTGCCCGGCCTTGTCACACATATAGAAGGCGTTAGGGTTTGAAGAATCTGCGTAATTGCCATCCTTTCGGCCGTAACAGAAATTCGAGACCTCTAAAAGACGAGGTGGTCCTTCCTTACTTTGCTGCTTAACGATCGTGACAAGTCGAAGTAGAATGTAAATAACAACATTTAGAACGGAAACATAAAAAACACCCCTAGCTAAAAAGAAATCACACTTACGCGGATCTCTTCATATTGGCTCATAAATTCAGCTGGTACGTCACCGTAAGCTCTGGATTCTTCTTCGTCATAAGCTTGGCCTTCCTCGTCGTCGTAGGCTCGTTCTTCTTCTTCGTGATCCTCTTTTTCATCATAGCCCTGTCCTTCTTGGTAAGCTCTGGCTTCTTCTTCATCGAATGCAAAGGACTCGTCGTCCTCGAACGTTGGACGCGATAAGCCTAAAGTTAAAAGCCCAAACAGGACGATCAAAGTAATTGTCAATTTTTGAGCCATGTTGTTTTCTGTGCCTTTGAACGTGGCCAAGATCAACCGTTTGTTCAATTCACAGTGAATAGCTTTATATGAAATCCTTTTACTTATAACGGTTTTGGTCTACAGCTTGATAGTTCCTAACGAAATAACATAGCATGTGATTGTACACATGTATTGTATCCTGTAGAACAATTGATATCTTTGTTGTTGTGACGGGAAGTTTGACTGACAATCTTAGAATTTTGCCACACATTCCAAAGCGTTGGTTAGTTAGAACGAAAAGTTTGTCTGAGGTTTCTAAATTCCGTTTTATGAATTGAAATCGCATCTATTCAACCACTATTTCCCCATGTGGTTTTCGAAGGACGGTTATTGCTAAGCATAAATGACATATTTCAAAATGATTTATTATTTGTTTTTAGGTGGTTAGTTTGGTTGAGATAAACAAATGTCAGCATACGCAGCAGAGAATTTGATACGGGAATAACGCGTCCGTCACAACAAGTACAAGTCTCCCGCCCAATATTCCGTAGGCACACCAGCTCTATAAACTTAACCAGGCCTATGTTAATACTTCACATCCCTCTTAACGGACTGACTGTTGAGCAGTAACAGGTGCGTATGTACTCTTCTCTTCAGAGATTGCCTGTAAAATTATTGTGCGTTAGGATGGAAAATGCTAATAATTTCGAGTACCTCGCTGCAAACACGATACCCATTTGGCAGCACCGGAACCACCAGGAACAACAAGAAGAACAAAAAATAGAAAAGGTAAAGAAATCACGCTTCTTAAATTATTACCAATAAAAATTAAATTTTGTATGTTTCGCAATTGTCAATAGAACATCCGTACGGTGCATCCGGCCGTTTCATTCGACGCGAGGGCTGATGCTGATGCACTTTACAAAGCCATGAAAGGTCTGGGCACTGATGAAAAAGCTCTGATGGCCATTCTCTGCCATCGTAGCAACAACCAGCGCGTCCTAATCAGCCAAGCTTACAAATCAGGATATGGGAAAGTAAAGATTGAAAGCCACCAAATTGCACCTGTTCTTACATCATTTCCTGTAGGATTTGGAATCAAAATTGAAGAGCGAATTGAGTGGCAATTTCGAAAGGGTTATGGTGTCCCTCTGTCTGCCTACAGCTGATTTTATGGCAAGAGAGATGTACGAAGCCATGGCCGGTTTGGGGACGGACGACCAAGCCCTGGTTGAAATACTCTGCAGTAGCACAAATAAGGAAATGCAAGAAATGAACGCTGCCTATCTTCGTTGTAAATATTCAATTAGATTTATCGATAACTGTGTTCAATTTTACGTTAAGAATGAAGTGAGTGTAGGGCTTTAATTTGATTTCCGATTCATATGTTTACAGTTTATGGCCATTCTATGGAAAAAGACATCGTTGGAGACACTTCGGGCACTTTCAAAATGATCCTTGTTTCATTGGCCCAGGTTCACTTTGAAACAAATTTGTTAATTATACAGATTAACGGATTCTAATTTTTCGCAGGGTGGAAGAGATGAAAATGATTTTGTTTTTGACGAACATAAAATAAAATCGGACGCACAACGTCTGCATGACGCAGGTAGAACATCACAGATAATTTCAGTTCATTTAATTGATCGATCGTTATAGCTAAATACGTTTTCTAGGAGAAGCTCGACTGGGGACGGATGAGAGTGCTTTTAATTCCATTCTGGCCACGCGTAGCTGGGCTCACTTGGGCCAAGTTATGATTGAATATCAATCAATGTTTGGCAATAGTTTGGAAAAGGCTATAATGAGTGAATTCTCGGGCAACGCTGAGAAAGTGTTACTGGGAATATGTAAGAATGACAGTTGTAAACAAAGTAGGTGTGCATTACAATTATACTTATCTACTTTGTTGCAGTACAATGCGCAGTGAATCGGCATGCATATTTCGCTCAGCGACTCCGAGATTCGATGAAAGGATTGGGCACCAACAAGTAATTGATTCTGAAAAAATTTCGCTTAATTCGAAAGCTAAGGTTGAATTGAAATGTTTGTAGTCGCACCCTTATTCGGTTAATCGTCGGCCATTGTGACAATGATTTGGGCAACATAAGGCAGGAATACGAAAAGAAATTCATCCGAAGTTTCGCAGCAGATGTTATGGTATACGTTATGCTCGTATGATTTGTGAGAAACGCAGAATAAACTAATTTTTCTCTGTAGGACGAAACGTCAGGCGAATACAGACGGGCTCTTATGGCTCTTCTGGGCTCTAAAACCAACCTGCAGTGAACTGTGGAAATTGCGTGAAATATTCCTATAAGCTTCCTGACCAATTTTGAATGTAAGGAATAATTTTACTTGCTAAGCGTATTATACTTAATGAATCACTTAAATGTACGTATACAAGCAACCCTCCCCCAGGCCATGTAGGGACTGAGCCGAGTTGTACTAAGCCCTAAGGGGAGGAACAGCAGGCCTTGGATACTCTTGTAAAATAGCTTTAAACCTTACTGGCTTTTAGGTAATTGAAAACTTATGAAAACTGAAAAATGAACTTTAAAAAGTGTGGTTTGATCTTTGATGTAAATGTATTTTAAATTAATTTGATGCCAACGTAAACTGACATCAAGCACTTGAAAGGTTACAAGAACACCACCGCATATTAGGTGGGTTCGAAGCAGGTATAAATGCCGCGATTGTTTATCATATCAGTGTATTCCATACGGAATTCATATACTAAAATTGGAACGATACAGAGAAGATTAGCATGGCCCCTGCGCAAGGATGACACGCAAAATCGTGAAGTGTTCCACATTTTTGTCAAAACAAAAGGGAATATCTGCTTGTGCATTTTTTTATAGAGCTAACCATTTGCAAGTCATCAGTATGCAAGTTTCGAAAAAACAATCGCCATGTTAAATTACTATTCAATACACTGCTACCTGAAACTAAAAATTCAAAAGGATCAAATTTTTCAAATTCTAATGGATGCTGACGCAATCTTTACCAATTATGCAATCCAATTCAATTCACCAAAATGCTTTGAATAGACATTGGTGACCTTGTCAAACGATTGCCAACCATGTCTTCACGTATATCGACATGTCTGTAGAGTCCACTGCTCGGGCTTACCTATAGCACATCTACCTGTGATGTAACGATGTAGACGTCCATAGGCGTTGCAACACAGACAGAGATTAATAGTTTGTGTTATGGTAGTTTCGTAAATGAATTACCTACATGAAATAGAACGGCGATCTTACTTGTCTTGCAATGTCGATTGGGTGTACGTATAAAACCAAGATGTCGGCAGCAAAATCAGTTAAACCTGTCGCATTTGTTCCACGGTTTTAACGTCATCTGCTGAGCTCCTAAACAAACGAAAAAAATGGAATACAAGGTATAATTTTGTTTTCATGAATTTTTCAATACTTATTTAACACATGTTATTAATCTAAAAGCCTTTACGTACAGAGCTTTAATGTACTTTTATTATCTGCTACTATAGGGACTATCACTGTTAGTTGTGATGATTGTTGCCACCTTAATGGCAAATGCTTTACCTGCAGTAGATCCAACAGCCGATGACATTACAGCAGCCAAAGGAGTATGCATAGATTAATCTGAAGTGGCTGTGTGTCATACGTTTGCAATTATTATTTGTTATCCTTCAGATGGTTGATGAACTGGAAACGGCTGCTAGCTATAGGGAAGTATATTATCGTCCTGCAGATCCCAGGTGCAATCCTTGCTCCATCCATTGCCCATCACCGTGTTGGCCTCCTCGACCAACCTCAACAACCACAAAAACACCACACTATTATGGACAGACGACCAAAGGATATTACCCAACTAGTACGACGAAACCAACTCACCCAACGAAACCAACTAGCACGCCAAAACCGCCAACGTGCCCCCACTGCGTTCCGTGTACCCGTCGCCACCCGATTTTTATCGAAGTTTGCCTCGACGTAATCCTTGATATTGATCTTAAATAAATCAACGGATATATCATTTGAAAGAGTAATGATAATATCCGAAGGACATATTATTTCACAACTGCGTTTTGGGGTACGAGGAACGATTACTTTTAGTGTTTAAGTTATAAATACCATTTTCTTGATGACCTTTTTTCGTTTTTGGGTGTGTTTTTCTTTCTGTCCTCAACTGGAATAATAAATTTGATACGGGAGCAAGACTATAATTAATATCTGAGATATGCATGTAGCTATTGTGATTGGAAGAAGATCTAATATTTTACGTAACACCTACGACGTAAAAACATTGCTAGGGTGGCAATCTGTTTTGGGATCAACGGTGTGCCATTGTTGTTCAATCAGCTGTTTCTTTTGGAAGTTTTTTTCCCGCTTATTTTAATTTCTATACTGAAACTTATTTAAAGAAACATGACAACCATGTCGATCATAATGTCGAGAGGTGCAAAAAAAGTGAGAGGTTTAGAAATTGAATTCCTTTATCAGCGTGTTAATTAAATCATATTTGAGTCAATCAGTGTGTTAATCAACACACACGGTAACAACATAAATTATTATTTCTATTTGATTTGAGGTTTATTGTTCCTTCTTAAATTTTAGATCCTTGCATCCAATTGGAATGCGCTAGTCAAACGGAAAAGCCTCCTTATTTTTTAGAGTGTTTCTCCGCCATTTTGTCTTCATCAGAACAGACCGGTTGTTGGCTAGATTGATAAAGGTAAGTCTAATTTAATAAAAAAAACGACAAACTAGCTTTGATGGTCCTCCAACCGTTTATTCCCCATAATGTCCTTATAACCCCAAAAGAATAGGTACTAGACTAAATGCATTGATGGAAAAATTTTCCAAGAAAATGTTTCCATATTACAGAGAACATGATCATATGGAACCACAGACATGGTATAGGAGAAATGTACTCCTATACCTTGCCACTGGGTAGCACAGTCAACCAATATTCATTTGAAAGCTTCCTAACATCCAAAAACATCCTCTTCTAGGAGCAAGCCAACAAAATTGCTAAAGTTGTTGCCATCTCTGTCGTGGATGACTCCATGAATGTGGATTATTCTGATTTCATCTCCTTTTTTTAGTTCTAGACTTGACTGTAATGCAAAAGTATTGAATGGTGTGCAATGAGCTTCTCCAATTCTGGACCAATCCGCAGTTGCACTTTTCATTTGCAACTGAACTTTAGCATTACTATCCCAACTTAGGCCTGAGTAAGCGAAGAAATATTTCCCCGCTTTTGGAGCAATGAAGACTCCAGTAACAGGGTTCAACGCATTCCCTACATTCAGCCTTAATTGATTGAACGGAATGACAGTATTGGCAGCGCCGTAGTTCCCAATTCTCTGGGCATGGAAGTAGACTGGGAAGGATTTAACATCAGCAAATCCTATCCATTTCTGGAAACCTTTAAGTATGAAATTATTAAGATCAGAAATTAATTTAATCATTCAATCTCACGTTTAGACTTACTGGGGTCGTTTACAGCTTTCGAAAAATCACAGAAAACAGTTTCCACCATTTTGATTCCCATAATTAAAAACATTCCACTTGAAGTGTGGCCATTGTTCTTTAGATCTGCGCAGGATTTTGGCATTTGTGTTGTTCCCTGTCTAAGGCTGACGTTGTGGCTTCGACTTTCTCCATGCACGGCGTTTAGAAGGGATTCCTGTCGTTGGACTTTGAGTTCCAGCTTGGGTGCCCGCCTTACTTGAGTTTTCATTTGATTCACTTCATTCACAAGTCGGGTAATTTGAGCTTCTAAATTTCCCTGTTTTTATTTTTTTATAAAAAAGTTGAAATAATTCTTCAACTAACGACAATGGAATAAGAGGAAGCTTACATGCTGTTGAACCTTTTGTTCCAGAAATTCTAAACGGCTGTCCTTTGAAGCCAAAACTTGCTCAAGTTTCATCTTATTATTTGGAAGTACACAAACATACAGAGGAACAATTAAATATGTTCGAAATGGATGTAAGACTGCTCGATTGATATGATTGGCTTACGTAATTGTTTCTCAGTTGCTCCAGTTGCATATCTACGGTTAGACTGGCTACGACATACGACGTCGACCAAACAAGTACCAAAACACCAAATTGGGTTGCAGAGAAACGAGCCATTTATTAACTGATATTGACAACTTACCTGCACGAGAGACTCGTTGGACAGTGTCCTTCCGTGGAAAATCCAGCGCATTTTGTAGGACTCGAACGGACATGAATACCTGGTGTATCGGTAAATTGATTCGTTCTTTTTTCTATTATTTTCATTACTGGCTCTTGGTTTACTATTTGCGCAGGTGTAGTACACGTTGAAGTTAATACGGACGTATTGGTATGTATTTTTTTTTTTTTTTTTTTTTTTTTTTTTTTTTTTTTTTTTTTCAGCAACCGTACTAACATACATATCAGGCTTGGTATATTGATCAACTGTATTTGAACTAGTTAATTGCGTACACGTTCAAGCAAAGCTAGGTAAACATTTTCGAACATAGAATCACTAACTCGTATGAATGTCTACCACAATTTTCATTACCAAAACATTTCGTAGTTAACAGGCAATATTGATTTGACCTAAACCCAATAGGCTACCAACTTCGTGTGTGCACACAGCTGTTTAAGCTTTCCTGCTCGCACCTGGAACGTCAACGCGTTAGTTCTCAATCAGTAAAATTAGGATGGAGTCATTTCGGATTAAACATAACTTCATTTTATATTCTATGGTTCGTCGTCTGTTTTACGATTTTTTTTTACGATTTTATTGGTTTGTTTAATGATTCTTTTTTCTCGACGGTTTTTAGTTAATGGATGTTCAGGCGAATTTGTTGTTTTCTTGGATCATTATTGTCTCCATGCAGAAAGAGATAATTATGGAGTATTGTCCAGCCACTTGAGCTCGATGAACCAGCTATGTAAGCAGAGTAACATAACCGAATGTACCATCTTTTTGGCGCGACCCATTGCGGGACACTCGCTATTCACTGATCGCTCTCTTGGGTGACCATCTTTGGTTTGATGAGGATGCCTATCGTTTTGGGTAGTAATGAAGCACCTAAAGCACTAGCCATTAGCTCAGTTGGAGACATTCGTAAGCGACTCGCCTGTGGTAAAAAAAAAACAATTATCAATTTCATTTCGTTGATTCTTCTTCTTTCAGTCAAAAATTTTTTCATTGTAAAATTGCTATTTCTGAATTAGTTTTTAAAAATTGTTATTTTTGTTTTGCAGGAGAAGGCGAACGGAATTTTTATTTTACGCCAAAAATGCGGTGAATTAAAAAAATGTCCAACTGTCGTTCAAGATTAAAAACTTAACAATTTGTTTTTTTTTTTTAATTTACCCTCTGCAGGGTTTGGACAGTAGGGTGAAACAGGTCATCAACCAAATAATTTCTCAGCAGAAGGCATATTCTTTTATTGGATGAAAATGTTGCAAAACATACTCTTTTTCAGCCGCTTTGGTGGATATGTTTGTGGATAAGATATAAAACATTCAAACTAGCATTTTATTGATAAAATCCCTAATTCTGAGGCTGAAATTTATTTTTTGATTTCGTTTTTTCCCCAGAACAAGTTAGGAGGGATACAGCCTCGAATTACCAATGGCATTGTTGTCTGTCTCAGGCCGCAGATGTGTCAACGGTATGCCACTTTTGTCTTACGCTTTTCATGATGGTCTGCTACTAGAAGTATTTATTTTTAGGTGTGACAGCTCATCCAGCCTCTTGAGGCATCAACGAATTTTTTTATCGGTTATCTCCTTTTGTCATTCGGTAAGCTAGAAACACAGCCTAGCCTCTAACTCAACAAACAGCACAGAAATGTGAGCATTCATTAACTAACGCACCTAGTACAAATAGCAAAAGTGTGTTGGATTGTAGGATCGCAACTGTTGCTAGGGTATACCAGTTTACCAACGCGAACTATTTTTATTGTAGGCCAGCTGCGACTAAGTCGTAAAATGAGTTGTGTGTGTTAAAGCCTCGGGGCGACATAACAAACCCCAGAGCCGAGTTGGCCGTTCATTCCCAGTTCAGTGTTATCTCAGCAACATAGGAGACCAGCCAAACAAGTGGAGGCTGTTGCACGCCCAGCTGAAAAAGCACAGTTTCTGCGTTAACGAATTAAACATTCCCGACTCGGATTTCTTTTACTTTTCTACGTGGATGACGCCTTTTCCGGTAAATAGTCAGTGACAATTTTATTCAAATAATTTCTTACCATCCTACAGTGTATTCTACCGAAATGCTTGTCGTTTGGTTTGTGCATAGTGTGACCGCTGTGATGTCGTGTTTCCATCGAATTCAAATAGAAAGTGGAAAACCCAATGACGTAAGCGAATTTGTGACATCCTGTTCTAAAGAATAATGTCAACATCTTGTTGGCGCCCATGCATTTTGTGTGTACTATGTGTCTGTAAGACATCCCTTGAAAAACCATGGCGACCGGATGCCACTAGTCAGACGGTAAAACCAGAGAAAACTTGTCGTACACATGAACCCATTTGTTTGTAAAAGTGTAGTTTGCTATTGTGACTTGATTTTTAGATTGCTTTTGTTTTTTTATGTTGTCGTTTAGGCCCAGAAACCTGAAATCAGTTAGAAGATACAAACTACTGTGCATCTGTTCATTGTGTTGCAAGCAAATTCTTTCGACATGGATGGGGAAGGAGCGACCGTTGTTGAACAAATTCATGCCCAGCCAAAAAACCCAGGACGGGAATATGAAACAGAAGAAGATGTTGCCAAAGAAATCCGAAGTTGGATTCAGTTGGATAATGAAGGCATCGATCTGAAGCTTTTCCCCAACGCTGTGAGTCGTATCGAATCAGAATTGGGACGTCCACTTTCTTCTCTCGAAACGACGTGTCTCGAGGGGCAATATGTAAAAATCGTGTTGCAGATGTGGTACAGCGAGGCGTTTAGAAGAATGTTTGACGACCTGGAGAACGCAGAGAGTGATATTTCCTTAGAAATATCTCTTCTCCTATATGAGTTGAATTCTGTTAATTCATTTCAAGAAATTGCTGCCGAATTACCGTTACCTGGATCGCGACTTCGAAATTGGTGTGATCGAAGGTGTAGGTATCTTCAATTGATCGTCAAACAGGAAGAGCTGTTTAAAGACACTCCTCGTTTTACTATCCTCGTTCCCTGCTATTTTAACCACTTCAAAATCTTTTGCATCAACGAGCTTTTCTCTCGGTGCTGGAACTACGTCGTCAAAGACAAAACATATGGCAAGAAATACAGGAATTTCATTGCCGCATTCGACAACATCCTAGCGAAAATCATTGAGTTTAAGGATATTATGGAGAAGATTGATTACGACAATATGTTTGCTATGGACAGCATAACTAATTGGCTGGAATGCATCAGCAAGATTTGTGAAGACTTCCCGACCGTCTTCACCGATGAGAATGAGATCCAACGCATTAAACAAGCAACCGCTTCAATAGCTGATGGTGATTGGACCCCGAAATTCATTTCACTGGTGAAAGAGGTTTTCAAGAAATACCTACTGCCTAAAACAAAAGTCCAAGTCAAGAAGGAAGACGGAAGAGAAATCATTTCTATCCATGGAAATGTAGTATTTCTCAGCAAAATTATGGCGGAAATGATTGAATTGAAAACCACAGACGTACAAGAAATTGAAATTGTTGGATTGGTGTCTGTTCACGTTGATTGCGATTTGGAAAATGAAATCTGGCACGGTATCAACGTAGGTGTTGTCACTGATAAGATCATCGTTGACTGTGACGTTTCTTGGAACGTGTCTGGTCAAAACATGACCCATCAAGAAGCAGGTAAACAAATACAATTGATTGGTGACAGACGATCGCTGTAGTAATTCAATTTCCATGTAGAGGAACAACGGCAACCAGGTGAGAGTGGTGGCAATGTACACATTGTTTGCAACGAGATAATCAACGCAAATCAATTTACGATTATATCTAACGGAGGCGACGGAAGTGCGGCTCACAAATGGACAAGAGAAGAATTTAAAAAAGCCTTTCCGTCCATGTCATTATTTAATGGCACTGGCGACCGAAACAAGAATATGATTACGAATAAATTACGAAATCTTCTGCCGGGGGAGAGTATAGCGCAAGAGCTCAACCGCACTAACTTCATAATCAACGAAAGTGTGGAAGATGCCCAGCTACTCATGGTATCTTTTTATGAAACGGAAAAAGGATGTGTACAAAAGGAGGAAAGGCATACGCTTATCTTTATCCAAGGTATTACGATTGTGTTAATTCAGGAAGAAACAAGTAAAGATGAACAATAAAATGCTTTTTAAATTTATGTTTTTTTTTTTCAGGGCGAAAAGTCGGACAAGGCGGATATGGTGGTACTGTGACCTTGGAGGTGTTAAACAGATCCCCTTCTGTCCAGCCTAATCTTCCATTTATCGGCTTTCAGAAGCGTCTACCGTATGCTACTCGAATATCTGATGTCTATCAGGCGTCCGGTTCTGATGGTCAAACTGGTAAACCTGCCGGTGACGTTGGTTTCATTCACAACGTTAACAGCGACAACTGCGACACAAATGTGGAAGGAAATTATTTTGGCTTTGAAACCGATGCCAGACTGGAGTTGAACTTTAAGGATAAATCATCAAACGGTGAAAATTCGTGTGCCAAACAAGTTCAACCTGGAGGTGGGACTTTAAGGAGGTATACGTCGATAGAGATTAAAGAGGGTCTGTATGAAACTATAAGGCTGGTCGAAGCTGTTAAGAAGAAGGTTATCCTACACCAAAATCTCTACCAGCATCTTTCGCAAATAAGCCAACGCAAAGAAATGTTCCAAACACTCCAAGCGATGTTTTCCAGCCCATTACAATCGCAGCCAGTTACCAAGGACGAGGTTTTGGCGAAACAAGTTCAAAGCATAGAAATTCAACTCGGACAGCTGACTTTTAGAAATCAACAGCTTCAATTGGACAATAAACGAGCGAAAATGGTGAAGCCAGCCTGCCAACTGCAATTGAAAGCCAACGATGATGATTCTACTTCGTTACTGGTTCACAACCAGCAAGTTGTAACTGGACGTGGAGACGTGGCATCCGCATTGAACATTGTAATTGAGCCAAACCAAACGCCTGAGGAAAGAAACGTCGATTGTATCATCAATGGTATGATACGAGATCTTCAAATATTGAACGGAAATTTAAATCATGAATTTTTGGACAGCGTAAAAAAAAGCGTTTCCAATTCCAAAACAATGGATCTTGATGCAGCCATACTGTCTGCTCGAGATTTTTTAATGCAAGGACGACGCCCTGCAGCGACATTAGCGAGATTCGATACACGAATGCGAGAATGGTCAAAAAATGGATTAGATCTTACAAGTGATGATGCGCTAGAATGTTTCTCCACGTCTACAGTTTCGCCGTGAAAGAGAAACTAGGATTTTCTTTGCGTGATGCCCAAAGAGTAGCAATCGTGACACTATTACGAAGACAACCGGATTCTTGTAACACTTTGGTTCAATTATCGACCGGTGAGGGCAAGTCACTAATAGTCGCAGGAGTCGCCATCGCTTTTGCACTTTCTGAGAAGAAAAAATCGAAACCGTTCGGTAAAATCGACGTCATTACCAGCAACAACGTGCTAGCCCTACGAGATTCAACCCTGTTGTCCGACAAAGGAGGGCTCAGAAATATCTACCAATTCTTCAACGTCAGCGTAGCCAACAATAGCAGCTATTCAGTAGAGGAACGCACAAATGCCTATGACAAAGCTGTGGTGTACGGAGAATTGGCCAATTTCCAACGTGATTATTTGTTGGACAAATTCTATGGCTACGGTATCCGTGGCGACCGAGTATTCTCGTATATCATTATTGACGAAGTGGATTGCATGTTGTTGGACCGTGGCAACAACACTCTCTACTTATCGCACGACATTCCCGGCATGGACACTTTAGAATCGTTATACGTATTCATTTGGGGAAAAGTGTGCAACTCCACTGGAAAAGGGAACAATTCAAAAGAACAGGGAAAGAATTCATTCAATCTGACGTGTTATCCGATTTGTACGGCGTCATAAATCAAAATGATTTAAAGTCACTTCACGCGCCATTAGAAGATTTTGAAAATGAAAAAGATTCGTTGTGGAATCATCTGATCAAAAAAGAAGTAATTGACTCAAACGGACGTCTACTAATTGCCGATGCCAACCAAATTACAGAAGAGAAGATAAACTATAGCCCGATGAATGACCAATTCAGAGAGACCAATCTCAATGCAAAATTGGTTTTCTATTTTCGCAAAGTGGCCAATCGGCAGCGTCGCATTCGGATACCTGCTTATCTTCTCGGCTTTGTGGATCGAAATCTCGGCACGTGGATTGACAACGCCTTTCAGGCACTTGAATTGAGGCGCGATGAAAACTACGTCATCGACCAAGATCGAACAGACATCAGTCCGGATCTCAACCCGCAAGTTATTATTATCGATCCCGACACTGGAACGGATCAAAGTTTATCGCAATGGGACGGAGCCTTGCACCAGTTTCTTCAGTTGAAAGAAGGATGTAAGTTGACGCTTCAAAGTCTCAAAGCTGTTTTCATCTCGAATGCCACTTACATCAAAAAGTACCGTAAGAGAATGATGGGCGTGTCAGGGACGCTGGGGTCCGAACAAGAGCAGCAATTTTTAGTTTCAGAGTACCAGTGCCGCTTGTTTAGGGTACCAACGGCGTTCCCTAAAGTGTTTGCCCTTAGAACGACTAAAGTATTCTTGTCGGTAAGACCGTGGCTAGAGGAAATAATTCAAGAAACGCTGAACGTTGTAAATGTACCAGAAGAAAATCAACCAAAGCGAAAACTAAATGATGTGGACATAAAACCTCGATCCATCCTCATTTTTTGTAGAACCATCAGAGAAGTGAACAAAGTTTATGAAAAACTAAAATTGCGGTTACCTAATGGCAGGATCCATCGTTTTACACGAGACTATGAGAAATTTGCATTTGAAAGTGACGAACTGGACATCGGGCATGTTATTCTCGCCACTAACTTGGTTGGAAGAGGAACAGATATCAAGATTAGCAACAGCTTGAGAGCGAATGGAGGTCTGCACGTCTGTTTGACGTATTTACCTGAAAACGAAAGGATCAGTGAACAAGCGATGGGCCGAGCGGCAAGGAAAGGAGATCCAGGAAGTGGAATCCTCATTTTGTGTGACGATCGGAGTGGGGACATGTCGGACGAGGATGAAGAATTAGAAGAAAACGAAGAATTGGATGCTGAAAAAATATTGACCAAAATGAAAGCGAGACGAAACGAACAAGAAAATCAGCGGATTATCACGATTGAAAGAGGATTTTGAAAACAATGAAAGGCAAGAATATTTGTTCGAAAATTTCATCACAACATTTTCTGAAGAGAATATCGAAGCAAAATTAAAGGAAAGCTCTAGCAATGGAGAAATCTACCAATCTCGTCAGGTGATAATGCAAGCCATTCGTGACAGTGCCCTGGACAAGTGGGCCCTGTTCCTTGATGAAAAGAATTCCAATAGGAGCGCTGAGTATCCAACTATTTTTCCCAATCTTAAGAACTTTGACGATATAATCAAGTGGTTCATGCCTGTGCGCTCAATTGCTGTTGCAAAGCATCTTGCCATTCAAAAGAAACCAAACTTTTCCTTGGCCGATCAAATTTTGAAAGATGTTGTCAATTCAGACAGCAATTTCTTTTATCCAGCCGCTCATTACTACCAGGCGTTAATTTTTCTCAAAGAGAACAAGTTCTTGAAAGAAAAAGATGAATTCATTCGCATGGTGCGTTTTGCGGAGACGGTTATCAATGACCACATCGATGCGCAGCTGTCTTTTAACAGCATAATGAACAAGTCAATGTCAAATTCAGTGAAAATTTCTTCATTTTGTGTCATTGATGGCTACAAAGAGCAGAAAGAAAATAATGTAAAGATCATGGAATATTTGCTCGGCTCTCTCCGATCCTTGGTGGGCAATAATTGCTCCGTAAAAGAACTTCGTGGAATCAGTATAGCTTCTCCGAAAGAACCCAGTTTCTTCAAAAAAACTGCCAGCAAAATTGCAAAGCTTGTGAGCGAGAACAACAAAACCGCAAAAGTGCGAGGAGGCCAGGAAATGCGTATGGAGCACGCGGACGAGCATTTTAAATCTCTAATGAAATCAGGATGCATTGCTTGTGAACTCAACCATCCCGACACCATTCCGAATGCCAGCATTTCCCCCAAACAAGTAGACTTCCACAACGCCAGTCGTGACAATCGAAGTGCATTGATCCAACAGATTGCCGACTACTATGGTATACCTGTACACAAAAAACTCGAAAAGACCCTCGATTCAATCTTCGGCAATGCCGTAAGTGAAGAAGAGATTGAAAAGGAATTAAAAAAAGAAAAATTGATCCGATTCAGTAGGAAGATGTTCTGGAAGAAACTCGTCCGTACTAAAGTTTTGGAGTTTCTAAAGGGCGGCGTCCAAATGGAATGCGTCATCATGTCAGAGACGCAGTGCGACGGAATTCCCAAGATTGATCGGAATGAAGCAATCACTTCAGACTTTGGAATCGGCACTTATAACCACGAACAGAAATGTGTTAACGTCTTGTACCATCCGATCTACGACAACAAAGAGCAACTAAAGGAAAGAAAAAAGATTATGTTTGCCAAAACCTATATCAAACGAATCCTATCCGTCCCGGAATATGAACTTGGAAAACAAAATTTCGAGTTCAATAAGATCGCTCGACTGGATCTCAACAAACTCAAAGCTATTGATTTGGGGAAATTCGGCCGTCTGTTTAATGAGGATTTCTATCGAATAAATATAATTCCTGCTGAACGAGATGGACTTTGGAACGAATTGTTGAAGCGAAACGTCATCGATGATCAAGGACTTCTCGCGGCTGACTACGATGTTACCAAAGGATTTGAATATCCACAGTGCCCAGTCTATGCACAAGTTGTGACGCAGCTCATTGGACGAAAGTTTGTCGCAGAAATTGTTAGACGTCAGTGGTTAAAGATACAAGATTCAACGTCTGAATGTGGTCCTGGTTATCTGAAAGCCATCAACTTGTTACCACTTAAACCATACCGAGATATGCTTGGCGATTTGATGTCGGCTCACGTCATTTCTGGAGCTCGAGTAATAGAAGATGATGAAACGAAATTAAGAGAAGGAATTTCGAAGTTAAAAATTGCTGACGACAAAGCACTTATGCTGACGCACCAAGTTCTTTTAGAATACTGCGAAAATCATCAATCTGTCTATTCGAGGAAGGTGACACCAGAATTTTACCTCGACCCCTTGGAACGTATTTTGCGCAGTTCTGGTTCCAGTAACATGTTCAACGAACTCATTCTTTTCCGTCTAATGGAACTGGACAGTGTTATCGACGTAAAGAATCGGAAATGGTCGTGGAAGATGATCTGCCTAACTTCACTTCTTGCTTCAATAATCATCGCAGGGGGAGCCGCATCAGTTGGCGCTGGAGCTTGCCTAACTTACAACCGCATCCTGCCATTGGGAATTTGTAAAAATTTGTTTTTCATGGGAGGCTTCTCTGACGTTGCTTACGCCGTTACGACTATTTTGCAGCGCAAGGACTTTACGTGGTCCGATTACGGGCGCCAAAGAATCAGGAGTGCCATTGGGAAAGTTGACCCAATAGAAACGATCAAGAGCGTTTACGAATTATCTGCCTATGCGAAGCAAGATATCAGACCACGGATGGAAACGAACAATGCCCACACATGGATGCAAAGAGGAAGAAATCGCGGAGCTGAAAATGGCATAGCTAACGCGTACTGTAAATCGTCTACTTGCAGTAAGACTGACGATGATGACAATGAAGGCCAAACTGAAGAAATGGGCTAAACAATGGTAACATAATTTTAATAAATTTGCCGCTAAAGTTGTACCAATTGTTTGTTTAATTTTTCAGTTAGAGGTCCTTTTGCTTTAGCAGTCATGTAAGTTACTTTGTAATTTTTTTCAACTAATCAAGAACCATCAGCTGGGCGACGAAACCCGATTTTGCAGCCCACATTAGGAGATTTTCTCCATGTAACACAGCCATTCATACCAAAGTTAATCATAATTATCTTTAGTTTTGATTTCCCTTCAACAACTTACTTTATTTGGTTTTTAGAAACGGTTGACGTACAATAAAAACTGTGATTGGTAGGAGCTTTCGTAGAATTGCTGACCAACATTTTGGCACAGGACGTACTTGACACTCGATCCAACCAGTATACAGGCTAGCACGTTAGCTTTCAGTTAAGAGCCTTTTCCTTCTTCCCATGCAAGCCAAACGTGTAATGAACGTCTGCCAAAAAAACTTAATTTTTATTAAGAGAGAGGAATGACTGATTAGAAAACGTCTATCGTTTGCATTTTCAGTAAGTGTAATTAAAATCCCTTTTTTTGCGATTCGACAATTTACAGGCGTAACCTAGTACCGCTTAGTGGGTGAGGGTTCTCTTTTTCCTCCGCTAACAATTAACTGCCGGGACTACCTAAAGAGGTCTGTATATATCTTTTATTCCGATTTTTGTTTCTTTCTGTCCTTATGTACAACAGCATTCAAATTCTCTGAGGGCTAATTGCATTGGGGCACGTTTTGACGATAATCGCAGTTTTGGAGTTGGGGATTAAAAACCAATCCACCCGGGCAGTTCTGCATTTCAAATGAGATCATCAGATGCAGAAAAGGCGTAATTATTATAGGTTATTCTTACGAATAGATAAGGAGTTCCGTTGGAGTACATGTAGAATGTGCTGCAATCTGCTGGATTGGCCTTGTTTCCATTGTTTTGACAAGAAAACACGGTTGTTGTTTGTGTCGTCGGCCGCGGTGTAGTGTTGTAGGATATGCCAGTAATTGAAGTTATCCAGCTCAAGTAAGATTGGACACGAGTAAAGCCATTAGGTATCACGGATTCACATGGCGAAGCTCCAAAACTCGTGATGCCGATTTGGACCCACGAACCGTCAACAAGGTAAATCATTGGCCCACCGCTATCTCCCTACAATCAGAACTGCGATTAATTCATGCATTCGTGAAAAACTCCAAAACATTGTGTTACATTGCAAACGCCACCTCGTGTCCTACTGGTACAAATCATTGTGCCGACTATTATACTTCCCCACGACTCTTGGCATTTTTCATTGGAAATGGCGGTCGTCGAGGCTTTGACAAGTACGTCGCTCGTCCATTGTATAGCTAAAAAGATTTCTTGTTTTAGTTGCAACTTTGCTGTTATGTAATTTATGCTAATCAACCGTCAGAATAGTAGCCCCATCCGGTAACTATCACCGTATTGTTGACGTGGTCGCGATTTCCTAAATCGGCTAGAACGATTGGACGAATGCGGGCTGCAGATTAACAAAAAGCAGATCGTATAACAAGTAAGTTAAACGAGCATGTATTATTTGAATACCGGAGAGTGTGACGCTAACAGGAAGTTTGATGAGACCAATATCATCTGGAAACGTCTCGCTGGAATATTTAGGGTGAATATGGTATTCTGTCGATTGTAGACTGATACGGTATGGTTCGCTGACGGCACTTAAATTGTGAGCTCCTAGCACCACCGTCACCGAATCGGCTCTATTTTAACATTGAAATTGATTGTTACGAAGGTATTTAACATAACGTGAAGGGACCTAATTTAGCCATCCACGCAGTGGGCTGCAGTCATAATCCAATTTTGGCTGATCAGAGAACCTCCGCATTCTCGTTCTCTACCCTTCCTGACGATAGTTAGATGTGCCATCCAGGGAAATTCTCCGGGCGTTGCTTCTGTGCCACTAACAATCTTCGTATCTTTAGTGTAAACTAGGGCTGGCTGTTTTTAAATGAGAAAAATTTTTAATTAATATGATAGGTTAGTACAAAAGCAATTCATACCGATGGAATTGAATTGTCAAGTCCATAACAAGCGTAGGTATAGAAGAGGTTGATTGCTAACGAGAGTAGAATAGCGTTCATAGCGGTATGACGAATGGCGAAAGACTGAACGACACTCTTATTCTTTGGACGAGTAAGGTACTGTAGCAAAACTTGCAGTTTCATCATAGATTTCTCTGTTTAAAAGATAATGACGTAAAGCTGTAGCGGAAATTTCGTACTGGGGGAGGGATTACAAGGTGTACACATCGGCGGAACCTGTTGACAATCGCTTATCCTACCCCCGTAAATAAATAAAATTCTATAACATGCCATAAACATCATTAACAACGTAGTTGTGCTAGACCCGGCAGCACAGGTAGGTGACATTTAAGGTATTATCTACGTGGCATCTACCTAAATCGCCATCCACACAAGGACGAAGATAACGATTTTGAAAAAAAAATATATAAAAGTAAAAAGAGTTGGTTTAGTCACGAACTCGATTGCAGAGCTTTGAACCTGTTGACAAGCTTGATAAGGTACGTAAGGTTTGAGAACAAACAGTGAAAATACAACTTAAAGCATATTTCAAAGCTAGTTAGATACGATGGACATCACGTCGAGAACTCAAAACTGTCTAAGGTTACGTAACGCCATCTGTTGCATACAAAATGAAGTTCTCATTTCTGGAATTGATGGTATATATTTACAAATTTAGTATCTGTTTTTTGTGATTTTTTAAAATTAATGTTGTGTATCTAGGAGGGCTATGTTACTGAAGGGGACCGGTGAACAGCGAGGGTCACTGCCAAGTTCCTAGCCATCATCAATCATCAAACTAAAAAGTTGTGTCTTAAATTGAATTCGCCGCCCATTTTGAAATAGGAGGCAACGTTGCTTGAGTTTTGTGAACCGCCACCAGTCGCCATTTGCTAGTTCGTTGTCGTGTGTGAAACTTGTGGTGTGCATCTGACGGGCGAAATATTGGACACATCATGTAGCAATGGTAAAGGAATACTTGAGTGAATGTTTCGTCAAGAAAACATTGTTAACCAAAGACATTGATTCTAATTCTAACAAGAACATTGTTCCACAAGAAACTTTAATTTGAGAATACCTAATGATATTTGAAACTCCTTTTCAAATTACAAAATGAATGGTACATTATTAAGAAGAAACCATAAGAAGTAATTATTTTCATGCTGAGTCATTGCTTGTTTCTTTATAAATTTTAGGGAATATCACAAGTTGTGAACAAGACATTGTGGTGCCTTGGCTCCCGTTCTCTCATCTCTATGCTAGATGGCTATTATGAAGGATCATAACTGTGTGGTAATATCATTCTTCCAATATTGCATTATTATTTGCCATTATTTTCATCTCATACCATGAACGCAAGAAGAGTTTATTTGCTTGCTATCATGGGTGGTAACTCTTGTCCTTAAAAGTAAGGACGACAGGCGCATTGAGGTAATGGTTATGCTACCTTCTTGCTTTTTAAAAAAGGCATCAAGCCAAACTGCTCAACCATGCAGTTGGGCTTTGTGCCTTTTTTTAAAGTTAGAATTAATGAAATAAACAAAGCTTGTCATTTCAATCATGTCAGGATTGTGGAGACAAACGTGGTTCATTTCCTTGGTTAGGCAAGTCGTTCAACAATGCTTTGTGTTACACTATTTTTTAAATTATTTTTAATAAAAAAATTTTCATCCACAACATTTGCAGATCCTGAGCACTGAGAAAAGATTGTTGCTGATGAAGAGTTTTGTAACGGTGGACCCCACAGTCCATGACAGAAACAAGTAGGACAGCATATTCCATCTTCTTCGAAAAGAAAAGGGGAGGTTTGCATTTTAAGGTTAGGTTAGCAACAAAACAGCAATAAAACCGTTTGCTGTTACTACCTTTCATACATTGTTATCATAAATAGGAGCAGTACATATTGGCAGCCATGTAGCATCATATTCCCCAAACGGTATTTAAAATTACAAAAATCAAAGTGCATATCTGGGCTCCTTTCTTTCTGAGGCCCCGTTTCCCCTAAATTTCTAATAAGCCCGTAGGGGGTCATGCCCCTACTGTACGGTATATATAAAAATAACATATACCGCGGTTTGGAGGGCTCTGGCCGGAAAGGGGACGTGGGGTGTCCGCTTAGTCCGACGATGTGTTCACGGAGGGCGATGTGGCTGCCCACAAATCCGAACTAAAGGTTAATCGCTCCTGTAAAAATGTTCCAAATCTTCGGCTCTTCTTCCGGCTTCTCTTAGCCATTCACCGGGTAATCTCCCCGGTGGGTCAACAAGGCAGTGTTTCCCCCTGCCTGGGTTGACGGCAACTATTGAAAGGGCTATTGTGCCCTTTTTAAGTTGCAAAAATAACTCTGATGTGCAGAGAATTGTCAATAAAATTCTTTTTATAAAATATTTTTTGCAAAATTTGGTTCTTTCATTACCTGTTTTCGCTGCGTTCAAACACTACATATCATCTTTTAATTATATTTAGCTTGCTCAATTCGCACTTTCAGTTTCTGCCACCTTTGATGGTAAGCTTTGGTTCCATTGGTTAATCGTTCCGACTATCCTGGGATTCGAACCTCAGACCTTCTACATATCAGTCTAGTGCTCTACCACTGAGCTACTTAGAACTGTACATGTCATAATCCAATTTTTAAAGCATATCTACCTTTGCAGTATAAACAAGGATATTTAGGAAGAAAATTTTTTATTTGTAACACTGCAATTGGCGTAATAGTAAAGCATTGGACTGGTATGCTAAAGGTTAAGGGTTCGATCCCCATTACAGTTGATAAATATACTTCTAAATAAAAACTCAATTGAATTAAATATATATATTTTTTATTGTCCCTCCATCCTCCCTCAAATCCACCACTAATGTTTACATTTTAAAATACAATACAATACAATACATACATACATACATAAATAACTAACTAACATGTTGGCTGCCACGCCACTATCTACACTAGCTACGTCGCTATCGTAGGGATAGCGACCAAGGGGGCCGGGTGGGCCGGGCTGACACGATGATGAGACCTTTCTGGAAATGCACATCCCAGGTCTCATCTATCGCGTCGATCAAGGGAGTTCCTAAGGTGCATTGCCTAAACGCCTTACGGCGAATCTTGGGCAGTGGCGCTGCTCCACCCCATGGCAGATAGACCATGGAGCCGAACAGCGCGGCCCGTCCCTGTCAAGCTAAAAAAAAAAGGGGATCAAGGGGCGTGGCAGCCAACATGTTAGTTACCTTAACTCCACAATTACACGTTATAAAATACAATGATACCACAAAGATACAAAGATAGGGCACGACGGGTGAGGCGAAGACGGAGCGGCGGGCGAGGCGAAGGCGGGGCGACGGACGAGGCGAAGACGGGGCGACGGACGAGGTGAAGACGGGGCGACGGGCGAGACAAAGACGGGGCGACCACGTGGTGAAGCCGGGGCGACGGGCTAAGCGAAAACGGGACGACCACGGTGCGATGACAGAGTAACGGGCGAGGCGAAGACTGGAGGAAGGATATATGTTGGCTGGAAAGTAGCAATGAAAAGGTGGCCTGCTGAAATAGAGGTTGTTAACCGTTGACACATTGAGAAGCAGGCTGCTTTTTACCAGATTTAACTTACAGGAAACGAAGAGTGGTCCAAGAGCATAACAATATCATGATGCATTGCAATCCATAGTTTTGTTCCATTAGTGACAATTCTTCAGGGCCAGCATTCGCTGCAGTTTTAATTCCACAGGCTAAAAAAGGGAATAGTCACATTAATTTCATACTGTCTGCCGAAATACAAGTATAATACCTCACTCCTCTGAGGACTGAGGAAATGGTGATGGTTTGCGGTTTGCAAAACCCCATATGCTGTGTTTCTCGGACGAGACAGGACACAACGAATGGGATAAGAGTAGCGGAATGAAATTATGATGTTTCAACACATTTGACTTGTGTCGTTTATGATCTTCCTTCACCATCAGCATCCTTTGCAATTTAAGTTTCAGGAGCTACGTCTAAAAAGCAGAATCATATATATCATATCATTCTGACTGCCAAAATATAAATTGAATACCTATCAACGAACAATCGAATAGCATGATGAAAGTAAAGTAGTTGTGGTTATGGCAGCTGACCACCTGACTAATCTTTGCACAGAAATAATCCATTTAATGTGATTCACTTCAAAAGTACACAGAAGAATGAAAACTCGAAAATACGAACCATACCATTAGATTTTAGTATACTTTTTTTGGGAATGTAAAACACATAAAACAAATAATCAGACACCGGTTTCACAGTTCACTGCTGATTCACTTGTCATTAAAAAACATAAGTCCATCAGCGCCATCTTTTGTCTTAAAATACAACCAAAAATGAAAGTAGCACAAAAAAATTTTGAAGTCGGGCTTATTTTTTAAGTCGGGCTTATTTTTAAACCTGACTGTACATCAGATGGCCGTACATGATAAGGTTATAATAATAGCACGAGGTATATCTTCATGCTATGATCTATATTTAACAGGTATACCTTCCCATTAGCGTGATACATAATGCTAGTAGTCTCTGTTAGCGAAGTCGAGTCATAAGTATATCAATTCGCGCGATCAACCAACAGTAAAATAACAAAACAAGCACAAAAGAAGCCACTAAACCATTTCCTATATGATCAAAATGCTTAAAATGTTTGGCATATTAATGTTCATTTTTTAGTTTTTGCAAAGTTGAAAAAAAAATTTCCGGAAGTGACCGGAAGTAGACTATATCTCCAGAAATACTGGGCCCACAACAAAACGAACATGATTTTCGTGATCCTCGTGAAATTTAAGGTGTATCTGACCTATTTTGACCTGTTTTTGGCGAAAAGTTCAATTTGGCCAAAATCGCGATTTTTCCAGAACAGTTCAGGGAAATTTGCGATTTTTGTCGATTTTCGGATATTTTCTACTGACACATGGATTCGACCCCAAATTTCACGAGGATTACGAAAATGCCGGTCATTTTTTGTTCCGACCAATAGATAGTGAGTTATTAAGGATTTACAAACCGGATCTTAAACCGGAAGTTAAAATTTCGAAAATTAAAAAAATGAACTATGTTCTTCTTTACAAGGTATAGAAGATCTGTGCAGTTTCAAACGTTAACTATAGTAAATTAATATAACATGGCCTTTTAAAGTTGTTGAAGTTCAGTTTTCAGGTATGACTCGTATACCACTTTAAAGCAATACCACTTTAAAGCAATACCACACACAGAATAATCCAGGTAAATATTTCAAAACCCTCACCTTTATTTGATATCCATCAGAATTAAATAGCTTCACACGATTACACTCACAAGTTTACATTATTATTAAATAAAAACCTACAGCACAAGCACAATTCTGATACAACTTTAAATAACAATGATTTGGGACATCTGACGGCCGCAGTTAGACTTTGTAAGCCAGACTTCGTGAATATGTCCATAGCCGTCTCACCGTTTGCTTAAGATAATTTCTGTATGGTAAAATATTTATTCAATTTTAAATAACTTTTGAATTACCTTCTCTGTATTCGCAGTGACGTGACAGAACTGGTTGGTGGGTTTGTCTAGGGACAAACCTTTTCCATTTTCTCATCCAATCTGTGAGACAACTTTGATTGTTCTTTATAACTACAGCAACATTCCCTGCATAGCGAATGGAATGTTCACATTTTCTTTAGTGAACTGTTGCCTGAAGTTGAAAACACTTTGGAATATTTGGTTGGAGTTACTCTGATAATATTCAGTTGTAGCGATCAGATCTTGTCCTCTTACTTGAGGAGTGTTTTGCCTTTTCAGCAATCCAAGGGGCTCACAAAGATTATTGATTTTCTATCAGTGACTGTCAATCTGCGAAGGTGTCTTCTTGAACAATTTGGTAATTGATTGATGGCTTAGAGATCACGAGTTTATTAAATAAAATATCTTCAAATACAGAGAGGAAACTTCCATGTGACAAGCCCGTACTCTTCTCCAACCTCTTCTGAAACTCTATTTCACTTGCTTTTTAAGATAAGCAACTCACTCTATAGTTCACTATTTGTTTGGGTAATAGCAAAATAAGCCCGACATAGTCGGCTGCGAAAATGATACGAATGACTGTAATAGCGGAAAAAATGACCATAATTATATTACCAACATTTTTTACGTTAAATTGTATGTTAGCACCAAATAATAGTATTTAACAGTATTAAGCGTCGAATAAAATATGAGTAACAACTTTGTATCAGGAATTTCTTCTGCTAACGGTCCCCCAAACACTATAGCCACCTAGTGGTACGATATTCAGTTTTCTACATTGGGTTTCAGTTTTTAATACTTCAAATGCCATAAGGTTCACGGGTAAAACATATAAATTTTTGTAATCCTTGCTTAATTTAGTTAAAAATACATTATTCCGATGCGAAATTGAACGCTGATTACGAATATCAGCTTCGTTTTGACATTGGACTTAACAAAACGGAGAAAAACGAAGAAAATGACCGTGGGAAAATTGCCTCCAAAACCGTCAAAAATTGACCATCGTTGGAATTGCTTGAAAATGACAGTGTATACTAAAAATCGAATGCTGATTCCGAGAAAATTGCTATTTTTTTCATAACATCAACCGTTTTGGACATACATAGGATTGAATAACTTTGATGTTTCACGCTAGCGCTAGTGCGTACTGGCGCGCCAGTAGTTTTTAAATTCAGTGTATTTCCAAAACGGTTGATTTTATTTTTGGCAATAGTTTGGAAAAGGCTGTGATGAGTGAATTCTCGGGCAATGCTGAGAAAGTGTTACTGGGAATATGTAAGAATGACAGTTGTAAACAAAGTAGGTGTCCATAAAATTACAGTTATCTACTTTGTTGCAGTACAATGCGCATTGAATCGGCACGCATATTTCGCTCAGCGACTCCGGAACTCGATGAAGGGATTGGGCACCAACAAGTAATTGATTCTGAAAAGAATTCCGTATAATTCAAAAGTCACGATTGAGTTGAAATGTTTGTAGTCGAACCCTTATTCGGTTAATCGTCGGCCATTGTGACACTGATTTGGGCAACATTCAGCAGGAATACGAAAAGAAATTCCTCCGAAGTCTTGCAGCAGATGTTATGGTATGCGTTATGCCCGTACAATATGTGAGCAACGCAAAATAAATTAACTATTTCTATGTAGGACGAAACGTCCGGCGACTACAGACGGGCTCTTATGGCTCTTCTGGGCTCTAAAACCTACCTGCAATGAACTGTGGACATTGCGTGAAATATTTTTATAAGCTTCCTGACAAACGTTGAATATGAGGAATAATCTTACTTGCTAAGTATATTATTATTAATGAATCACTTCAATGTACGTATACAAGCAATCCTCCCCCAGTCCATATAGCGACTGAGCCGACTTGCACAAAGCCCTAAGGGGAGGAACAGCAGGCCTTGGATACTCCTGTACAATAGCTTTAAACCTTACTGGCTTTCAAGTAATTGAAAGCTTATGAAAACCGAAAAATGAACTTTAAAAAGTCTGATTTGATCTTTGGTGTCGAAGTATTTTAAATTAATTTAATGCCTACGTAAACTGACGTCAAGCACTTGAAAGGTTACAAGAACACCACCGCATATTAGGTGGGATCGAAGTAAGTATAAATCTCGGGATTGTCTATCATTATAGTGTATTCCATACGGAATACATATACTAAAATTGGAACGATACAGAGAAGATTAGCATGGCCCCTGCGCAAGGATGACACGCAAAATCGTGAAGCGTTCCACATTTTTGCCAAAACAAAAGGGAGCGTCTGCTTGTGCATTTCTTGCTGGAGCCAGCCACTTGCAAGTCATCAGGCGGCAGTAAGTATGGCTTACATGTGAGCAATTTTATAATAGAAAATTTCTTGCTTATTAGTTATTAATTATTTTGATGGAGCAATGTGTAGCTGAGAAAGAAGGAAGATCTGGATGAGATCCATGCCAAATCAGGTGAAACATGGTTATACTGTATTCGGAAACAATCAATTGGCAATAGCTTTCATACAGCCAACTCAGCCCATCTCGTCACTAGCCTTAATAACCCTGACCTTTGGAATTCACCAATGGTTTCATTGGCTGATAACAAATGGCACACCACACATCAAACAATCATTCATGTGAGTTATTTTGGCATCAATTTGCCGTATAAAATGATCCTATTAATTTTTCAGTGGTTGGAGGACCAGCACTAACTGACCGTAAAGGGAATGTAGCCAGTAGAATCTGGCATTGGTTGGTAACGTCAATTCAGCAGTTGCTGTGCTGGTGAAAGAGTCATCCTTTTTTTTGAAAGTTAAACAAGCTGATCTTCTATTCTGGCTCATGCAAGTTCAGTGGATCCTGTTCCATTCATTACCTCTTGCCAGCTAGCTGTCTAGAAACTTATGGCTTCTGTTGCAGCTGAATGTTCATGATGGCTGTTGTTCAGCGTTATGTACATATATTTTAGGTATGTTGCACTGAGTGAGCAAATTTATAAAGTTGGTTGCCGTTTAGACTGTGATATACTGGTTGAATGATTTATTATTTTATAGATGGCGAACTCCTTGGATTAATTGAATAAGAGGAAAATGTTTCAGTTTTCACAGGGCTTCCATACGTGTCCTGTTACGCCAGTAGTAAACAACTGCTGGACCCTTTAGAAAATATGTTTCAGTATGGCTTTTTGTCAGTTAGAGTCAAAATTGGCATAATGATGAACTTTAGATCTGCATTCTAAAGCCAAAACAAGAAAAGCGGCTGCCTTATGACATTTTTCGACTGTGCAAGAGATTGGCAATCGAAAGAGCTATAGGTAATGTCGACATGTTGCATAAGGCATTGGTAATGATGACCGTGGAATAATTTAATTCCGTGCCTGCTGGTATAAAAGTATACACACATTCAACATACTAGACACATTTCTCATCGACTTTTGCACCAGACACAAGTCGCTCACCAGTTATCAACATGCAGGTACAATAATGCTCTACATCTGCCTATCATCTACGATTCATTTATTAACAATTTATTTTTATATTTCTCTAAATAGAAAAGCTTCGTCAGTTTGATATGGCTGGTGGCCGCGGTTACTTCAGCAACTTTAGATCCGACCTACGTCGTGGAGAAGTCCGAATGGATTCCTGCAGCAGAATTTCCCATCAGTTACCGGATCGATTCTCGTATGCGTAGGCAAGTTCCTTCTACCGATGCCAAAGAGGAAACAGCAGCTTCAATCAATGTGCCAATTATCGACGGTACAAGTCTTAAAGGATTTGGCAAGTGTTCAGGTATAATTTCAATCTATTGAACAACAATTGATTTTAAATCAATTAATTTTATGACAGAGTTCTACTACTAGCGTCCGCCAGGGACCGTCATCCCTCACGTTGCCCATAGACACGTCTGGAATTTCACTCAACGCTTGCATTTTCATCGGCCTCGAAATCAAAATCATTATCAACATTCTGGATCCGCTTGCCTGCAGCAGAATTTGCGCTCGCGATTCCAACTGCACTCATTTCACGCACGAACCTCTCAAGAACGGCGGCATCTGCACGCTGCACAGCGCTCCCGGTTTGGGTAAGGAGTGGTCGACTCCCGCGTCCGGAATTTCAGGCGCCACTTGCAGTCACATCCCTAAAAAGAATTGTGTTTCTAGCGATGGATCGCTCATTAACTTGTGCGTTGATCTCGCTTTAAAAATCAGCCTTGGTTTACCTTAAACTGCATTAGATTGACAAGCTTATGGGTATCAAAAGGCTGCTGGGGTTTTGATGCGGTGTTCATTTCGATTATTTGGTTACGTATTTGTTCCTGGGCATGACGTAATAAACTACTTTTAGCATCACTTTATTTGTTTAACAAATAAGTACGCATGTGATGATTTCCATAGCCTTATGATGGGTATATGTATATTTTAAAACTGGCTAGCTATCACTATATTTTCTTCGGAACTCTCGAGCTACACTGCATTCAATTCGTTCACTTTTCATGTTAGTCCTGCAGTTAAGTGTATTAGTAGGAGGAGGACATGATATGAATTCTGCTACTAGTAACGTCTTTCCTGTAAACCAAAAATCGACAGAAAATATTAATGGGGGGTTAGCTTTACTAAGAGCTTGATGAGTTGAACTGCTTTCAATGTGAAATCGGCTTCGCATGGCTTCGGGCTTTCATTCACTTCTATTACAGCATAATTCCAATGCCAATGGAGGTAATAGAACCGTCTTGTAAACAAAAACGATTGCGACGACCAAGTCATTGACGTCCACATCCCCCACAGTCCGGGAACGCCAAGGCCATCCTTGGTCGCCTATCTTGATCTCAATTTGGCACATTTTCTACTGTGAAAAAGTATGGAATCCTGCCATGTTTGGCGACGATACAAACATCTAGCGTTTCTTTTGCATACCACTGATTGATGGCGTATATCTTTCGTTTTTGGGACATCGTTTGGTGGAAACAGTAATCTGAATACAGCCCATGAAATAAAATCAATCAGGTAGCAATATGACTATAAATCAGTTTTTTGTGACATTTTCTTACCTCTTATTATTGGTAAGGGTTCTTGTTCAATTTTCGTCGTCGCGTTATTCCTTTTTCGCAAAAACAATCGCCATGTCAATTTATTGTTCAATACACTGCTACCTGAAACTAAAAATTCAATTAAACAAATTTCTCAAATTCTAATGGATATAGACGCAATTTTTACCAATTATGCAATGCAATTGAATTCACCAAATGCTTTCAATAGACATTGGTGACCTTGTCAAACGATTGCCAACCATGTCTTCACGTATATCGACACGTCTGTAGAGTCCACTGCTCGGGTTTACCTATAGCACATCTACCTGTGATGTAACGATGTAGACATCCATTGGCGTTGCAACACAGACAGAGATTAATAGTTTGTGTTATGGTAGTTTCGTAATGAATACCCGACATGAAATGAAAGGCGATCTTACTTGTCTTGCACTGTCGATTGGGTGTACATATAAAACCAAGACATCGGTAGCAAAATCAGTTAAACGTGTCGCATTTGTTCCCCGGTTTTAACGTCGTCTGCTGAGCTCCTAAACAAACGAAAAACAAACGGAATACAAGGTATAAGTTTGTTTTCATGAATTTTTCAATACTTATTTAACATATGTTATTAATCTAAAAGCCTTTACGTATAGAGCTTTAATGTAATTTTATTATCCGCTACTAGGGACTATCACTGTTAGTTGTGATGATTGTTGCCACCTTAATGGCAAATGCTTTACCTGCCGTAGATCCAACAGCCGATGACATCACAGCAGCCCAAGGAGTATGCATACATTAATCTGAAGTGGCTACGTGTCACACGTTTGCAATTATTATTTGCTATCCTTCAGATGGTTGACGAACTCGAAACGGCTGCTAGCTATAGGGAAGTACATTTTCGTGCTGCAGATCCCAGGTCCAGATCCAGGCAATCCTTGCTCCATCCATTGCCCATCACCGTGTTGGCCTACTCGACCAACTACAACAACCACTAAAACACCCCACTATTATGGACAGACGACCCAAGGATATTACCCAACTAGTCCGACGAAACCAACGAGACCAACTAGGCCGACAAAACCGCCAACGTGCCCCAACTGCCCTCCGTGTAACCTTCCCCACCCGATTTTTATCGGAATTTGCCTCGACGTAATCCTTGATATTGATCTTGAATAAATCAACGGATATATCATTTTAAAGAGTAATGAGAATATCCGAAGGACATATTATTTTACAATGGCATTTTGGGAGATTGGGAACGATTACTTTTGGTAGTGTTTAAGTTATAAATACCATTTTATTGATGACTTTTTTTCGTTTTTGGGTGTGTTTTTCTTTCTGTCCGAAACTGGAATGAATAAATTTGATACGGGAGCAAGACTAGAGTTAATATCTCAGATATGCATATAGCTATTGTGATTGGAAGAAGATCAAATATTTTAGGTAACACTAACGACGTAAAACATTGCTACTTGGGTGGCAATCTGTTTTGGGATCAATGGTGTGCCATTGCTGTTCAATCAGCTGTTTCTTTTGAAAGTTTTTTCCCGCTTATTTTTTATTCTACACTGCAACTTATTTAAAGAAACATGACAACCATGTCGATCATAATGTTGACAAGTGCGAAAAAAGTGAGAGATTTAGAAATTGAATTCCTTTATCAGCGTGTTAATTAAATCATATTTCAGTCAATCAGTGTGTTAATCAACACACACGGTAACAACATAAATTATTATTTCTATTTGATTTGAGGTTTATTGTTCCTTCTTAAATTTTAGATCCTTGCATCCAATTGGAATGCGCTAGTCAAACGGAAAAGCCTCCTTATTTTTTAGAGTGTTTCTCCGCCATTTTGTCTTCATCAGAACAGACCGGTTGTTGGCTGGATTGATAAAGGTAAGTCTAATTTAAATTTAAAAAAAAACAACAAACTAGCTTTGATGGTCGTCCAACCGTTTATTCCCCATAATGTCCTTATAACCCCAAAAGAATAGGTTATAGACTAAATGAATTGATGGAAAAATTTTCCAAGAAAAAGTTTCCATATTACAGAGAACATGATCATATGGAACCACAGACATGGTATAGGAGATATGTACTCCTATACCTTGCCACTGGGTAGCACAGTCAACCAATATTCATTTGAAAGCTTCCTAACATCCAAAAACATCCTCTTCTAGGAGCAAGCCAACAAAATTGCTAAAGTTGTTGCCATCTCTGTCGTGGATGACTCCATGAATGTGGATTATTCTGATTTCATCTCCTTTTTTTAGTTCTAGACTTGACTGTAATGCAAAAGTATTGAATGGTGTGCAATGAGCTTCTCCAATTTTGGACCAATCCGCAGTTGCACTTTTCATTTGCAACTGAACTTTAGCATTACTATCCCAACTTAGGCCTGAGTAAGCGAAGAAATATTTCCCCGCTTTTGGAGCAATGAAGACTCCAGTAACAGGGTTCAACGCATTCCCTACATTCAGCCTTAATTGATTGAACGGAATGACAGTATTGGCAGCGCCGTAGTTCCCAATTCTCTGGGCATGGAAGTAGACTGGGAAGGATTTAACATCAGCAAATCCTATCCATTTCTGGAAACCTTTAAGTATGAAATTATTAAGATCAGAAATTAATTTAATCATTCAATCTCACGTTTAGACTTACTGGGGTCGTTTACAGCTTTCGAAAAATCACAGAAAACAGTTTCCACCATTTTGATTCCCATAATTAAAAACATTCCACTTGAAGTGTGGCCATTGTTCTTTAGATCTGCGCAGGATTTTGGCATTTGTGTTGTTCCCTGTCTAAGGCTGACGTTGTGGCTTCGACTTTCTCCATGCACGGCGTTTAGAAGGGATTCCTGTCGTTGGACTTTGAGTTCCAGCTTGGGTGCCCGCCTTACTTGAGTTTTCATTTGATTCACTTCATTCACAAGTCGGGTAATTTGAGCTTCTAAATTTCCCTGTTTTTATTTTTTTATAAAAAAGTTGAAATAATTCTTCAACTAACGACAATGGAATAAGAGGAAGCTTACATGCTGTTGAACCTTTTGTTCCAGAAATTCTAAACGGCTGTCCTTTGAAGCCAAAACTTGCTCAAGTTTCATCTTATTATTTGGAAGTACACAAACATACAGAGGAACAATTAAATATGTTCAAAATGGATGTAAGACTGTTCGATTGATATGATTGGCTTACGTAATTGTTTCTCAGTTGCTCCAGTTGCATATCTACGGTTAGACTGGCTACGACATACGACGTCGACCAAACAAGTACCAAAACACCAAATTGGGTTGCAGAGAAACGAGCCATTTATTAACTGATATTGACAACTTACCTGCACGAGAGACTCGTTGGACAGTGTCCTTCCGTGGAAAATCCAGCGCATTTTGTAGGACTCGAACGGACATGAATACCTGGTGTATCGGTAAATTGATTCGTTCTTTTTTCTATTATTTTCATTACTGGCTCTTGGTTTACTATTTGCGCAGGTGTAGTACACGTTGAAGTTAATACGGACGTATTGGTATGTTCTTTTTTTTTTTTTTTTTTTTTTTTTTTTTTTTTTTTTTGCAGCAACCGTACTAACATACATATCAGGCTTGGTATATTGATCAACTGTATTTGAACTAGTTAATTGCGTACACGTTCAAGCAAAGCTAGGTAAACATTTTCGAACATAGAATCACTAACTCGTATGAATGTCTACCACAATTTTCATTACCAAAACATTTCGTAGTTAACAGGCAATATTGATTTGACCTAAACCCAATAGGCTACCAACTTCGTGTGTGCACACAGCTGTTTAAGCTTTCCTGCTCGCACCTGAAACGTCAACGCGTTAGTTCTCAATCAGTAAAATTAGGATGGAGCTATTTCGGATTAAACATAACTTCATTTTATATTCTATGGTTCGTCGTCTGTTTTACGATTTTTTTTTACGATTTTATTTTACGATTTTATTGGTTTGTTTAATGATTCTTTTTTCTCGACGGTTTTTAGTTAATGGATGTTCAGGCGAATTTGTTGTTTTCTTGGATCATTATTGTCTCCATGCAGAAAGAGATAATAATGCTTAGGGTGTTGTCACTGATAAGCTCATTGTTGACTGTGACGTTTCTTGGAACGTGTCTGGCCAATACATGACCCATCAAGAAGCAGGTAAACAAATACAATTGATTGGTGCACAGACGATCGCTGTAGTAATTCAATTTGCATGTAGAGGAACAACGGCAACCAGGTGAGAGTGGTGGCAATGTACACATTGTTTGCAACGAGATAATCAACGCAAATCAATTTACGATTATATCTAACGGAGGCGACGGAAGTGCGGCTCACAAATGGACAAGAGAAGAATTTAAAAAAGCCTTTCCGTCCATGTCATTATTTAATGGCACTGGCGACCGAAACAAGAATATGATTACGAATAAATTACGAAATCTTCTGCCGGGGGAGAGTATAGCGCAAGAGCTCAACCGCACTAACTTCATAATCAACGAAAGTGTGGAAGATGCCCAGCTACTCATGGTATCTTTTTATAAAACGGAAAAAGGATGTGTACAAAAGGAGGAAAGGCATACGCTTATTTTTATCCAAGGTATTACGATTGTGTTAATTCAGGAAGAAACAAGTAAAGATGAACAATAAAATGCTTTTTAAATTTATGTTTTTTTCAGGGCGAAAAGTCGGACAAGGCGGATATGGTGGTACTGTGACCTTGGAGGTGTTAAACAGATCCCCTTCTGTCCAGCCTAATCTTCCATTTGTCGGCTTTCAGAAGCGTCTACCGTATGCTACTCGAATATCTGATGTCTATCAGGCGTCCGGCTCTGATGGTCGAACTGGTAAACCAGCCGGTGACATTGGTTTCATTCACAACGTCAGCAGCGACAACCGCGACACAAATGTGGAAGGAAATTATTTTGGCTTTGAAACCGATACCAGACTGGAGTTGAACTTTAAGGATAAATCATCAAACGGTGAAAATTCGTGTGCCAAACAAGTTCAACCTGGAGGTGGGACTTTAAGGAGGTATACGTCGATAGAAATTAAAGAGGGTCTGTATGAAACTATAAGGCTGGTCGAAGCTGTTAAGAAGAAGGTTATCCTACACCAAAACCTCTACCAGCATCTCTCGCCAATAAGCCAACGCAAAAAAATGTACGAAACACTCCAAGCGATGTTTTGCAGTCAATTACAATCGCAGCTAATTAGCAGGGACGGGGTTTTGGCGAAACAAGTTCAAAGCATTGAAATTCACCTCGGGCAGCTGACTTTCAGAAATCAACAGCTTCAAATGGACAATAAACGAGCAAAAATGGTGAAGCCAGCCTGCCAACTGCAATTGAAAGCCAACGATGATGATTCTACTTCGTTACTGGTTCACAACCAGCAAGTTGTAACTGGACGTGGAGACGTGGCATCCGCATTGAACATTGTAATTGAGCCAAACCAAATTCCTGAGGAAAGAAACGTCGATTGTATCATCAATGGTATGATACGAGATCTTCAAATATTGAACGGAAATTTAAATCATGAATTTTTGGACAGCGTAAAAAAAAGCGTTTCCAATTCCAAAACAATGGATCTTGATGCAGCCATACTGTCTGCTCGAGATTTAATGCAAGGGCGACGCCCTGCAGCGACATTAGCGAGATTCGATACACGAATGCGAGAATGGTCAAAAAATGGATTAGATCTTACAAGTGATGATGCGCTAGAATGCTTTCTCCACGTCTACAGTTTCGCCGTGAAAGAGAAACTAGGATTTTCTTTGCGTGATGCCCAAAGAGTAGCAATCGTGACACTATTACGAAGACAACCGGATTCTTGTAACACTTTGGTTCAATTATCGACCGGTGAGGGCAAGTCACTAATAGTCGCAGGAGTCGCCATCGCTTTTGCACTTTCTGAGAAGAAAAAATCGAAACCGTTCGGTAAAATCGACGTCATTACCAGCAACAACGTGCTAGCCCTACGAGATTCAACCCTGTTGTCCGACAAAGGAGGGCTCAGAAATATCTACCAATTCTTCAACGTCAGCGTAGCCAACAATAGCAGCTATTCAGTAGAGGAACGCACAAATGCCTATGACAAAGCTGTGGTGTACGGAGAATTGGCCAATTTCCAACGTGATTATTTGTTGGATAAATTCTATGGCTACGGCATCCGTGGCAACCGGGAATTCTCGCATGTCCTTATCGACGAAGTGGATTGCATGTTGTTGGACCGAGGCAACAACGTCCTTTACCTATCGCACGACATCCCCGGCATGGACACTTTAGAATCGTTATACGTATTCATTTGGGGAAAAGTGTGCAACTCCACTGGAAAAGGGAACAATTCAAAAGAACAAGGGAAAGAATTCATTCAATCTGACGTGTTATCCGACTTGTACGGCGTCATAAATCAAAATGATTTAAAGTCACTTCACGCGCCATTAGAAGATTTTGAAAATGAAAAAGATTCGTTGTGGAATCATCTGATCAAAAAAGAAGTAATTGACTCAAACGGACGTCTATTGATTAGTGATGTCAACCAAATGACAGAAGAGAAGATCAACTATACCCCGAAGAATGCACAGTTCAAAGAAACCAATCTCAATGCGAAATTGGTTTTCTATTTGCGCAAAGTGGCCAATCGGCAGCGTCGCATTCGGATACCTGCTCATCTCCTCGGCTTTGTGGATCGAAATCTCGACACGGGGATTGACAACGCCTTTCATGCACTGGATCTGAGGCGCGACGAAAACTACGTCATCGATCACGATCGAACAGACACTAGTCCGGATCTGAATCCGCAAGTCATTATTATCGATCCCGACACAGGAACGGATCAAAGTTTATCGCAATGGGACGGAGCCTTGCACCAGTTTCTTCAGTTGAAAGAAGGATGTAAGTTGACGCTTCAAAGTCTCAAAGCTGTTTTCATCTCGAATGCCACTTACATCAAAAAGTACCATAAGAGAATGATGGGCGTGTCAGGGACGCTAGGGTCCGAACAAGAGCAGCAATTTTTGGTTTCAGAGTACCAGTGCCGCTTGTTTAGGGTACCAACGGCGTTCCCTAAAGTGTTTACTGTTAAATCGACTAAAGTATTCTTGTCGGAAACACAGTGGCTACAGGGAATAATCCAAGAAACGCTGAACATCCTTAATGTACCAGAAGGAAATCAGCCAAGGCGAGAACAAAATGATCAGCGCATGAAAAGTCGGTCTATTGTCATTTTTTGTCGAACCATCAGAGAAGTGAACAAAACTTATCAACAGCTGAAATTGCGTTTACCTAGTGACAGGATCCATCGCTATACACGAGACTATGAGAAATTTGCATTTGAAAGTGATGAACTGGACATCGGGCATGTTATTCTTGCCACCAACTTGGCTGGAAGAGGAACGGATATCAAGATTAGCAACAGCTTGAGAGCGAATGGAGGTCTGCACATCTGTTTGACTTATTTACCTGAAAACGAAAGGATCACAGAACAAGCGATGGGCCGAGCGGCAAGGAAAGGAGATCCAGGAAGTGGAATCCTCATTTTATGCGACGATCGGAGTCGGCATACGTCGGACAAGGATGAAGAATTTGACACTGAAAAAATATTGACCAAAATGAAAGCGAGACGAAACGAACAAGAAAAGCAGCGGTTATCACGATTGAAAGAGGATTTTGAAAACAATGAAAGGCAAGAATATTTGTTCGAAAATTTCATCACATTTTCTGAACAGAATATCAAAACAAAATTAAAGGAAAGCTGCAGGGAAATCTACCAATACCGACAGGTAATGATGCAAGCCATTCGTGATCGTGCCCTAGACAAGTGGGCCCATTTCCTTGACGCAAAGGATTCCAATTGCACAACTGATTTTCCAATGGAAGTGCCCAATCTTGACAACTTTGACGATGTAATCAACTGGATCACGCCTGTTCGCGCGGTTGCTGTTGCAAAGGATCTTGCCATTCGAGAAGAACCAAACTTTTCCTTGGCCGATCAAATTTTGAAACGTGTTATCAATTCGGACAGCGGTTTCTTTTATCCAGCTGCACTTTACTATCAGGCATTCATTTTTCTCAAAGGGAACAAGTTCTTGAAAGAAACAAATGACTTCATTCGCATGGTGCGAGTTGCGGAGACGATTATCAATGACCACATCGATACGCAACTGTCTTTTAACAATGTAGTGAGCCAATCAATGTCAAATTTTGTGAAAATTCCTTCGTTTTGTGTCATTGATGGCTACAAAGAGCAGAAAGAAAATAATGTGAAAATCATGGAACATTTCCTCGGCTCTCTCCGATCCTTGGTGGGTAATTATTGCTCCGCCACAGAACTTCGTGAAGCCAGTAAAGCTTCTCCAACAAAAACTAGTTTCTTCGAAAAAACTGTCAGCAAAATTGCAAACTTTATCAGCAGCGATAACAACAAAACCATAAAAGTGCAAGGAGGCCAGGATATTCATACAGAGAACACGAATAAACATTTTAAATCTCTAGTAGAATCAGGATGCATTGCTTGTTAACTGAATCATCCCGACACCATCCCGAATTCCAGCATTTCCCCCAAACAAGTAGACGTCCACAAGTCCAGTCGTGACAATCGAAGTGCATTAATCCAACAGATTGCCGACGACTACGGTATACCTGCTGACGACGGAAAACTCGAAAAGATCCTCGAATCCATTTTCGGCAAAGCCTTAACTGAAGAAGAGGGGGAAGAGGAATTAGAAAAAGAAAATGTGATCCCGTTTAGTAGGAAGATGTTCTGGAAGAAACTCGTCGATACTAAAGTTTTGGAGATTCCAAAGGTCGGCGTCGAAATGGAATGCGTCATCATGTCAGAGACGCAGTGCGACGGAATTCCCCAGATTGATAGGAATGAAGCTATCTCTTTAGACTTTGGAATCGGCACTTATAACCACGAACGGAACTGTGTTAACGTCTTATACCATCCGATATACGACAACGAAGAGCAACTAAAGGAAAGGGAAAAGATTGCGTTTCCCAAAACGTATGTCAAACGAATCCTATCCGTCACGGAATATGAAATTCGAAAACAAGATTTCGAGTTCAATAAGATCGCCCGACTGGACCTCAATAAACTCAAAACGGTTGATTTGGGGGAATTCGGCCGTCTGTTTAATGAGGATTTCTATCTGATCAATATAATTCCTGCTGAACGGGTTGGACTTTGGAACGAATTGTTGAAGCAAAACGTGATCGATGATCAAGGTCTTCTCGCGGCTGATTACGATGTTACCAAAGGATTTGAATATTCACAGTGCCCAGTTTATGCAGAAGCTGTGATGCAGCTCATTGGACGAAAGTTTGTCGCAGAAATTGTTAGACGTCAGTGGCGAAAGATACAAGGTTCAACGTCTGAAGGTAGTCCTGATTATCTGAAAGCCATCAACTTGTTACCACTTGAGCCGTACCGAGATATGCTGGGCGATTTGATGTCGGCTCACGTCATTTCTGGAGCTCGATTAATAGAAGTTGATGGTAGGAAATTAAGAAAAGAAATTTCGAAATTAAAATCTGCTGACGAACAAGAACGTAAAGTTCTTTTGGAATTCTGCGAAAATCATCAATCTGTCTATTCGAGGAAAATGACATCAGAATTTTACCTCGACTCCTTGGAACGTATTTTACGCAGTTCCTGTTCCAGTAACATGTTCAACGAACTCATTCTTTTCCGTCTAATGGAACTGGACAGTATTATCGACGTAAAGAATCGGAAATGGTCGTGGAGGATGATTTGCCTAACTTCACTTCTTGCTTCCATAATCATCGCTGGGGGAGCCGCATCAGTTGGTGCTGGAGCCTTTCTAACTTACAACCAAATGTTGTCATTTGGATTTTGTAAAGATTTGTTGTTCATGGGTGGCTTCTCTGACATTGCTTACGCCGTTACGACTGTTTTGCAGCGCAAGGACTTTACGTGGGCCGATTACGGGCGCCAAAGAATCAGGAGTGCCATTGGGAAACTAGACCCAATAGAAACGATCAAGAACATTTACCAATTATCTCAATATGCGAAGGAAGATATCAGGCCACAGATGAAAACGAACAATGACCACACATGGATACAAAGAAACAGAAATCGCAAAAGGGGAGCTGAAAGTAGCATAGCCAACGCTCAGTTTAAATCGGCTACGTGTATGTAGACTGGCGATGATGACGATGAAGGCCAAACTGATGAAATGTGCTAACAATGGTAACATAAATTGGATAAATTTGCCGTTAAAGGTGTACTAGTTGATTGCTTAAACTTTGTGTTAGAGGTCCTATTGCTTTAACAAACAGATACGTTAGTTTGTAATTTTTTCAACTAATCAATAACCATCAGCTGGGCGTCGACACCCGAGTTTTCAAACGACATTAAGAGATGTTCTCCGTGAAACACAGCCATTCATTCCAAAGTTAATCATAGCTGTCTTTATTTTTAAATTCCATTTAAAAACTTACTTTATTTTGTTTTTAGATAGGGTTGATGTACAACATAAACTGTATATGGTAGGAGCTTTCGTAGAATTGCTGACCAACTTTTTGGCACGCGATGTACATGAGACTTGATCCAACCAGTCTACAGGCTAGCACATTAGCTGGAGGTAAGAGACTTTTCCTTCCTACTCTGCAAGCAAAACGTGTAACTAACGTTTGCAAGAAAAAAAAACTTTATTTCAATTAAGAAAGACGAATGACTGAATTAGAAAACGTCTATCGTTTGCATTTCAATAAGTGTAATTAAAATCCACCGGTTTTTTGCTATTCGACATTTTATAGGTGAAAACTAGTACCGGGTGAGGGTTCTCTTTTTCCTCCTGTTAACAACTGACTGTCAGGACTACCTACAGAGGTCTGTATAAATTATTTATTCCGATGTTCATTTCTTTCTGTCCTTATGTACAACAGCATTCCAATTCTCTGAGGGCTAATTGCATTGGGGCACGTTTTGAAGATAATCGCAGTTCTGGAGTTGGGGATTAAAAACCAATCCACCCGGGCAGTTCTGCATTTCAAATGGAGTCATCAGATGCAGAAAAGGCGTAGTTATTTTAGGTTATTCTTACGAATAGATAAGGAGTTCCGTTGGAGCACATGTAGAATGTGCTGCAATCTGCTGGATTGGCCTTGTTTCCATCGTTTTGACACGAAAATACAGTTGTTGTTTGTGTCGTCAGCCGCGGCGTAGTGGTGTAGGACATGCCAGTAATTGAAGTTATCCAGCTCAAGTAAGATTGGACACGAGTAAAGCCGTTAGGTATCACGGATTCACATGGCGAAGCTCCAAAACTCGTGATGCCGATTTGGACCCACGAACCGTCAACAAGGTAAATCATTGGCCCCCCGCTATCACCCTACAATCAGAACTGCAATTAATTCATGCGCTAGAAAAAAAACTCCAAAACATTATGTTACATTGCAAACGCCACCTCGTGTTCTACTGGTACAAATCATTGTGCCGACTATTATACTTCCCCACGACTCTTGGCATTTTTCATTGGAAATGACGGTCGTCGAGGCTTTGACAAGTACGTCACTCGTCCACTGTATAGCTAAAAAGATTTCTTGTTTTAGTTCCTACTTTACTATTATGTAATTTATGCTAATCAACCGTCAGAATAGTAGCCCCATCCAGTAACTATCACCGTATTGTTGACGTGGTCGCGATTTCCTAGATCGGCTAGAACGACTGGAAGAATGCCGGCTGCAGATTAACAAAAGACTGATTTTGTAACAAGTAAGTTAAACGAGCATGTATTATTTGAATACCGGAGAGCGGGACGCTAACTGGAAGTTTGATGAGACCAATATCATCTGGAAACGTCTCACTGGAATATTTGGGGTGAATATGATATTCTGTTGATTGTAGACTGATACGATATGGTTCGCTGACGGCACTTAAATTGTGAGCTCCTAGGACTACCGTCACCGTATCGGCTCTATTTAAACATTGAAATCAATTATTACGAAGATCTTTAACATAACGTGAAGGGACCTAATTTACCCATCCACGCAGTGGGCTGCAGTCATAATCCAATTTTGGCTGATCAGAGAACCTCCGCATTCTCGTTCTCTACCCTTCTTGACGATAATCAAATGTGCCATCCAGGGAAATTCTCCGCGCGTTGCTTCTGTGCCACTAACAATCTTCGTATCTTTAGTGTATACTAGGGCTGTCTGTTTTTAAATGAGAAAAATTGTTAATTAATATGATAGGTTAGTGCAAAAGCAATTCATACCGATGGAATTGAATTGTCAAGTCCATAACAAGCGTAGCCAAAGAAGAGGTTGATTGCTACCGAGAGTAGAATAGCGTTCATAGCGATATGACGAATGGCGAAAGACTGAACGACACTCATCTTTATTCTTTGGACGAGTAAGGTACTGTAGCAAAACTTCCAGTTTCATCATAGATTTCTCTGTCTGTTTAAAAGATAATGACGTAAAGCTGCAGCGGAAATTTCGTACTGGGGGGATTACAAGGTGTACACATCGGCGGAACCTGTTGACAATCGCTTATCCTACCCCTGTAAATAAATAAAATTCTATAACATGCCATAAACATCATTAACAACGTAGTTGTGCTAGCCCCGGCAGCACAGGTAGGCGACATCCAAGATGTTATCTACGTGGCATCTACTTAAATCGCCATCCACGCAAGGGCGAGAGATAACGATTTTGAAAAAAAAATATATAAAAGTAAAAAGAGTTGGTTTAGTCACGAACTCAATTGCAGAGCTTTGAGCCTGTTAACAAGCTTGATAAGGTGCGTAAGGTTTGAGAACAAACGGTGAAAATAAAACTTAAAGCATATTTCAAAGCTAGTTGGATACGATGGACATCACGTCGTGAGCTGAAGACTGTCTAAGGTTACGTAACGCCATCTGTTGCATATAAAATGAAGTTCTCTTTTCTGGAAGTGATGGTATATATTTACAAATTTAGTATCTGTTTTTTTTTTTGTGATTTTTTTTTTATTAATGTTGTGTATCTAGGAGGGCTATGTTACTGAAGGGGACCGGTGAACAGTGAGGGTCACTGCCAAGTTCCTAGCCATCATCAATCCCTAGGGCTCGGCCCCGATCGTCTATGATCGGTGCAAACCGCGGTTTTTCATTTAAACATCGTCAAACCGTCGGTTCGGTTTGGCCATTTTTGACTGCGGTTCGGTTTTCGGTTTGCAACTGGGCAAAACCGGTTTGAACCGCCATTAAATATTTTTCTTTGAAATTTTGCTGAAATTCCAAATCAAGTAATTATCACTAATTGTTGTAAGCGTAATGGCGGTCAGCAACTTGTTATGAATCAAATTTCCGATCACACTTGAAGGCATCGCGATCGAAAATTGGTCGATCTTCGCGCCATCTAGCGAGGTTACTGATTTTTTGTTCAATGCAAACCGTAAATCGGCGGTGCAAACCGTGTTAAACCGTGGTGTGAACCGCAGTTTACACCGCGGGTACAAACTGCGGGTACAAACCGTCAAACCGCGGTGCAATCTGTTTGAAAAAAAAGGCAAACCGAACCGCACTGGTTTGTCCTTTTAAAAAAAAAAAACCGCGTGGGTCGGCCAAAATCGTGCCCGATCGTCGCGGGGCCGAGCCCTACCTATCAATCCCTAGTCTTAAGTTGAATTCGCTGCCCATTTTGAATTATGTGGCAACGTTGCTTGAGTTTTGTGAACCGCCATCGAACGCCATTTGCTAGTTCATTGTCGTGTGTGAAACTTGTGGTGTGCATCTGACGGGCGAAATATTGGACACATCAGGCAGCAATGGTAAAGTAATACTTGCGTGAATGTTTCGTCAAGAAAACAATGTTAACCAAAGACATGATCTAATTCTAACAAAAACATTGTTACACAAGAAACTTTAATTTGAGAATACCTAACGATATTTGAAACTCCTTTTCAAATTACAAAGTGAATGGTACATTAATAAGAAGAAACTATAAGAAGTAATTCCTTTCATGCTGAGTCATTGTTTGTTTCTCTCTAAATTTTAGGGAATATCACAAGTTGTTAACAAGATGTGGTGCCTTGGCCCTCAGTCTCTCTTCTCCATGCCAGATGGCCATTATGAAGGATTATAAATGTGTGGTAATATCATTCTTCCAATATTGCATTATTCTTTGCCATTATTTTCATCTCATACCATGAATGCAAGAATAGTTTATTTGCTTGCTATGATGGACGGTAACTTGTGTCCTTAAAAGTAAGCACGACAGGCACATTGAGATAATGGTTATTGCTACCTTCTTGCTTTTTAAAAAAGGCATCAAGCCAAACTGCTCAATCATGTAGTTAGGCTTTGTACTTTAAAAAAAAATTAGAATTAATGAAATAAAACAAAGATTGTCGTTTCAATCATTTCAGGATTGTCGAGACAAACATTGTGGTTCCTGCGGTTTCCTTAGTTAGGCAAGTCGTTTAATAATGCTTGATGTTACAACTATTTTTTAAATTATTTTTAATAAAAATTTTTTCATTCACGACATTTGCAGGTTCTGAGCACTAAGAAACGATTGTTGCTGATGTAGAGTTTTGTAACGGTGGACTCTACAGTCCATGACAGAAACAAGTAGGACAGAAAATTCCATCCCCATCGGAAAGAAATGGGGAGGTTTGCATTTTAAGGTTAGGTTAGAAACAAAACAGCAATAAATCGTTTGTTGTTACTACCTTTCATACATTGTTATCACAAATAGGAGCAGTACATATTGGCAGCCATGTAGTTTTGTAGTTGCTTCGAAGAATTTTTTTCCTTGTCTGGTGATTGGTTGGTAATGTTGCCCATTCTATTGTTAATTTTAATCTCTATGTTAATGCTATAAAACATTTATTTTAGGACTTTGAACACCTCCTATCCTTACAACCATGGAAGACTTGCAGAAACAAAAACGAACATATTTGCAACAAGTATTTTTTGTGACCATGAAACCAAAAATTGTTTATTTTTTAAAGCACCTATATTCAGAAGACATCTAGCGGAGGAATTGCTTGTTACTGAGTACTCTACTGAACTGTCAATTTCTTCGTTGTTAGGGGGCTACATCGAGTTTGGTTGCCTCGCGAATTGGAAATGTTTTGCCGAATCCCAGGATATCGCCATATTGTCACAATCGTTTCTCTCCTTAGAATGGTTACCAATGTGCAGTTGAATTCTAAAAGGTAAAAGCACAAGTTCTTGGTGAAAACCTGTTGTTTAGCATACCACACCATTAACAGCTTATTGAAAAGTTCTGCTTTGTTTCCAGGTTTTGTTTGGTGTGCTGTATTAAAGAACTGATGTTGGCACCAGCCTGGTGGAAAAAAGTCATTTCCAACGTGGTAGAATATTTATCTAGAATTGCATTAACATTCTAATTAAACACGAGAACTTTTCTAGGGTACAGGGAAACTTGGATTTATTTGGTGATAAAGAGTTGGATGGTTTTCCTAAAGTCAGTTTGAAATAACCTTTCAAAGCCTAAACTCATCTTCGTAGAAAGGTACTTGTAAGTAAACACGAAGCATTTTTTGCTAACTGTATCTAACCTAAATAATTTTTCGTTCAATAGTTGATGTTTGTTTTGTTTTTTAAATAAAGGTGGAAAGTAACACTGGATCTGTAAATGTTCTTGGTTTGGGGCAAGACATTGAATAAACTGATTATTGGATGGAAGACATGAAATTTCTACACTTTATTCATATTCCCCAAACGGTATTTAAAATTCAAAAATTGAAGTGCATATCTGGGCTCCCTTCTTTCTGTAGCCCCGTCTCCCCTTGACTTATAATAAGCCCGTAGGGGGTCATGCCCCTACTGTCGGTATATTTAAAAACAACATATACCACGGTTTGGAGGGCTCTGGCCGGAAAGGGGACGTGAGGGTCCGCTTAGTCCGATGATGTATTCACAGAGGGCGACGCGGCTACCCACAGATCCGAACTAAAGGTTAATCGCTCCAGTAAAAATGTTCCTAATCTTCGGCTCTTTTTCCGGCTTCTCTTAGCCAATCACCGGGTAATCTCCCCGGTGGGTCAACAAGGCAGTGTCTCCCCCTGCCTGGGTTGACGGCAACTTTTGAAAGGGCTATTATGCCTTTTTAAAGTTGCAAAAATGTTTCTAATGTGCAAAGCATTGTCAATAAATTTTTTTAAAAAAAAAATATTTTTTGCAATATATGTTTCTTTCATTCTCTGTTTACACTTTGTTTACATATTACTATCAGCTTTTTTTTATTTGGCTTTCTCAACTTACCTTTATTGTTTTTGCCACTTTTGAATGTAAGCATTGTTTTCATTGGATAATCGTTTATACTATCCTGGGATTCGAACCAAAGACCTTCTACATATTAGTCAAGCGCTCTACCACTGAGCTACCTAGAACTGTACATGATATTGTTCAATTAATAAAGCGTATCTACCTTTGCAGTTTAAACAAGGATATTTAGGAAGAAATTTTTGTTGTTTGTAACACTGTACTTGGCGTAATAGTAAAGCATTGGACTGGTTTGCTAAAGGTTAAAGGTTCGATCCCAAATACAGTTAATAGATATCCTTCTAAATAAAAACTCAATTGAAGTAAATATATATATTTTTTATTGTCCCTCCATCCTCCCTCAAATCCACCACTAATATTTACATTTTAAAATACAATACAATACAATACAAGACATACATACATACATACATAAATAACTAACAAGCTAGCTGCCACGCCACTAACAACTACACTAACTACGTCGCTATCGGAAAGATAGCGACCAAGGGGGACTGTCCGCTGACAAGTCCGGGCTGATGCAATGGTGGAGACCGTTGTGGAAACGCACATCCCGGGTCTCCACCACACATCGAGAAAAGGGAGTCCCTTTGGTGCGTTGCCTACAGCGCCTTACGGCGAATCTTGGGCAGTGGCAACTGCTCCACCTCATGGCAGATAGGCCATGAGGCAGAACAGCGCGGCCCGTCCCTATAAAGCTAAAAAAAAAAGGGGAGAAAAAGGGCGTGGCAGCCAGCGTGTTAATTAGCACAACAAGAACACTACAAAATACAAAGATACCATGAAGAACAGGCGATGACGTGGCGACCACGAGGCGACGGGCGAGGCGATGATGGCGCGACGGACGAGGCGATGATGGCGCGACGGACGAGGCGAAGACGGGGCGACGGGAGAGGCGAAGACGGGGCGAAAACGGGCGAGGCGAAGACGGGCGAAGGCGAAGAAGGCGCGACGGGCGAAGACTGGAGGAAAGATATGTGTTGGCTGGAAAGTAGCAATGAAAAGGCGGCCTGCTGAAATAGTGGTTGTTAACCGTTGACACATAGAGAAGCAGGCTGCTTTTTACGAGATTAAAACTTACAAGAAACGATGAGTGGTCCAAGAGCATAACAATGTCATGATGCATTGCAATCCATAGTTTTGTTTCGTTGGTAACCATCCTTCAGGGCCAGTATTCTTTGCACTTTTAATTCCACAGGCTAAAAAAAAGGCAAAGTCACATTAATTTCATACTGACTTCCAAAATATAAGTATAATACCTCACTCCTCAACACAAAATCTTGCCGCTTGAGCCCCTCAGTGATATGATGAGAAGACTGGGGAAAATGATGACGGTTCGGGGTTTGCAAAACCACATATGCTGTGTTTCTCAGACGAAACAGGACACAATGTATGGACAAAGAGTAGCAGAATGAAATTATGATGTTCCAACACATTTGACTTGTGTTGTTTATGACCCTCCTTCACCGTCAGCATCCTTTGCAGTTTAAGTTTCTGGAGCTGCATCTTAAAAACAGAATCATAAGCATTGCATTCTGACTGCCAAAATATAAATTTTATACCTATCAACGAACAATTGAATAGCATGATGAAAGCAAAATAATAAGTTGCAGACGTTTGTGGCTACGGCAGCTGACCACCTGACTAATTTTTGCACAGAAATAATCCATTTAATGTGATTCACTTGAACTACACAGAAGAATGAAAACTCGAAAATAGGAACCATACCATGAGATTTTATTATACTTTTCTTGGGAATGTAACACATAAAACAAATAATCAGACACCGGTTTCGCAGTTCACTGCTGATTCACTTGTCATTAAAAAACATAGGTTCATCTGCGCCATCTTTTGTCTTAATATATAACAAAAAATGAAAGTCGCACATAAATAAAACAAAATAAGCCCGACATAGTCGGCTGCGAAAATGATACGAATGACTGTAATAGCGGAAAAATGCCCTAAAATATATCCGCAACATTTTTACGTTAAATTGTATGTTAGCACCAAATAATAGTATTTAACAGTATTAAGCGTCGAATAAAATATGAGTAACAACTTTGTATCAGGAATTTCTACTGCAGACGGTCTACCAAACACTATAGCCACCTATTGGTAAGATATTCAGTTTTCTAATCATTCAAACGCCATAAGGTTCACGTGTAAAAGATATTAATTTTCGTAATCATTCCTTAATTTAGTTTAAAATACTTTATTCCGATTCGAAATTGAACGCTGATCACGAATATCGGCTTTGTTCTGACATTTAACTTAACAAAATGGAGAAAAACGAAGAAAATGACCGTGGGAAAATTGCCTCCAAAACCGTCAAAAATTGACCATCGTTGAATTGCTTGAAAATGACAGAATATACTGAAAATTTAATGCTGATTCAGGGAAAATTGCTATTTTTTTCATAACATCAACCGTTTTGGAAATACACCGAATTTAAAAACTACTGGCGCGCCAGTACACTACAGCGCTAGCGTGACACATCAAAGTTATTCAATCCTATGTATTTCCAAAACGGTTGACGTTATGGAAAAAATAGCAATTTTCTCGGAATCAGCATCAAATTTTCAGTATATTCTGTCATTTTCAAGCAAATTCCAACGATGGTCAATTTTTGACGGTTTTGGAGGCAATTTTCCCACGGTCATTTTCTTCGTTTTTTCTCCATTTTGTTAAGCCCAATGTCAAAACAAAGCTGATATTCGGGATCAGCGTTCAATTTCGCATCGGAATAATGTATTTTAAACTAAATATAGCAAGGATTACGAAAATTGGTATCTTTAACACGTGAACCTTATGGCATTTGAAGTATTAGAAGTGGAAGTTGCTACAGACCTTACCCTAGCCCCGGACGATCGCTGAAACCCAATGTAGAAAACTGAATATCTTACCAATAGGTGGCTATAGTGTTTGGGAGACCGTCTGCAGTAGAAATTCCTGATACAAAGTTGTTACTCATATTTTATTAGACGCTTAATACTGTTAAATACTATTATTTGGTGCTAACATATAATTTGACGCAAAAATTTTGGGGATATGTTTTAGGGCATTTTCCGCTATTAAAGTTAGCACTTGAAACACTTAAATAATTTCATAAAAATTTTATATGTTAAACAGGAATAAACCGTTAATAACTCAGTATCGAATAAAAAAAAGTCAGGAAAATAGTTGTTAAACTATTAGTTAAGATTGACTATACGTTTATTATTGATGATGACAGATCGGGGAATTCAACACAGATGCCGAAAAAGAAAGAATGAACTTGAAGAGGAATGAATAATATCCAGTTGAAGCGGAAAGAGTTTTCGATGTCTTGAATCGGCATTTCTTTTCTTTTTTATATTGTGAACTGACAAACGAATAGCTAAATGTTGAAAGCTAATGGGAAAGAAAACGTCAACACTTTAGTGAATTCACGAGACAATGAAAGTAGTTAATTAGTTTCTTACAAACGGATAAACATATAGGCCGGTTTCCAAAATGCGTTTCACTTAAACGGATCACCAACAATGTGATCAGAATTGGTATGGGCAACAAACAATGGCTTAATTGTTAATGTAAATTTATACCATTTCATAGATCAAAGGTGGAAGGACAACTGAAAGCTCAACTCATCAGCCTAAAATCCATACAACTCTTTGTTGTAGAATGTTACAACCACCCATTCTTGCAATAATATCTAACGAAAATATCTGTCAGAAAGAAATGTCAACAATATTATTTCCTTAATGAGCTATTGACCTGACTAAGTCATAAATCCCAATCCAGTCATTGAATAACCCTAAGGCTGCAAAAGCGATGGCATTGTAAACCACAACCTTTGATTTTTAACTCATTACTTGGTTTTATTAGTCCAATTCCAACGTCATAGCATTGTCCATTAATTATCCTATGAAAAATGAAATTGTTATGTTTCAACAACCCACAATCTTTCTAGCTTATTGGTTTACAATAATTTTTTTCATACCATCCCTTGAAATACATGTTTCAATTTTCCACATACCAATCACTAGTTCTTTTAACAACTTTGCTATTCTGATCTATCTGTAAAAAAATATTAATCCCACCAATTACATCTTCGAGTATTTTTGGAAATAAGTGTTTATTCATACCTTTGAGTTCTAAACCCACTCAACAAAGCTGTATTCAAAGCAACATACAATGTATTTTGCATGCTAAAATCAAATTTACCAGCTGTTTATGTTACTCAATCTTATCAAGCCTAGCCTGTAAGACAATATTCGGTAAGATGACACTTGGATTAGTTATTAATATTTAATACCTGCAGAATGTGACTGACGTATTGAACCCCCATCAAGTTTTCATCGGGTTATTAAAACGGGATGAATCGCACAACCAAACTAGATAAATCATTATACCATTCGCATTTTCCAGAACACTAATCCATGTTCAAAACAAAACAGACAAAAATCAAATCAATTAATCTTGTGTAAAAGATTAGTGTTAATAAAAATACATCAACCAATTACTAACTGTAATACCAATGTTAGCTAGACTACATAATCTAAATACAAACATCCCTACCCAGTGCAGCTAACTAATGCAGTAAAAGAACCACGGGGCACAGATGTAGCGAAAGTGCATGCCCATGCAAGGTGAAACCATAACCCAGTGCTCGAAGGGAAAATAAGTGGGGAAAAAGGAATTGCAGGGTAACAGACAAAACATACAGATAACAGTTTAAAAACGAAATAAATGACAATTTAGCAATACTTAACTGAATCATCGTCCAATTTTTCACACAGCTAATAACCTCCAATGGTGCTTTTACCTCTTCTGTAGACACAAATAAAAGAATAAAATTCGACTAATCTTTAAAATTATGGGGGTAGGTACTTCACAATCTTTAGATGATGCTGCCGTCGAGTCTCTTTGTCAATGGTCCTACACGGTAATGTCTGCAACCCACCTGTTTCCATTGAAAAAGAAATAAAAAAACCATAGATAACATCAATCAACAATTTAGCATTTAAAAATTGAATACCTTTCACCATTGACGATGATTCCGATAGATCCATCTACAACCCTCGAAAATTCAGCAATTTCCCTCATGGGTACTGTCAACACTCCTAAACACAGACACAAGGAAACCACAAAAAAAAACTTTAAAACTTAAAAGGTAAATTCCTTGCAATCCTTGACAATCTTGGTGGCTCATGCATTTGGTCCAGTCCCCTCCACGATGTTTTGCTACTCGTACTACATATAAATATTTAAAAAAAAGTTTTATTTGAAATAATAAAAAAATCTTTCAAATTCTTCCTTGAATTCCATACCAACCCCACAGCGATCCTTGTAATTTTTCCTCAGTGGTGCAATAACCCTCCTAAATATTTAAAAACCAAATGTTTAGGCATTTAAATATATAAGGTAAAAACCTGTCAAATCCTTAGTAATTAACCTAGTAATCCCGGCGGCGACCCTCATTGTCCAGTTTACTTCAGTAGTGTCGTGGATTCCCCTACATACATAAAAACCAAAACATCAATTAATACTCAAATTATTTTAAAAATACCTTAGACTTAAGCAATAAATTTGATGACACGGCAGCAATTCTTATCACCCAACCATCATCTTCAGTAGTCCTGTCTCCCTCAATATATTTTTTTTTTAATGTGTTTAGAAAAATTAATTGTTATGGTATATACCTTGCAAATTCTTTGCGCTTTACGCTGATCTAATTGTTCTGGTGGCAATCTGCGGCATCCAATTTCCTCTTCAGCTCGCTACTTAATGATCAAAGAGAACAGAAAAAAAAATGGTTTAATTTAAATTAACATGTGCAGTAATTACAATCAAATTTAATTACAAGTTCCTGAAAACAAAAATGGATTAGTTATTTTGCAGTTGGGTAGGTGTTTAAGATTGGTGGAGCATTTGCAAGTTGTGAACAATAATTAAAATGGAATTGCTTGGAAATGTTTTGCGAACGAACACTACAGGTAAGTGAAGGAAAATGGCCGAGGTAATGTTGTGCAACCAGAACGAGTGACATGCAATACGACTTTACTTTAAGTAACACTAGTCTTAACTTAAACTTACATTTACTTATCCTTACCTTAATCTACATATATCTATTGCATCTAAACTTATCGTACTACCCAACTTAACACAATTTAACAACTAAATGAAACCAGTGCAAAGGCTAAACCAACTGCTGGTGCGTTGTGAGTGCGTAACTGATACATCTACTAGTTACGAAACCAAACTGCACGTGCAATAGTTCTGTGAATCACTACACCGGGATTGTAAGCAATGAATCTCCACTTATGCACAGCGTGGTGGTGAACAAAGTACTGAGCTATTTCCTATTTTTTTGTCTTCCTTTTCTTCTTTTTGTGAATTGCCCGAGGTTATTCAACTGTTTTAGTGCTTGGAAACACATTAGGTCAATCGATGGGGAATGGCCATAACCTCGGGCTCACCTGGAAATAAAAATTTGTCCTTTAACCGGTCGACCTTCAGAATTAGGTTGCTCTACCCTACACTCGACTTCCGGGATAGCAGTAATGTGGTACGTGTCTGCGAGTATTTAAGGCGGTGTTGATCGCTAAATTCTAACATTCATACGAAGTCCTTCCTCGGCATTTGTACAACAATTTGGACACCACCTTAAGACGCTAAGGCTGTTGGGTAAGTTAGATTGCTATTAAATAATTACATTATGTTTAACTTATGCAGTAATTGCGAATGTATCATTTATGTTAAAACTAAGTTATCTTTTAGTAAAATCTGTAAATATTTGTAATCAATTAGTTACCAATAGAAATCCCTTTCTTTCAAATAGACTTGTGCGTCAATCCTGTTTTTGTGAAGAGTTGCCTAAAGTACTTTACAATGGCCATTCTAAATGCAGCAAATGATCTGAATATTGTTTTTTCCACTTATTATTTTTAACATGTAAAAATATTATATTAAATATACCGTGCCAATGGGCGTTTATAACTGCTTAGGAGTGCAGCATATTATCTTCTACTTCCAATTCACGTAACGATTTTCCAGGCCTGGTATGAACAGTAACAGTGCAATGGTTTATATATTCCATTAATATATTATATCCATGATCAAGTATGTTGAAAAAAAATATAAAAACTCCTACCAACTCCATCGAATTGTCTAACTGCTAAAATTGCAATAAGCACTATTCCAGTTACATTTAGTTGCATAAATATTTATTGGATTGTAAATCCTAGAACTTGTGTGCAACTTTGTAACTTTCATTCAGAAATTAAAATGGAAGTATTTTAATAAACATGTATCTTTTGAACCATGCAACCAAAATGATTTACAATTACCACGTTTGCTCGATATTTGCAAAGGCTTCTATGGAAATAGAAATTAGCCAGCTTATAGAATTATGTAACAGAAAACAATCACCGCGTATGGTTTAAGGCACGAACGACAAACTGAAATTAATGAATATTTCAACAGAGGAAGTTATGGATTCTGTAAATTGTAAAGCTCACCAATGTTAAAGGTGAAAAGTGCACCATCGGTAATTTGGCGAGCAATCAAGAAATATCCCTGGACTAATTCCATGAATTGGGAAATAGCATCAGGAACTAATAGGAAAATACATGACATCTTTATGGCCCATTCTCAAAGTTGTAAAACCCCTAGTCCTAAGGGGAAAAAAAATCAGACATAGAATGGAAATCACTATGTAACATAAAATTGATTTGCCTACCCAAAATTATCTTGTATGAAATCCTGGTGGCGCTCAATGGTTCAGCATTCTTGAAGCTCAAACACATTTTGTACCTACCAAGAAAGAGCAAACAAAGCTAACTACATGCTTTGTTCATCACAATTGCAGAAAAGCAAAGTGATTTGTGCATACTTAAAATTTTGTTTTGATTGCCATCAGTGTTTTATTTAAGTTTCCATATTTTTTAGAAGGGGGTGACGCGAAGTGGAATCCATTACTGACCTATGATGGGGAAACGTGTCAGACAGCACAATAGACCAAGAATCGAATCCTTTTGTGGTATGTGCTTACATTTGGATGCTTTTAAATCGTTAGTTTAAACCAAAAATTAAGGTAGATTAACAAGCACGTTTTTTCACTTTAAAAAATTTATGTACGTTAAGCTTTATTATTTACGAAAATGCAAGAATTTACTTATACCATGCTAGGAATGCAAGTGCGTACGTTACATAGGACATGCGACTAAAACGTTTGCTTTACTACACATTGTTGCCTGGCAAAGTACTGCCTATAAGGACTATTTTATTTTATTTTTTAATGGACGTCATGGCCATGGCACCATCTAGCGGGGAACCATACGCATCGCTCTTTTTTCTTCCTTCCGACTTTTTTTTTCACGATAATAACAAAACAAATATATCGAAGTCATAAATATTTAGTTTTAGATGGTGAGAAACCAGTGACCGGATACATGGCCGCAGCGACCTTATCTCTATCGTGGTCCAATACTGATTCTTTTTTATCTCGATGTTTTCGGACTGATGTCACATTCATGTCTGCCCGTCTTCTTTTATTTGATATGAAGCACTCACGTAAATCCACAAGTTTTACCTACAATGTGTTACTTATTTTTCAACATAAAACTAGCTGTTAAATATTAGAAATTGCTTATGAAAAAGTGCTGGTGAGAATGAATATACTTGTAAATGTCATTGCCAATCCAGTGTTAACCGACTGCATTTATATTATATAAATTGACAAATAGTTGTCGATAATTTTTTTAATGCATTCCGTAGATTATAACATAATTTTTTCCAGGTGTTGTTTAAATTCAAAACTTTCGTTTTAGGGCTCAGGAACGTACCCGATGCATCCGGGAACGCTGGCGGGATATTCACAATTGCACGTGACATAGTAAAAGATGGTGCCAGCAACAGGGCAATCCTAAAGATACATGCAAAAATGAATATTAAGAAGAAACATTCAATAACTATATTCTAAAAATACTTACATAAAGATAAGCGATCCCGTTAGAGCAGTAATAAAAGTATTTGGTACACTGGACATCCGGGACTGGATAAAGGCCGTTTTCTCGGTTTCTATTTCCACGAAATGCCATTATCAAAATTTAGCTTCTAATTGATTGGAAACCAATATTTGAAAAATGTCTTTACCTGCAACTGAATACATTGGGATCTTCGGTCGTTGTTGTCGGTGTAGTAGTAGTACGCTGAGTGGTTGGGGCGGCAGTTGTCGGTCTTTGGCGAGGTGGAATACCAGTCTGGTTGTGGATCCAATCGACATAGTTGCGGACACGGGCATACAGATTGGGTTTGCTGGAACTCTGGCAACTGCTGGTCTTATCACCGAACCACGCAACACCAATAACAAACCATTCCTGTTCATCTTCTCGGTAGTCGTTCATTGGACCACCATCATCTCCCTTTTCATTTCATTTGTAAAAAGAAATTGAAGTTCACGGATCAAAAACATATTCAAATGATTCAACTGCATTACGTAACAATAGCGGCGTCCTTGAGTTCCATCACCGCAGATAATTTTATCATTTGAAAAAGGACCCACATCGGCAGCTGGTTCGCATGTCGCGTGTGAAATGACTGTGGTGCCAACTTGACGGAGAACAGGGCTTAATCCACTGTCAGCTGTGCAAAATATTGATAGAATTGATTGCGTTAATTATTAACTTCGTTGAATATGTATAATTTGAAAATACGTGTGCTAGAGTAATTTCCCCATCCAGTCAAAAGTACTGGGTCACCAACTTGATCAGGATCGTCAGAGTAAGGCAATCTTGTCGGTTGGATCCATTCTATTAAACAGAAAATAACAAATCAAATCAAAGTGGCTAAAGCTCAATTTTGCTACTTAATTACTTACGATTAAAAACGACGTCCTGTGGCAATTTGATGAGAGAAATGTCATCTTCCACCTTGCCGATATACCAGCCAGGATAATTGATGGATTGAGCAGCTGAACCTGTCAGAGTGTAAGTTACTCGATGTTGATCTGTGCTGCCAGGAGTGACATCATGAGCTCCCAATGATACGTCAACTTTAATGGCCCTATTTGAAAAACATTTGTAAATACCATGAACTAGTACGAAATGCATTTTAAACCTTACCCAACGGTGCAATGAGCAGCTGTCAAGATCCAACGTTCGCTGATGAGTGTTCCACCACACTTGGCAACGTCGCCATTCCAGAATTCCACTTCCAAATAAGCCATGAAACCGAACTCGTTGGGTGTCACTTCTTGCCCACCGACAATCCTCTCCTCATTGCTGGGCTCAGGTGATTCTGAAATACCATTATTATGTAATTTTACTTTACTCTATCAACATTGAATCCGCTACGAAACGTTATTACATCCAATAACTCGTCTTAAGAACAGTTACGTAATGACGAACGTTGTCTTACCTGATTTGACTGATAGGTGATATCTCGAAGAGTGCCTTGACAGAATGGAACTAAGAGCAAATGCTGGACATTGCGTCACCTTGCTGTTGAAAGCTTCCACGTTAATCGAAGCGAAAATGAAACAAGCGAAGAGAGTCAATGCGACTCGTTGGTCCGACAACATGATTGCCTTGTGCTTTGCTCCCTGTCGATTGAAAATTTCAGGCCACAATGATTTCGATAATGCAGCGTCTTCTGATTTATACTTGCGTTGTGGGTTTGACTGATTACTGCCTTGTGGGGCATAGTTCAGAATAGGCAGCAGGATAAAGAGCACCCACTCACGAATTTTCAAATGTCACCTGTCAAATTGATAAGACAAAACTGTTACGAACAAAAAGAAAACTCAAGCAACAATGTAAATGTTGCAACATGATTTCTTACCTAAAAATCGAATTGAAGGCGAAGAAGTTGTTTAAATTATCCCCGCAAATAAATTAGATATGCCGTTCAAGGCTTCACATAGTGTTAAATGCAAAATAAATCAAGGATTTCGAAGTGCTTAGGCCTCGACTTTTTCCTTAAGATTCCATTGGTGACGGCTTGATTTTAGATAACTGTTGCGTTTATCAGTCTAACAAATATAGGCCAGGCGTCGCCACAAACTGTTTTCGAAAATCCCCATACTCAGATTGACGTTTAAACTTTAAGTCTACAATCAGCGTAGCTTAGAATAAGTACGTTTGTGAAAGGAATAAGAAAATCACCGACAAAGGAACGTCATTTAGCAGCAAACCGCATGGTTCGACTAGTAAATTTCAGATTGAAATATATCGCATGTACAAATGCTTTGTTTGGGTTCAACATAAGAATACACATTGATTACGTGCCGAAATCCGGGTATGGCCAATATCTTGGAGGAAACTTTTAATGTCGTCTTAGTCAGTTGATTGACTATTAATTTAAATATCAGCCATACTTTTTTTTTAGTAAACTACAGAAAAAACAAAAAGATAATCTAGCTGTTAAATCAGTTAACAGATAAATTCTACAGTTCGCTGAGGTTACAGTTTAGATCACGAGGCAATGAAATTTATCACTCGACTTCGTTCCAACATCCGGCCACATTCGTTGAATAGTCGCATTCGCACAGCACTTCATTGAAAACGGTCCCAGCATCAGGACACACCTACAGAACATTGAGCATATTGATTTTGTGCAATCTCAATAGCTGCATGATATCAACATTCTACTCACGTATTCGTAGGCGTAATCGTTGGAACAATAAAAGAATGTTTGAGAGCAATCGTCCCACGGGTTAGGATACACTCCGTTCGGTTTCCCTCTGCCATTCATTTAAATAAATGCAACTCTCAATCGAACACACATGCATTGAACTTATGCTACGAGACATACTTGCAATCAAATCCGGATGGATTGGTCGTTGGAGTAGGTGTAGTTGTCGGAGTCGTTGTAGTGGTCTGGGTTGTTGTAGTAGGTCGTGTTGTAGTAGTAGTTGTTGTTGTAGTCGTCGTTGTGACAGGTCTGGGAGTTGGCACGATATCTGTGTTGTTGTAAATCCAATTGACGTAGTAACTGACTCGCGTGTAAATGTTGGGCAGTCGTGAATTTTGGCAATCGTTGCTCTTGTCTCCCATCCAAGCGATACCGACAACAGAGTACGTTCCCCAGTACGAATCGTAAAAGTTCATCGGTCCACCATCATCGCCCTGAGATTTTATCATTTAATTTCCAAGGAAAACAAGGAAAAATGTGTTATGAGTTACGTAGCAGAAGCGGCGGCCTTGAGATCCATCGCTGCAAATGATTTTGTCTCCTGAAAAAAATCCCACTCCTGATTGCTGTTGGCATTGGCCAGTTGTGCCCTCTGATGATATGACCGTCGTCAATGTTTTTCTTAAATAGGTACTAAATCCACTATCAGCTGATGCAAAAATTGCAATTAATTTAATGAAAACAAAGTATTTTGAACTGACTTACGAGTGCTGGAATAATTGCCCCATCCAAGGAGCGTAACTGGCTTGCCAAGTTGGTTAGGATCGTCTGCATATGGAAGACAAGCCGGTCGGACATAATCTTTGGAAGAAGTTCAGACGTCGACATAAAAAAAATGTAAATCAAATTATGGTTAAATGCATACCTGAGAAGGTTGCAGCAACAGGTAGTTCGATGATTGCTATGTCGTTCTCCACATCGCCATAACCCCAGGACGGATGAACAATCCACTTACGAGTGGTGAACTCTTGTCGGTTGGCATCGGTGCTGGTTACGGTAATATCGTGAGCGCCCAAAATGACAGTAATGCTAATGGCGCCGAATGTACAATGGGCGGCCGTTAAAATCCAGCGACCGTCGATAACTGTACCTCCACACATGGCCGAATCTCCACTCCAAAAGTTAATCCGCAGAAAGGCCATCCAAGGAAACTCGTTGGGATTCGCCACCGAGCCGGCAACGATACGCGAACTCATTTGATTAGCAACACCACATTGCACGTTGGCTGTAAGATATCAAACGAAATAAAATTTTTCCATGCAAATTAATGTTATTGTGCTACAATAATAACAAACCTTTCGGCTCCTGCGGAAATACGACTCCTCGGGCGGACAATAAATCCGTTTTACACGGATAAAATTCTCCCGTCTGTCCGAGAACAGCAGGCAAGGTTACGAGGGCAAATGCTAGAAAAGCCAGTTTCATTTTCGGTAATACAGCAAATATGCAAGATCCAATTCTCGATATGTAACTAACGAGGGAATAGAATCAAGTGGTTTTGTGGGGTTACTGAAACGCGGACGCTTATATATACGGAAGCTGATGACGGAATGTAATTTACATCAGTTGATTTCTTATCATTGCAGGTTACTACGCCATTAGGGTCATGATACATACCGACGAATTAAGGTGAAGGTCTTAAGGATTCGACGACCCCATTAAGACCCTTCGACGGTCATAATTCATCTTCCAGTTGGCATTGGAACCTAAGCCTAATTTTCATATCTCTGTGGCAAGAAGTTGGTACTTACCCATATTAAATCCATCACAGCATTTGTGCAACATGTGTAAAATTTGGAAGATTAACTTCTGCTGTTGAGTTTTCATGCTGACTCCATGGATTGAGCCATAGCATGAGATTAATTAGGCATACTTCAAATATCATCAGTAAGGCAAGTAATCCTTCCAATTTCTCAATCTCGCTGCATTTTAACAGCCCTAAGATCCTGTTGCCATACAGGATATGAGACTTGGTTGCTGTAAACTAACAGATAAGAAACAACAAACTGACAAGATTGACACCACAAATGTAGATAACCTGGGGGGAAAATCTTACAAATTCTGGATAGGTTATGTAAAGGTATCGAAAAAGGTCTTAGGTCTGTGACTCATCTTTAGAAATATTCATTAAAGATATCTTATTGCGCAATCTGCACCGGACATTAGTTATGCAAAAAAAACTTAACGTTTACTATATCATATTACCTTTTCAAAGAATTCAACATTCAAAATTGAAAGGCATATTTGTTTGAAAGGGGAAAAAAATGAGGGCACAACTGATAACCACGAGGAAACAACAATGGCAGCAATTGTGCGTACCCTGGGGCCAACGGTGCTGCATTTTTGCAAAATTGGCAGAAACAAAAGAGCAACGCTTCGCGGATAATTTCTTTATTTATATTTAAAAATAAAAAAGAGTAAAAAAACAAAATAAACCCGAAAAATTAAACAAATACCGGGAATACTGTTAGCAATTGTAATGTATACGTCAAGCAGTTAGCATTAATAATTCCGATAACAGGAAGGCCAGAGATAACGATTTATTTTAAAGCATTATTTTCAAATGTCATACATTTATATGCATACGGATTATAGTTATGGATTGAAAGCACGAAATGGGGGCTAGACTCCACAAGCTGGAACATTATAGGGA